>NC_142164.1:120883489-121232656 GCF_024610735.1 Ursus americanus | reverse complement strand
GAGATAACTAGGCAGTTGCTTACATGTTTTGTTTGTGTCTCAGATTCAGGTATTTGGGATGAGTTTTTTAGACTTGAATGCAGAGCAAAATAAGGCATTACGTGTAGGCTCCTTACGCTCTGTGTGTGTCTGCATGTGTTGGTGTGTTTTCAAAGGAAAAAGACGTAGGGGGTGCCTGGGTGGTTCAGCATGTGAGTCTTGATCTTGGGACGTGAGTTTGAGCCCCACATTGGGAAAAGAGATAGATAGAGAGAGAGAGAGAGAGAAAGGAAAAGAAAGAAAGAGGGAAAGAGGGAGGGAAGGAAGGAAGGAAAGAAAGAAAAGAAAAGAAAGAAAGAAAAAAAGAAGAAAGAAAGGGAGAGGGAGAGAAAAAGAAAGGAAGGAAGGGAAGGGAAGGACAGGGGGAGGGAGGGAGGGGCAAGAAAGAATAGAAAAGAAAGGAAAAGAGATAAAAGAAAGAGGGAAGGGAAAGAAGGAAGAAAGGAAAGAAGGAAGGAAAGAAAAAGAAAGGAAAAGAGAGAAAAGGAAAGAAAGAAAGAAAGAAAGAGAAAGAAAGAAAGAAAGAGAAAGGAAAAGAAAGAAAGAAAAAAAAGAAAGAGAAAGAAAGGGGGCGGGGCAAGAAAAAATAGAAAAGAAAAGGAAAGAGATAGAAGAAAAGAGGGAAGGAAAGAAGGAGGGGAAGAAGAGAAAGAAAGAGAAAGGAAAGGAAGGGAGGAAGGAAGGAAGGAAAGAAGGGAGAAAATGAAGTGTTCCTAGTGAACATCTGTAATCTATCGAGCAGTTACTTGGTTCGGTGGGTGAAGCTTCAGAGAGAGGGGTGACGGCCAGCCCCGCCACCTCCTGAGATCCCCTGGGAACGTGACTCTGGTGTCTCTGTTCACACCCGCAGTGTCTGACCAGGCGTTCGTGACGCTGGCCACCAACGACGTCTACTGTCAGGGCGCGCTGGTCCTGGGACAGTCACTGAGGAACCAGCGTGCGACCAGGAAGCTGGTGGTACTCATCACCCCTCAGGTGTCCAGTCTGCTCAGGTAAGTCGGGACGACCTTCCCGTGCCCGGCCGGTTCCTGCGGCTCTACGCCTTGCTCTCGGAGGACCGTTGGTGGGTCTGGAGCTCCGGCCGACTTGGTGGGCGTCCGACGCTCGTACGCTCAATTCGTCATCTAAGGAGGCGAGTCTCGTAGAGAAAGTGAGAGATTGAAGGTTGGACGTCGTCGCGAGTCACATGTGGTTCTCCACAACCCTGCAACGTGCAGAATGGATTTCTGCGTCCTGGCGCGTCTCTGTCCCCGTGTAGGATGTTTCCCGGGAAGATGAGTCGCGGTACCTCCAGGGGGCCGTGCCGTGTGCATGGCTGTGTCCTGTTGTGGTGCTGAGTACATGTCTAGGGGCGAAGGACAGCTCTGAGTTTCTCTCGATTGCTCTGGAAAACAAACGCAGGAGGCACGGTGTTCGGCCAGGCTTAGAGACGTTACAGCAGGTGGGACGTGGGGGCCGTCCGAGCGTGGGATCCGTATAGATGAGCAGCAAAGAGCAGAGCCATCAGGCCGAGCGCACGTGCGGCTCCTTAGAGCTGGAACGCGTGGGACACCTGATAGCCACGGGAACAGTGCCACGTGGCCGGCTCCTCTGTGAGCTTTGTACACAAGCTCACTCATGTGAATTGCACGGTTCCCCTTGGGTTGGGTGCTGTTGGTGCCAGGCTTGCCTCCGTTTACCAAGAGTCCTCGGGCAGGTGTAGCAGAGCGGGGATCCCAGCCTGTCCCCACCTCGTCATGCTCCACTCTGCCGTCTACTCCCCATGATGAGAGACGGTGAGCTGTCCGAAGGTCAGCGGTCAGCGAGGCTGGGCTTGAGGGTCTGAGGGAGAAGAGGGGAGACCGAGGGGTGGGGGCAGGGCAGGGCACACACCACCAGCCCAGGATAAGCAAGACTCCCCCTTGGTAGCCAGTGAGGTCACACTCAGTGGACACAAGGTCTGTAGAGGAAAGCATGGTTGGCAGGGACAAGGAAGTGGGGCAAGTTCCTGCCATGATTGGTCCATGATGTGTCTCCTGGAAATAGCCACGTGCCCATGCAGTGATCTGAATGCACGTGACTCCTACAGTCCGGGAATGGCGTGCTCTTGGCTTGAGAGTGCCGTGCTGGCCTTGAGATGGGAGGTCAAGGATGACTCCATGCTTAGATTGATAAGGATGCCCGCAGGTCTATGAGTGTGTGCTCACAGATGCGGACACCTGAGCCTGTTGGCACCCCGTTCTGTAGAGCGGGTTGTGCTTTCCAGCCTGAGTGTGGGGACCTTTCCATCTGTAGACACGCGGTGGTGTCCCCACAATGTCATGAATGGCGTGAGTTCCTTGGGAGACCATTTGTTCCGGATGCTCCCAGGTGATGGCTGTCAGCTCGGAGTAGCCGTGTGCATGGAGACTTCTCTGGGCGGCTGCTGTGAGAGCAGAATTTCATGAATTTGGGGCTTCTGGAGGCAAGGTCGAGATGCCTGGAATTTGGAGGACCTTGCAGTTTGCCACGGGCAAATAAGTGCAAGGAATGACAGAAGAGTTTTGTGATAGACACGTGGGCATGGGGTGTTCTAGTTTGTCCTTGGCTGTGGGCAGTGTGGACAGGGCTGTGGTGTTCATGTGTGGGGTGAGCCTGGAAGGGGACTGGGAGGTTAGAGGAGGCCTTCCTGGAGGCAGGGGTTGGCAGACAAGAGTCGGGCTCTGGGCGGGCAGCATTTGAGGACATGGGGAGGCCCAGAGTTCGCAGAAGCCTAGGAAAGTGTGCATGGGCTCATCTCTGGTACTCTGATGGCCACTCCAGTAAGGGGTTGTCCCAGTTAGCAATGGGGCACCAGGAAAGGAAGCTGGGGCAGGGCCACTGGAATTCAGCCCGGCTGTAGTAGGCACAGAGACTTCATTAGTCAGTGCAAGGATGTGGCCCCTAGAGCGGTTTCCCGCTCTGTCCTTCGCTACTCATTAAATGAGCGATGTCAGGTTCGCTTGGCCAGCTCTCCGGGCTGAGATCTGAAAGGCCAGTTCTGATCCGGACTCGGTAGTCTGAGGGAATAGGGAGAACCCACCCACCCCGTGAGGAGGCATCAAAGTGGGAAAGCCCACTTCTTGTGTCAAGGTGAAGACACAGAAGAATTAAAATCAGCATGGAGCCTGCAAAACATTTCCCCGAGTGAAGGAGAGGACATCATATTAAGTTCAGGGGAGAGACCGTATTCATGAAAAAAGTTAGTGCAGGGAACGGAAGGACTTTGGAAAAATTCCGAGGTGTGCTTTCAATAAAATTCGTGGAGTAGAGACTTGTCACAAATGGAGCTGCTAGGATGGACTGAGTTGAAAGGGGCCTGGTTGTGAGCTGAAGAAATGTTAGCAGCAAATAAAAATTACTAAAAAAATTAAACTTTTTAGAGACTCCCCCCTTACATGTAATCTGCCCTGCAGACTGTGAGAGTCATTGTTACGGAAAATGTCAGATGTTTCCCAGTATTTGATCAGAAGTTTACAGAGTAGGAAGCTTTAAAAGACAGGTGGGCCTGCTCCAAAGCTGAGAGCCAGTGAAACCATCTTGGAAACAAGGATGTATTTGAAAAAGATTTCCCAAGGTGAAGAAACGCCAGGAAACATGGGTACCACCAAGCGTGACAAAAGCAAATAAAGATCCCCAACGTAGATGTCCATATATTGACAACTTTTTAAAGTGGTGGTGATACGGATTTCTGGATACATCCAAGAAGCCATCCAGCCAAGTTCATTGGTCATTAGCAATGTGGTCGGAAGGGCTTCTCAAGCACGCAAGTCCTTAGGGACTTTGCTGCTTAAATAAAAGCTGAATGCTCTATCAAAAAACAGAACTTGGGGCTCCTGGGTGGCTTAGTCATTAAGCGGCTGCCTTTGGCTCAGGGTCTGATCCCAGGGTTCTGGGTTTGAGCCCTGCATCGGTCTCCCTCCTCCACTGGAAGCCTGCTTCTTCCTCTCCCACTCCCCCTGCTTATGTTCCCTCTCTCACTGGCAGTCTCTCTCTCTGTCAAATAAATAAATAAAATCTTAAACAACAACAACAACAAACAACTTAGCGAGAAAGTTCTTTCTGGCAGGACAAGGAGACGAGTAAAAACCTAGTATTGAGGGCAAATAATTGTTGTAAATATATTTATGAAGCTAAGCACATGTAAAAAGGACCCATGTTATCTGATATAAATGTGTATTTTATTTATCAAGTTTTAATTTAAATTCCAGTTAAGTAACGTACCATGTAGTATTAGTTTCAGGAGTACAATATAGTGGTGCAACACTTCCATACATCACCCTGTGCTCATCCCAAGTGCGCTCCTTAATCCCATCACCTGTTTCACCCATCTCCTCTATCTGCTATATTTATTTAATAAACGATGGACAGAGTTATTGGATCACGTGTAGAAGAAAGGAAAAGCACAAACGATCGTGTGGTTTTCTAACGGTAAGAATCCAGGCAAGAGATGTTACATAGTAAAGAGAATTCACATTTCAGATATACCGCTCAAAATCCTTTGCGTGCCAACGATCGCCGTATAACGCACGTCAAGAAAACCCTATTCGATACACAGGCAAATGCAAAGAATGGTAGAGGGAGAGTCTCTTTATATGGTTTTCCTAGTGTTTAACTCACAAATGAAGCGGACACGTGAGTAAATTGATCTAATGAATAATGCATGAGGTATCTCTTAAATGCTATGCATTATGTAAACAGTGATCTTTGTTCTCATCAGACATGGACCACTTAGAAAAATTGATTTTATACTCCTGGTACAAGGAGGCATTTAACGTGTCACTTGAAGCAGGAATTGAGTGTTATAGACTTTGACTATAATGTAATGAAAGTAGGCATTAATGGCAAAACGAATTTAAAAACTGCATTACCCTTAGACATTTTAAATCAGAAATTCCTAAACACTCATAAGTGAACAAATCAAAGTCTGTGGTACTTAAAAAAGTACTAGTAATATGGGCACCTGGGTGGCTCAGTCGTTAAGCGTCTGCCTTCGGCTCAGGTCAGGATCCCAGTGTTCTGGGATCGAGCCCCACATCGGGCTCCTCCGCTGGGAGCCTGCTTCTTCCTCTCCCACTCCCCCTGCTGTGTTCCCTCTCTCAATGGCTGTCTCTCTGTCAAATAAATAAATAAAATCTTAAAAAAAAAATACTAGGAATGTGAATGCTACCTATAAAACCAAAGGGGAAAGCTAGAGTCATTCCAGAGAGAAACATTAAAATCGGTGAAGAAGTAAATTACCGAGTTCAAAACAATTTTACATTAAAACAAACAAAAAATACAGAAGGCAAATAATGTAAAAACTAAAATCAGTGAAGAAATTACCCAGTTTGAAAATTTTTTTTATTAAAACAAACAAAAAATACATTAGGCAAACAATACGAAAATTAAAATCAGGGGCTCCTGGGTGGCACAGCGGTTAAGCATCTGCCTTCGGCTCAGGGCGTGATCCTGGCGTTGTGGGATCAAGCCCCACATCAGGCTCCTCTGCTATGAGCCTGCTTCTTCCTCTCCCACTCCCCCTGCTTGTGTTCCCTCTCTTGCTGGCTGTCTCTATCTCTGTCGAATAAATAAATAAAATCTTTAAAAAAAAAAAAGAAAAAAATTAAAATCAGTGAAGAAATTGTCTAGTTGGAAAAAAATTTAAAATAAGCAAACAAAAAATACATAAGGCAAGAAGGAAGAGATTCATAAAAACTGAAAACTGGGAACAGGAAACAAACCAAGTGTTGGATTATTTAAAAGTAAATTAAGATGACAGAAAACATAAGTATCCAAAATGAAAGTGAAAAAGTAGTCATTTGCATGCAATTTCAATTTTAAAAGCAAATAGGACACAGAGCACTTTGCTGGTAATCCTGACAATATACTAGATCGTTGTAGGGAAGCTCAGATGACCCCACATTGATTCTAGAAGACACAGAAAACTTTGCTCACCAGTGCCCCGGGGTGGAAAACAGAGAATGTTATCAAAGGCTTATCTGGTAGAAGGTTCTGAGCCTGGGCAGTTACAAAGGACGTTCTGTGACGTTGGCCACAATGAATGAATTTCCATGTGATTGGAGCTGTCTCAGAGCTGAGGAAAAAAATGAATGTGTTCATTTATTTTAAGAAACTGTCCTGATCTTGATACCCAAACTTGATTTACAGGTTTGGTTGTGTTTTACATATAGACGAGAAAAGCCAGCGAGTACACAACAGCCGCAACACCTCGAGGTGTATCATAAGGAAATGAATGGTGCCCTAAGGAAGACATTCTTGATCTCCGTGTCATTCAGCCCATCCATCTATCAGAGAAAGGCAGTGATGTGGTCCTTTGAATATAACGCTAAATGTGTACTAAGATGAATTCAAGTAGATTGGGAGTGTGAAGGTAAAGTTTTTAAAGCACAGAGAAATCTTAGAAGTCAGTAGATCAGGGTGTCTCAGCCTGGGCACTACTGACATGTGGGGTTGGATGGCTCTCTGAGTTGGGGAGTCCTGGGCACTGGAGGGTGTGGAACAGGGTCCCTGGTTTCCACCTGCCGTATGCTGGTAGGATCACCGCTCACAACCCACAATCTGCAGAAAAATGTCTCCAGATACTAACATGAATGGATGTTTCACTCATCTGAACGTGGGGAAAGCCATCTTAAATTAAAGCAAGAGAGGACACCAGGACCTCTACAGGTCAGAAATAGTATGTGTAAAAGTAAAAGATCAAACAAAGAAACTAAGGAACACATTTACAAAATCTACAGTGGGGAGGAGGCTTGTTATCTATATAATATTCAAGAAGTCTTCCAACCAGGCTCCACAAACGGACAGACAAACGTAGCAATGGTGGAGGGTATGAACCATCAGTACGTCTACGGGGGATATTTATGACCAGCTAGGTTGGCAACTGTCTTTGTAAATGTTGGTGTTTTGGGGGGCAGACTTTCATCTTTGACATCAGGTGACGTCATTAGACTAGAGGCAAATTGGCTATAACCCATTCTCTCAAAAGTGTTTCAACTTAATTGATACATAAAGTGCACTTCCTCTTGCCAAAAATGAGCTCTTCGGCTCCCAGAGAGAAACACTTTCCCCTGTGTCCAGACCCCTGACTTTCAGAGTCAGACCAGAGGCTCTCGCAGATGCAGAGCTGGGAACACTGACCCTGACATAGACACACGTCCTCATGTGGCTTGTTTGGAACCAAGACAGGAAACATGGGGTCTTTCTTGGTTGCCTGCTGGCCCTTCAGTCCCCCTAGTGATTGGGGCAGTCATTTTTTTTTTTTTTTAATAGAACTGTCCTGATAAAGCCAAAAAGACCCCAGAAGAACACATGATCCTGTCCTCCATTCCTGTTTCCTCAGGGTTGGTAAAAGCTGCCAACACTGACTTTCTTCAGTCTCTTGGTCCACTCAAGGAGAACTGTAAAATATTCAGAAACATCCAGGAATCCTGGGAAGGTTCAGTATTACAGAACCAGTTAGCTTTTATAGGACGCATTACATACTTTGCAGTCATTGGGAGGGCTGAGGAACAGTGCCCTGTGGTCCAGTGACAAACAGTGACAGGTGACCAAACGTGACCGAGGGTGTGGGTATGAGGACCACCACTCTGCTCTTCCAGGCTGTGTGGTCCAAGTGCACAGTGGGGTAATGTTTCTGCAGAAAGCTTCAAACAAATTGTCTTGAAACTTCATTCTGAGCCCAGGCACTTATTTTGAGAAAACAGGCAGAGCTGAACAAAGGAATTTAAGGACCTACATCACGGTCTATTTGTAGCAACATGGAGTGATATTTCTTTTGCCCTCCACTCCCCCTGCTCCCGGATCTTTATACAACCCTAAGGATGCCATAAATTCCACAAATAACTGGGTTAAAAGCAAGGGAAACTTGGCGATGAGGTAGTACTTTCTCAGAGACGTAGGTACTTTCAATACCGTTCGATAAAAAAGCACCGAAAAATTTAAGGTACGAGCCGGTACAGATAGACCCCGGAAGCACCAACATCTGCCTAATAATGGAAGTTTCAAATGGAGCAAAAGAGAGAACAGATTGTAGGAAATAACTCCTCTCCTATTTCAGCTCTGAGAATGCCCCGTGAGCGTTGAGCAGAATGAACGATGTTGATCCCGAGGGGTGGCGTTACAGACCACCAAGAACCGAGAAAGGTCGTCAGGTTGAGAGAGCTGATGTCTCATATGTTCTAGAGCAAAGTAATTTCATGTGTGTGTGTCTTCTAAAGTATACTGACGTAGAGTATTACGTTAGTTTCACATGTACAGCACGGTGTTCGACATTGCAGAACGCTCACCACAGTGAGTATGGTCACTGTACAAAATTATGACGGTATTATTGACTACATTCCCTATGCTCTACTCTTCATCTCTGTGACTTACTCACTTTATATGGGAAGTTTGAACCTCTTAATCGCGTCATCTGTTTCACCCTGCCATCCTCCCATGGGGGTAAAGTAATTTTGGAATGAGATTTCTGTATTCAGCCAAATTAGTGCAATTTGAACGCAAATTAAAGATGTTCCAAATACATAAAAGCTTGTATCTTGGAGGAGATACTTCAGCCTATGAAAACATGCTATTTCTTCTCAAAACCTTTACCCATTGATTTTAGCCTCTACCGATGGATCTTGTCAGCAATAATTATTACTGTGGTATTAGCCTAACTGTGATTTTCTATTTCCCTTGTTCCTGATGCATTTAGTATTTGGAATTCTTCTATAGCGAATTGCTGCTCCTTCTTCCCCATTTACTTATTTTTCAATTATGATATTAGTATGGATCCATGAATATTCATTGTATACTTTAGGTTTGTTATTTGTTTTCTTATTCAAATTTGATTGGCTCCTGATATCCTTTTGACATTCCCCCATCTTTTTTTGGCTCCTCCTTAATTTTTCATCATTGCAAGAAAATCCAGCCTATGATGAAGTAGAATTTAAGCAAAAATAAAAAAATTAATGGACTAGAGGAAAATTTCATTTTGATAAAAAGTACAGTCTTTCAGAATTTGAGTCTTGAACTTGTATGCAACTAACAATGTAGGTTTTGAATACATAAGACAAAAACTGATCGAGATTGTAGTGGACATCTGTCAGTTTCTCCCTGCTCAGCATTCATTCCCATGGCCCGTGCATTTTTCAAAGAGAAGTATCTTCCTAAGGGATAGTGGAATCAGTCTACCTAAGACAATTGTGTACAGTTGTAAAGATTTTCAAGTTTGCATAAGGTTTAAGCATGAGTGGACAGTGTGCAAAGCTCCCTGGGAAAAATAAAGCCTGAACATGAAGATTGTGGTGAATTTGATAGGGTTTTAGATCTGTGTTTCATGTGTGTGAGTAGCAAAGGGGTGTCATCTTGAAGGGGTAGCATGTCCTGTGTTGAGTGTTCCCTTGCTCTCCTAGTACCTGGCGTGTGTCTTTTCCAGGGTTATCCTCTCGAAGGTTTTTGATGAGGTAATCGAGGTGAACCTGATTGACAGTGCAGACTACATCCACCTGGCCTTTCTGAAGAGGCCGGAGCTTGGGGTCACCCTCACCAAGCTCCACTGTTGGACCCTCACCCATTACAGCAAGTGTGTCTTCCTGGATGCAGATACTCTGGTGAGTACAGGGGAAGAATGAGGACCAGACACTCCACTTGATAAGGAACCCCTCAGAGACAATGCCGTTCCCTGTTTACGGAGGCTGCTAATTCTTACAGGTGGATTCCCAGCAAATAACGTGCATCTCTGTCACCAGCATTGACATTCAGTGCATGAAAATCAGGTATAACACAGTGTTTGCACTCCAATAACCGTGCCCAGGACACTAACGGACTTGAAAGCATGCTCCTTCCCTAGGAGGGCTTTATAATGCATGATTTCATCGACACAAAACAGAATAATGAGAAAAAATATTTTGCCTTGATTGCACCTTGAATGACATCGTTCGGGCTGGACCGGCACACCTGGCTTCTTAGGCTGTGGCTAGCATCCTCCACTTGTCATTTCGGGCTAGACCTGCCGTGTAGAAGCCTATGATGACTACTTTCAAAAACAGCCACGGGAAAGTTGAAATGTAAAATGAAGTTTGGGTGTTGGCATCCATTCTAGTTTGTCTCAGTTGTGCCAAAGCAACAGGGTAGGAACATGGACAGGTGCAGAGGAAAATAAGACCAATAACACAATCAGAGACTTGTGTCCTTTTTTCCAAACAGATCACACTTTAGAAAGGCAGTGGGTGTCAGAGGCGTCTGTAATCAGTAGGCAAGTTCTGGAAGGCGACTGATGACATTGTATTGACTTGCAAACCTCTCCCTTCACGTGTTTTCAGAGTTTTCTTGGTCACATTTGCTAGATTAAAGAGGATACACAGTCAGGCGAGTTCCATAGAGGATTTTAAGAACCTTGAGAAAATAATTTAGTTTCAGACGCGGTGTTACTTCAGTCACTTGAAATAAACCGGAGAGCAATCTTACACACTCTTCTCTTTTGAATGTAAACCGAAAATAAGAGTCAGTCCAAAAATCGGGGTGGCTCAGTCTGTTAAGCATCTCCCTTTGTCTCAGATTATGATCTCAGGGTCCTGGAATCGAGTCCCGCACCAGGGCTCCACACTCAATGGGGAGTCTGCTTCTTCCTTTCTCACTCCCCCTGCTTGTGCTCACTCTCTTTTTGTCAAATAAATACATAAAATCTTTTAAAAAATGGGCAGGAGTTTCCAATCACTAGACATTGAGCATCCTCACGTTTCTGCTGCATTTGTCACCTGAGTCCCGGACGTAAGAGAAGTCTTGCTACAGGTCCCATGCTCTGCTTTGCCAGGTGCTATCCAATATCGATGAGCTGTTTGATAGGACAGAGTTTTCTGCAGCCCCCGATCCCGGATGGCCGGACTGCTTCAACAGTGGTGTATTTGTCTTCCAACCGTCTCTGGAGACCCATGGCCTCTTGCTGCAGTATGCCACTGACCACGGCAGCTTTGATGGTGAGTGACGGGAAGCCGGAAGTGGGTGGAAGAGGATGGGGCTGTTTCTGGGACCCGTACCCCTGCCTCATCCTCATTTCCCCCCAGATACGTGAATGGCAAAGACAGTTAAAGAAGCAGTGGAAGAATGTGGCCAGACAGGATGATAGGAATAAGTGAATTTAGTAAGTAAACACGCAACAGAGAAAACCATTGAAGAAAATATCCTTAGTGAGTAGGAAGAAGGGTTCCCCAATCCTGATCATACAGAAATGCATAGGCAAACCTTTCTCTGAAGACCAGATAATAGATTTTTTTCAGCATCACGGGCCATATGATCTCTGCTGCAAATATTTAACCCTGCAGTTGTAGAGTGAAATGACAATACTTACATGAACATGGCTGTGTTCCAATAAAACTTTATTTACAAAAATGGATACAAACGTCTGTTGGCCAGGCCCTGATATAGAATAAAGGGAACAACTCAAGTAAGTAATGAGAAGCTGGTGTCTGACTTGAATGGGCATTAATAGATGGGGAAAATGCTAGGATTGTTGTCACATAAAAGAGTAGACTGGGGAAGAATCATCTATGGGTAAGGACGAGGAGTTAGAGCACTGTGGATGTTGGATACAATTCCTTGCGGTAGGCGTGGAGAATTTGGGGGACAATACAAGGGTTTGTTATCAATGGTTTGGGTTATGGGTGGAGGATTTTGGAGAGAATACGCGCTGTTAAAATGAATGGTATGGGCGATCCGTCCTTTTTGAGACAAGCGGTCATATTGTCGTGGGCAGAGAGGACATAATGGGACCCCGCGTGCAGGTGTGTGTGTTAAGCCCTTCAAACACATCTTGAATTCTTCGAATTCACATGTACCATCCGTGATTAACCTCCTGGAGTGTACGTTCACCGTTTAGGGGCAGATCAAGGCTTATTGAACAGCTTCTTCAGTAGCTGGTCCACGGCAGACATCCACAAGCACTTACCGTTCATCTATAACTTGAGCAGTAACACGGCGTACACCTACAGCCCCGCGTTCAAACGGTAAGTTCTCCACTTTCTAGATCCTTCTACGTCTGCTGCCCTCCGGCAGCCCTGTCTCTAGAATCTTTATCAGCTTTTGGCATTTGGGGAGGAAAAAAAACGTAGATCATCCCTCCGTTTGCCTGTTGCTTCAAATTATAGGTAGTCAAGGCAACAAGTCTGAATGGTGGTGGTTCCCAAAGTGT
This sequence comes from Ursus americanus, assembly GCF_024610735.1. Taxonomy (NCBI): domain Eukaryota; kingdom Metazoa; phylum Chordata; class Mammalia; order Carnivora; family Ursidae; genus Ursus; species Ursus americanus. The sequence continues at coordinate 121,220,451 of NC_142164.1, read as the reverse complement.
GTTCTAAGGAACCCCCCAGGGGTTCCCCCACAGTTCTTCGGAAGTCGTTCTGAAGTCAGAACGACTTAAAAGAATAATTCTTCTAAGATGTTATTTTTTCTTCTCATTTTTTTTTTTTTTGTAAGTGTACAGGGGGATTTTACAGAAACTCCATGACATGATTAAACCATGCACTAAAAAAAACAAAACAACGCACTGAACGGAGACCCAGACATGAAAAAGCAGCTGGCTCCTCTTGCGATCGTCAAAGTCATTCTTTCGACCGTTGTGTTTTGAAAGTACAGTTATTTCTCATGAAAAAGTAGGAAATGAACATCCACATCTCGAGGGTTGATTGATTTCTAACGAATTGATTACATCCGTTTTGGGATTTCTGTTTTGTTGTCCGTTGCGATAAATATGGACAGGTAGAATCCACGTGAACAAAGCTCAGCTCTTGGTCCTCCATGTGTTTTAAGAAAGTCAGGAAGTCCTAGGACCAAAATATTTGAGATTCGCTGCGGTGCGTGATGTTGTTATAAACAAAAGTGGAAAATCTGAGCAGAATGTAGGGAAAGAGTAATTCTAGAGCATACATTTTTAACAAACAACACGTTGCCTCTAAGGAGCAGGAATGGGTCCTCAGGGAGTGAAAACATCCTATTCATTTTAATGTATAAAGCAGAGGTGTACGTACAGAACGTGGATATATGGTGCAAATGTAGTGCTAAAATTTCATGGGAAGATGATTATGGGGAAAAAATGCTTAAAAAGGTAGAAAGGAGAAAATTTCCGATCTTGTAAAGAGAAGCCAATTTTCTTGTTTTCAGCTTGCGTTGTCTACTCTAAAAGTGGTGGTTTTTGTTTTTTGGGGTGTTTTTTTTTTTGGTCCCTGTTGTTTCAAAGAGATGTTTTGGGATACCTACCCTACCATCTATCTTTGTAAGACTCTTAATGTATTCTTCTAGTTTGAGGGAATTCCCCCACTGGGTTATGATTATGTTTCTTGGTAGACAGAAAACGAAATACTATAAACGTGGATTGTTTAAAAAAATTATCTTTAGGGAAAATAACCGCAGGCCCCCATAGCAGGGTTGAGACAAGTGTTCGTGTGCTGCTGTGTTTGACACGTCTTGTGGTTGTGGGGAATTTCCGTGCGTGTGTGATCCCTTCCAAGTGGAAAGTAGGATGCTTTGTGTTTCTTCCTTAGATTTGGTTCAAGCGTAAAGGTAGTCCACTTTTTGGGGCCCTCGAAGCCATGGAACTACAAATACAACCCGCAGACGGGCTCGGTGTTGGAGGAGGGCTCCGGGTTGGCCAACCAGCACCAGACGTCCTTCCTTAACCTCTGGTGGAAAATCTACCAGCACAGCGTCCTGCCTCTTTACAGCAGCTTCCAGGATGAGGAAGAGCGCGCGTCTCCAGGACACTCCGTAAGCGGGTGACACCCTCTAAAAGCGGGAGTCGAGGATGGGTATACACTCTGCGTGATCGAATCGATACCCGGTGTCCTTTCTAGACATGCTCCCTTCTGTTTCTACGTGCTGGGTTTTGTAAAGGACGCCAAAGATAGAGACGCCCTGGTTTGTTTCTTTCTGGCTCAAAATCATGAATGTTTAACTAGCCAAAATGTGGCCGTGATTTAGAGGGTTGGTGCATAAATTATTTCGGTTAACCGCCTTCATCAGGGAAAGAGCCACTCGTAGCTAAGTGGCTGCGGATGGTTGATTACCGTGTTGTTCAGGGAGACGCTTGCCAATTTACATCATCAATTCAAGTAGCTCTTGAAGGGCTTTGCTGAAGAGGATTTTTGAAACTCCTGATGGATACCGATTTGACTTTTTTATAAATGTAATGGTAACCCTTCGTGCTCTAAATACTCACATTTGTGTAGTTAGTCTACTATGGATAACACCTGCCGTGCAAACGACCTCTTGAAATTCGGTTCCAGAAAACTTCGTGACCTGATCATTGTTTACCAGGACGTGTCTGAGTACCGTACGGTCAATCACCAGCCACTGCATTGATGGGAAATGGAAGAGAATCCATACTTTGGTCTTGGCCACGGTTTTTGTTGGGTGGAATTAGGTGGTGCTTCTCTTTGGAAGGACTACGTTTCTCCCATCGTTTCTCACGAGGGAGTAAGAGTTTATCTGTGTTTGTGTTACCACTTATGTTCTGCTGGGTGGTTCGCTAGGCATCAGGTTGTATGGGAAGGAAATGAAGACGTAGAGTCAGGCAGTTCTGGGAAATAAGGCATTGAGAGCAGTCTAGGAGATGTGTGCTGTGTGGTGGTTCTCACCAGAATGGTGGCAGCTTCCTGGAGGACCACCTGTCACCTGTTTTATCAGAGCTTACCTTGTGAGTTGTCATGTGGACAGGAGGCCTACGGCCCTGGGGGCTCTCTGTGTCGGACCAGGGGTGTGGGACTGCTTCCTCTTGTTTCCAGAGCGCCAGGCTCTGTGCACGGCCAGCTCAGAACATGGATAGGTTGTTTATAAGTCTGTGTGCTTTCGTGGGCAGGCTTCTGTTTATTGAGTGCAGATGATAGGGTTCAGGAGCTCTGGCCATACAGAGGACGGGATGGGTCCTGGGGTCCCCAGGGCAGCCAGAGAGTTAAAAAGATGTAAGGAGGACTTAACAAGTGCATCCATCTTTCTGCAGGCTGACATCGGGGAGCCGTGTACAAAACCAGCGGTGGGGTCCAGCCAGCCTTGGCCTGCTGAGGGCCCTTCAGAGCAGACTGTGGTCATGGATGACACCCCACCCTCACCCAAGGGATGCCATTCGGAAGACGTAAGTACCCGGCCTCCACACAGGTGTGCCTGGAGAATCAGAGAATCAGACGCTGGCTCCTCAAGGAGACAGAGCTGAGAGCCTGCTCCCGGGGCTCCCGGGGAGGGAGAGGGCATGGCCCCATCTGCAGTCTGCTCTGGCTTCGAGGGGCTCCTGTGTTCATATAGATCATTGCACCATGACCTGTGGGGTACATCCCACCAACATGTGCACGTCCTAATTCTGGGAACCTAAACATGTTACCTTATCTAGAAATAGGGTCTTGGCAGGTGTGGTCAGGTTGAGGACCTCCAAGGAATGATACTGGGTTTTTTAGGTGGGCTCTGTGTGGTCACCAGGGTCCTCTTATGGGGGAGGCAGAGGGAGATTCGCTGATAGAATGTGACGTAGAAGAAGAGGCCAGACAGAGATGGGGAGACGCTAGTTCTGCTGGTGTTGGGGGAATGTGGCCACAAGCCAGGGCTGCAGGGGCCTCAAGAAGTGGGAAAAGGCCAGGAGATGGACTGTCTGCAGAAGCCGCCGGAAGGAACTCACCCCTGTGCACACCTTGACTTCAGCCCAGTGACCCCCATGTTGGACCTCTGACCTCCAGAACTGCAAGGTGGTCAGTCTGCGTTGTTTGAAGTCACCCAAATAGGCAACAAATGTGGGCATTTGTCACAGCAGCTACAGGAAGCTAAGACACACCCTGAGAACAGGTATTGGGTCTCATCCTGATATTGCGGGGTCCCCAAACTTTAATGTTCAAAAGGTGTTGCTTGCATCTCCCTTGAACCCAGCTGCCAAGTCACGTGGTGCTACGTCCGGAGAGCTTTTGCCACGCCCCTGATGCGAATATGACTTGGAGACGAATGTTGACCCATGTGCTCATTTCTACTGAGGCTGGGCCTGCTGAATTCCCGTCCTTGGAGAAGAAAAAGAGTACCGCATCTGATCTGCAGAGGGGTAACACCAAATGAGGCTGTAGTTTCTCCATCCCTGATTTCTAAGCAAATACATTGGAATAATGTCCAGTGTTTAAAGATCTCTGAATTTGAATCCTCACATTGAAAGGCATTTTTATTCCCTTCACTTCTCACCAGAATTATTAGGAGTTTGTCGTTGTGGCTGGGGATGGATCTCAGGAGTGGGTCATGGGACGTCGTATTTTTCTGTGTGCTTCACACGGGTTTGGGAGAACTGTGTCTCATTGATTGGGAGCAATCGATGTTTAAATTTTAGCAAACGTGTCTGTGGACAGCACTCGATTCTTTATTATAATTTGGAACAAATTACATTGTCAAGTTGTTAATAGCCTTTGAGTTTGAATTTCACATCAACTGAAACAAATTGAAAAGACCCTCCGGTTTGTACAGTAAAAACAGTGGTAGTAGAAAGGGGAGCATTTCCTGGTTTCTCATTTCTCCTGATGGTACACTGAGCCCACCACAGTCTGGATGTGGCCCCAGGAAGTGCCACATGTGAGTTCAGTAAAGGCATCTGCTTGTTGCAGGAATGTGAAGAATCAGTGTGTTAAGCTCTTACACTGCGTGTACAGCTGCTCCCTGTTCTGTCCCCAGGAGCCACGCCTGTAAAAATATCTTTAAGGAAATTGAGCATTCCCACCAAATGTTGAGCAGACACTTGGACTCAGTGAAGCATTGCTCAGAAAAACCCTTTCTCCACCATGATGGCTGATTTTAATCTGTCAGCGTGGCTGGGCTACGGGACCCCCAGATAGCTGGTAAAATGTCATTTCTGGGTGTGTCTGTGAGGGTGTTTCAGGAAGTCATGAGTGTTTGAATGGGTAGGTGGAATAAAGAAGATCCCCCTCCACAAGGTGGGTGGGCTGCATCCCAACCCATGGAGGGCTTGAATCGAACAAAAAGTAGAGGAAGGGCAGACTTACTCGGTGGCAGCTGGGACTTGGCATGAGCGTTCCTGCTTCTCCGGTCTTTGGACCCAACTGAGTATCACTACTTGCTTTCCTCGGCTTCCGTCTTGCAGAAGATCGACTGGAACTCTTCTCGGCCTTCATCATTGTACAAGCTGGTCTCTCATAATACATCCCTGTAAATCTGTAAGTCCTATTGGTTCTGTTTCTCCGGAGAGTGCTGACTCATCCACAACCCTCTTTCTAAATCCCCATGATCTCATTGTAATCATGTTCTATCATTTGATAGTGTGTATTAGCTGTTTTCTAGCTGGGACCCAAGGATCATCACTTAAAAGGATGACCTCAAAGTCATTGATAAAAGCCTCTTCTCCATCACATGGACACCACTCCATTCCCAAGGACCGCCCTCCTGTTTCAGAAGCAACTGTGGGTTCCGGATCCTTCAGCTGCTCGTGGGACCCCATGGGTTGTCGCCAGTCCTGAAAATCAAAGAGCGCAGTACAGACAGAGATTTTGCAGAAACGCTAGAAGGCTTGCAGTCCGCGGCCCACGCTATGCCCATCTCAGAAGAACCGGAACCACATTCACACTGCAACGAGCACTTCGGTTTCATTAGAACTGTCTTCTCCACATTTGGTTCATTAATTTCAATTTCCTCGATTGCTGTGGGTTTTCTTGGTGTTTACTTCATACCTTAGTTTTGGCTTCGTAATTGTTGGTGAAGATCTGACATAGACAACAGATATTGTCTTTGCGTCTGAGTGTTTACAAGCGGCGTTTCAATCCAAGCCAGCAGAGCCAGGCCCAGGGGAGCTCTTCCTGCAAGAGGGACCAGGGCTTCTGGGCAAAGCCGATGGAAAGAATCTCCATCTCAGGATGGTGTTCCCTCGATGCCTGCTGAGCTGGACACCGGCAGCTAAAGCGCACAAGTCCGCCACCAACAGCCCACACACGGGGACAACTGGCTCCATCCATGGCAGAAGATTGTGGTGCCACTTGGGCAAGTTTGCTGTGTCCCCAAACCCTACCCCATCCTTAAGGGGCAGTATTGGGGAAAGGAGGAGGGTGGGAAAAGATCCCAAGAATTGGAGAAAAGTGGGTTCAGAACAAGTCCTTATACAAAAGGAGGAATGTCATTGAAAATGAAAGCCCTTCTTGTGTCCCTACAGGGACTGGGGTCTATAGATGGGACCTGGGGCTACCGTCTTGCTGCACTCAGTGGAGTCTGAGCCCAAGGCCAGGGGTCGGTAGAGGGGAGATGACTCCCCAGGTGGGTTGAATGTGTGCAGTTCAGGGTATTTAACTAGTCCTCACAAGTAACTGTGGAACTCCGATCTCTCATCTTGGTGGCTGTAATGGACTGGCCGGGCTCCAGCTCACCTACACGCTCCCAGACGTCGAAAACATCTCCAAAGGTGCAATGAATGATCTGCATCTACAGATTGCAAAGGAAGCAGCCAGAGGAGGGAATACAGAACGATCCACCTGGAGATATAACTTTGATTGGTTTTAAAGTGCTCAGAGGAAGAAGGGGTCCTCCAGGCATGCAGAGGCATTCTTGTCTATTGATGTGTAATTATGACCAGAAGGGTGCCGTCTCTGAGGATCCAAGGGAAAGGGGGGTACTCAGGTATCTGAGGTCCCACTGAGCTCACTCCTCTCTGTCCTGGACACTCAGAGGAGAAGGGGCTCCAGGCAGAGTACTGTGAGCACCCCTTACGTGCATCATGTTTCCCGGGGAGGAGGACACGGATCCAGACAAGAGCTCAGGAATGGACAGCTGCTGGAGAAAGAGCTGGAGGTGGAAATGAAGCCACTTTGATACATAAATACAGACTTGACCCTAAGCAGCTGGGGGAGTTATGTTGGCAGCCCATGGCACATTGAACACTTTGCTGGAATAAAAAGAGTATAAACAAAGAAGAGTGTTTCGGGGTGTCTGCTTCATTCTTTGATCCCCTATTCCCGCCCCCTGTGTCCCCCCTTTCCATTGTACCACCCATTAATAATGCATTGTGGTGATTGACTTTTGAAGAAATCTCGGTGGCTTGACTGAAGAGGACAATGTCTCTAAAAGTGATGAAGTCCTCACCCTTTTATAAGGAAGGGAAGCATCACTAAATTCTACTCCTGAAACGAATATTACACTATATGTTAACTAACTAGAATTTAAATAAAAACTTGAAATAGAAACAAAAACAAAAAAAGGAAGGGAGGCTTTCACAGTATCTGGGGTGTAGTGCCGTATTTTGGAATTAATTATGCAGCATTGCTGCCACCTACCGGGCATGTATTGAATTATTGACTTTGGGGCTACAATTTGGGGAGCTGGAACGCAGTCTAAAAAAGAAAGAAAAGATTATTTTCATAAATTCCTATAAACGTACAAGAGCTGGGTCCTGAATTTGGGATCCTTATTGAAGATAGCAGCCTTCGAATGATGGCAACAGTATTGACAATGTTCAGTTTCAAAAGTAAAGCCGAATGTCTAATTTTCTTCCCATAGAAATTAATGTATTAGAGAAATAATATTTGCCATTTACTGTCTTCACAGCCAAGTGTCTTGTCCTCCAGTATCGTGGGTGGGGAAATGTAGTTAATGAAAAGATTTAGAATGCCCTTTAGTTTTTTGAAGTTATTGGTTGTTTTTGTTGTGGTTTCTTAGAACATCTTATTTTGTTTTTTCATAAAACTTTTTGTTGACGGATAGCATACATGTAAAAAAAAGGGGCACGTATGATAAGTACACATCTTGATGCATTTTCAGAGTGAAAAAAAAAAACCTAAATAGCCACAATCCAGATCCAGAAACTCACCCCAAAAGACCTCTTACATCCTCCTACCCACTAGGAAATGCTATCCTGACCTTGATTCATACCACTTACCTGTGAGTGCTTTTGAGCTCCTTATAAACGGGATCCCACAGTACGTGCTTTTCGGTCTGGTCTCTTTCACTTGACATCTTCAGGAGATCCATTCATCTTGCCGAGTGAATCCATAGTTCATTGATTCTCGTAGGCTGCCTATTATCAAATTGTAGTGAGACATAATGTTTTGATTAATTCTAGTGTTGGTGGATACACTGCCATTTTGGGTAACGCAGGTAACTCTACTAGGAGCAACCTTATACATGCGTTTTGTTGCCTTTGCTAAGCATTTTTGGAGAGGTTATCCTTGATGGCGGGGTCGCTAGATTAAAGGGCATGCCTGTGTACCCTTTTGCGTTAGTAGATTCTGCCAAGGATTTTGCAAGTGGTTGTACCCCTAGCAGGATATAGGGGCCCCGGTGGCTCTTTGTCTTCAGCAACCTTCCAAAGTGCCAGTGAGCACGTGGGGCATCTCCTTGTGGTTTTACTTTACACGTTTGAGATGATGTTGAGTTAACTTGCACCAATTCTTAGGTGCTTATCAAGCTTTGACTCTTTTGGAAATGCTCGTTCCAATATTTTGACCATTTTTTTCCTCCAGTGTTTCCTCTTTTTTTTTTTAAGTTAGAGTCTTAACAATGTGTATATAGTCCAGATGCCAAGTTCTTTTTCAGTGATGGTATAAATACTTTCTCCTACTCTGTTCCCCTTTCAGTCCCCACGTGGCATCCTTCGAGGATAGAAGTTTATAGTGTAGCCAGGTTTTCAGATTTCCTTTATGGGTCCTATGTTTTGTTTACTCTAGGAAATCTGTCCCTAAACTAAGGTCATGGAGATAATCACCTTGGTTGTCTTACAGAATTTTATTGTTCCTGTCTTTTATAGGTAACTGTATAATCCACTTGGAATGAATGTTAGATAATGAATGAGTTTGGAGTCAACATTCATTACTGTTACATTGGGATCTATCATTAACTCAGCACAGGTTATGAATAACACCATTATCTCCCACCTCCTTTGTCATGATTCCTTTGCCCATATGTAGATGGGTCTATTTCCAGATTCTCGATTCTTTTATTTTTCCTTTTCTTGCACTGAAATTGTCGTAATTACTATGGCTTTAAAATAAGTCTCATTATGGGTCAAGCAAGTACTTCAACTTTTTTCTTCTTTCCCTGCCTCTTCTAAATCTCCTTTAAATTTCCATGTGAGTATTAAGATCAGCTTTGCAGTGTCTTGGAAAACAAAAGAAAACAAAATATTCTGGAATTTTGACTGGGATTGCATTGAATCTATAGATGGGTTTTATTTATTTTATTTTATTTTTTTAAAGATTTTATTTATTTATTTGACAGAGACAGCTGGCAAGAGAGGGAACACAAGCAGGGGGAGTGGGAGAGGAAGAAGCAGGCTCCTAGCAGAGGAGCCTGATGTGGGGCTCGATCCCAGAACACTGGGATCACGTCCTGAGCCTAAGGCAGACTCTTAACAACTGCGCCACCCAGGCGCCCCTATAGATGGGTTTTAGAAGGATTAATATCACCGAAGTTTGAGTCTTCCGTTCAATGGACTTAGTATATTTCTACTTTTAGGTCTTCTTAAATTTCTTTCAGTATGTTAAACTTTTTAGTAAAGACCTTGCATACATTTTGCTAGAGTTATTCCTGGTTTTTGGTGGGTTTTGAGGTCATGATAAATAGTGTCATTGTAAACACTAAGATTGTGCCTGGATTCTTTGGGTTATTCTATACACGCCATTACATCATCTGCAAGTGAAAAACTGTCCAGTAATTTCTTTAAATGTTGCTCATACATCTAACATGTGAGCTAGCCATTCCACTCCTAGGTATTTACTCAAGAAAAATGAATGTATATGTTCATACGAAAATAGCAGATTGCGTTGTTTTGGGTTTTGTTTTTTTTTTTTTAAGATTTTTTTTGAGAGAGAGAGAGAACACAAGCAGGGGGAGTGACAGGCAGTGGGAGAAGCAGGCTTCCTGCTGAGCAGGGAGCCTGACTCGGGGCTTGATCCCAGGACCCTGAGATCATGATCTGAGTTAAAGGCAGACGCTCAACTGACTGAGCCCCCCAGGTGCCCTGCAGATTGATTGGTAATAGCTCAAAACGGGACAGGACTCAAGCGTCCATCAGCATGTCAAAGGATAAAGTGTGGTCCATCCATACACTGGAATACTACTCAGTAGCGAAGAGGAATGAACTATCAATCCAGGCAGCAAAGTTGCAAAGGATAATTCTCCCGAGTCGAAGAAGCCAGAGAAACGATAAAACATACCATGAGGTTCCATTTCTGTATAATTCTAGAAAATGTTAAATAATGTACAGTGACAAACAGAAGATGAGAGTTTCCCTGGGGATGGTGGAGAAAGGAGGGAGAGATGATTATGGAAACTTTCGGGATGATATGTGTTTACTCTCTTGATTGTGTCAAAATTTGCCAATGTGTACAGTTTAGTCCAACATATAGTATGGAAATTATACTTCAAAAAAAAGCTGTTAGCAAAGCAAGACATTTAAGGTTACTATATATTCCTGGCACATCTTCCTATTGTTATGAAATATTTCCACTGACGTTTATTGCTTTGTTTTGGTTAGTACTTTCATGGTGTATCTTGTTCTTCTTTTTTCCTGTCAACCTTTCTATGTTCTTATGTTTACGGTGTAACCCTTTAAGATGTTCAGAATGAGGTTTTGTTTTCCTTTTATCCAAATAGTTTTTCCCTTTTAACTGGGGTACTTTGTTGACATGTAATATCATAACTGGTATATTTATGTTTCAATCTGTCCCTTGGTTCGCTCTTTATTATCACCAGTGTGAGAGGTGTTTTTCTCTCTTTTTGATCTGTCTTTGGATTAATGTATTTTTAGGTATCCCATTTTAGTCTCCTTCTACGTATCAGTTTTGCATTATTTTGATTATGTTTTAAATGGTTACCCAGAGATTCCAATTCTCATTCCTAACTTAGACATAATGTAATATATTTAGGACTTCGCCACTTCCGGGAAATAGAAGAACTCCAGAAGGCTTTCAGACTGTTCTTTTCCCCCCGCGGTTGTTCTCTTGTTGTCTATTTTAATTCAATAGCTACTTTACCCAGGCCAAGTTCACTTAGCTATATCATTTTATTCTCATTCCATATTTCATTCTTTCTGTTAATACTTGTCTTCTCCCCAAAAAACTGCGTTTATTATTTCTTTTAATTCAGGCTTCATGCTGAAAAGTTCCCTCCATTTGTATATCTGAAAATTCCTTTCTTGAACCTTCATTTGGGGCCATATTTTCCTGGATGTAGAATTCTCACTTGGGAGTTCTTCTTACAAGGGCATCTTGACGATGTTGTCTGTTAATCTTCTGACTTTCTCTACAAATTCAGTAGCTTGAGTCTGTATTCCTTTTGCCCATTCTGGCTCTCTTGGTCTCCCTCTTTCTCTCTTTCCCTCTCCCCACTCTCCTGTCCTCTTGTAATCCTAATTACACCTTCAGTACGACTTGTTACCATGTTTGCTATATCTGTGACTCCCTTCTCTTAATTTTCCTCCTGTCTATCCATGCTTCTACCGGCCTATTTTCCAGTTAACCGATCTTCTCTTTGGTTGCATTTAATCAGTTGTTAAACCCACGTCCTGAACACTTAATGGCAGTGATTGTGTTTTTAACCCCAATAAACATCAACATTTAATAGGACCGTTTCCACACTTTGTGGAAATGCGCCAGCTTGTCCCTTTATTTCATTTAAAGTATTTCTTACACTTGGTTATGGTCCGTGTCTGATAAATCATAGAGCTGGATTTCATGTGGATCTGTTCTTGGGGTTTGATTCTGTTTTTCCTCTTGCTTTTCATTCATTTGGTCTTGTCTGCCTCTGTGCTAGTTGATTTTTGATATGACACAACACATTGCATGTGAAAAAATTGCAGGGATCACTGGGAGCTCTGAATCATATTATCATCATTCAGAGAGCATTGCTTTTTTTTCCCCCCCCGGAGGGAAGTTTTCATAGAGGTGGTTTGCCCACACCCTGTGGGAGGTTGACCTGGTGTGAAATTGGGCTTCTGTTTTGTAAGAGCTGCTCTATTTCTGGTCCTTCTTGTAGTGTGGTCCCTCGTGAAGGCTTGTGGTGTTCAGAAGGTCCCTCCTGAATACCTCACCATTTATGGGTTCCTCAGCCTCATAGCACTGCCAGACTGCTCAGATTCTTCCTACAGCCCCTTGGTTGCCTCAAGGGGGAATAAGATGCCAGTGCTTTATTATGTTCCTATCGCAAGCACAACTCCGCCTGCCCACATGATTTCTGCAGTGTGTTTGCAGGGACCATTGGGAAATGCGTCAATGTTCTCTAGCCTCTTTGGCAGACAGTGATTAGGTTAGTCTTGCAGAAGCCTTTGGACCATGTATGGCCCCCAGCCTGTGGGCTCAAGCTTGCTTCCTGACCATGAATTGATTAGGCTTTCTGTATGACAATCAGTCCCAAATAGGTAAAAATCTATGTCTATGTCCCAGTCAGCTGTGGTGGCAAAGTCATGCTGGGTTCCATGCAGTCACCAAGGGGTCCAGGATCCTCCTGTAGGTGTGGTCCAACTTCTTCTAGGGTGTCCCTTGTCCCCTGTGGCTCTCTGAGAGAGAATCAGGCTGTCCTGCTGAAGCCAGCCATCACACACAATGCATTATTTTATCTCCTCTGCACCTGGGATGATCTTAGCTAAGGACCATCCTTAGAAGCACTGAGAAAATAGTCACTCGAATTGCTTTCTGTAGGGGTTTGCTTCCTCGTGAGACCCCGGTTGAAACAGGTTGGAGGGATCTTCCTCTTCACCTGACCTGTGAGTAAAGAAGGTAGGAAAAGCGTATCCCACGTCAGTGGAAGTGAGTCACATCGCATCTCAGTGGTGTCAGTGAGAAGCTGTCGCGTGGCTCCACTTAGGTACACAGAAGGCAGGGGCACGTGAGCCCAAGACAAAGGAGCAGACGCAGGAATTGGTGAGTCTGGCACCGTCTGCCCCACAGCTGTTCCTTGTCATGCTGCCTTTGTGTCGTGGAGGCAAACAAAATAGATTGGGTGTTTGCAGACATTTGCAGGACGGTTATCCTAATTTTCTTTTCTTTCTTTCTTTATGACAGACAATAGGGTGGCCTGAACTTGACACATCCGCTGGAGTGAGGTGTGACCCATTGTCGCCACCCTCCCCCCAATGTGCAGACTCCTCAGGGACCCAGACCACCTCGGTACACCTCATTTATACTCCTTACGCACATCCGCAGCTCCTACTGTTGTTCTCTTGGCCTGTCTTTGTCCATCGAATACCAAAGAAGATGCCCCATGCTTTTCTTCTTCATCCCGTGATCCTTCTGAACGGTTTTCCCAACCCTGAATACATGTGTGATTAGTCTATACAGGACCTGGGTGTCTGTTCAGATTTCTGGTAGTCATTTGGTTAGCCCATTTTCCTTCAGGGAGAATCAAAAATGGCAAAGGTGTAACATCACCATGACATATATGTTCCCTTTAAAAAAATTTTTTTTGGTAGGATTTTGGACCCATGTTTAATATCAGTATGGTAGGATTATGAGTCCTACTCGTTTCTGCAAATTTGCCCTCATGAATCTGGGCTTTTGCTACCATGCATCACCAGCAAATTGAGGTCAGACTCTGCTGTGCTCGTTGAGACACGAGCTTAGTAAAGCGTGTGCATGGGCTTTTGGTATAAACTGTCGTCAACCCTTGAGCGACTCAGGGTTGAACTGCATGGGTCCACTTACATGTGGAGTTTTTTCGATTAATACAGTATGGTACTATAAATGTGTTTTCACATCTTGTGATTGACTTAATCACACTTTCTTTTCTCCAGCCTACTTTATTATAAGAATACAGGCTGTGATATATAGAACGTGCAAGATATGTGTTGATCGACTTTTCATGTTATTGCTAAGGCTTTCGGTCAACAGTTGGCTATTGGTAGTTCAGTTTTGGGGGACTCAACAGTTATACTTGGATTTTTGACTGTGTGTGGGTCAGTACACCTAACCCCACGTTATTCAGGGGTGAATGGTAATCGAATCCCTGTCTGAAAAATTAGCTTTGGTGCATTCCATAAACACTTGCAGCATCTCATCTTGTGTGAGAAACGGTGGGTGTCAGGGGAGAAGGTGGAAGTGGGGAAGCTCCCCTTTCTAGTCTTTGCGGAAAGGGCCGTTTGGCACGGCATGTTCCTTTGATCTTATCCCCCCCGCCCCCCGGCAGAGTTCTCTGTCCTTGTGGTGGAAACTGTAGTTGCCTGAAGCCGTCCGCAGACTAACGATGGAATGGTTATGTTTCTAGCAGCCCGCGGATAAAGCAGAAGGTGGCCCACCTGTGGAAACCTTGGAACCAAGCCAGGAGCCCCCTGTGGATGTCACCGGGGACCCCAGTCCTCAGGATGCTTTGGAGGTGGTACCCTCATTGTCCTGTCTGGCACTCCTGCTGGATGCCGTCCGCTATCACGGGGGGCCGCAGTCCTCACGTACCTACCGCTGCCTCAACGTCCGGCCTGACTTGGTTGAAATAAGACTCTGCCTGCCTCTCTTGGTGCTTCTGATGCGTCTTTCTCCTTTCCCGCGTTTGCCTGGGGTGCTTGGTCACTTTCTTTCCCGTCCTTACTCATCACGGCCTTTCTCTCTTTAAACGCTCTTCGCAAAAGTTAATTGACGTTCAGGGGCTTTGCTGTTCTTCTGTCCGGCGGGCGATCAAGGAAACGCTTGCCCAGCGAGCCGTTGTCGCAAATGAAGAGGGTAAAAGCAAAAACAATCCGGGGGTAAATGTTTGGAGCCAAATGGAGCATGCCATGCTTTCCTTCCTCTTCCAGATGTCCTTGTCTTAAATTTCCTTCTTTCCGCGGGAACGCTGAAAGAAAGTAATTGCAAAAAAAAATTTTTTTTTCTAACAGCGATTGAATGACACCTTTTGGTCTTTAAGAAATAGTTAATATGGCTCTAGAGCCAGCATTGGGTGTCTGATAAGTTAGTATGCAGCATGTGTCTGTTTGAGTGGCTGTTAGCAGAATATGATAGCCTGGGGGGGGAGGGGGCTTATGCACATAGTGCATTTTTTTCTCACACTTCTGGGGACTGGAAGTCCAAGGTCAAGGTGAGACCTGCTTCCTGGTTCATAGACCTGCATCTTGTTGCCATGTCTTCACCCAGAGCAAGGGGCGAGGAAGCTCTCTGGGGTCCCTTTTATAAGGACACTCATCCCATTCATGGGGGCTCCAGCATCATGACCAAAGCACCTGCCAAAGGCCCGCCCTCCTCATACCATCCTATGGGGGTTCGTATGAATTTGGGAGGGACACCGATATTTAGTTTATAACAACATTTGCAGTATGGTCATCTATATAATACCTACGTTAGTCTGCACGACGCCTTTACTAGAATGTACTGCTGGAGAAAACGTGTACGCTTTTTCTCCTTCTTACTTTGTCAGAGTCGTAAATGCCAAACGCACCATTTTGAACCGTTGGCAAGTTCATTACCTTCTCTGATCCATGAGGTGGAGATGGGGGTGCCCACCTGGGAAAGTGGGAGGTGGGGGTGGGGATTAGACCCAGCAGCGGTTTGGAGGAATCTGTGATTGTGCCTGGCTCGTACAGATTACCGCCAGCCCTTCCACCAGCGCTGCTCCCAGCGGATGGCTCCTGGGGAGGGAGCGTCATGAGCGCCCAGGAAAGAGGCGCTCCATGACTTGGACGCTTAACTGGGGCACGCTGACTTTCTCCTCCACTATGTGTCTCTACTGTGGATAACCCTCGCTGTTCGGTATGATACCGTGTGTCATCAACCCAAGGTTGTCGGGCGATACTGTACCGTGTGCGCTGTGGGTCCTGTTCATTCCAGAAAGTTTTCGCTCCCAGACATGCACTGAGCCCGAATCCAAGCTCTTAGAGGAAAGGAGGGCTAAGGTCTCATGGAAAATCATTGTTTTTGAACTCTTGCTATTGCCTTGGCCAATAGGATGGCAATGTTTGAACGCGATGTACGGGAACAAGGGTGGAAAACAGAAAGTTATCCGTACAAATTCTTCAAAGGCACTGTTGTAAATAATCAGAGTAGAAAGTCCCATAGGCCCAGTGGCTTTGAAATTCTAATTTCACCATCTGGCATCTGGTATCATCTCACTGACACACACAGCATCTGGGGAATACCTGAGTGTCACCTGTAGGGTGCGTGTGTGTGCGTGTGTGTGTGTGTGTGTGTGTGTGTTATCAGCACATGCATATTTTTAGACCTCTCTTTCTAATCCATGGGAAGAAATCTTTAAAGCAAATGTATTTACTACGTTTGTTGACCCATTTGAGTGCCGAACGAAAGGTTCGTGTGCGTGCGTGTGTTTGCACATGTGTGTGTTTATATATTCTCTCGTATTTTGGCTTTAAGAAGATAAAAACCCTGCCATTTGCAAACAGAGAACCACTGGGGTTATTATTTAAATGGTTTTGGCGGGCTGTCCAAACTACTATAGGTTTTATTCATGTAAGGTGAAATTTTCTTGATTTCATGTAGTTTCATTATATACGGTGATACAAAGCATTGAGGTTTCGGGTGGGTGGAACCATCAGGTCGGTACAGGTGTGTGTGCAAAATGGTTTAGTGGTAAAAAATAAAACACTTCTTATAAAAAGGTGAGCACACGTACAGTGATATTTTATAAGATTTCGCACAATGTGGCCAGGAAAAGCGTCTTAGAAGAGTATTATATTAAACTCCACGTATTTTGTTCAAAAGAACGGAGGTTTGTTTGTAGAACTCGTCATTAAACCGGATACCGTGTTATGCCAGTGATGGCTCCGAAAACCTTCTCCTGTGTGCTTGTCCTCCCTAGGTTGACCTGGCCATGTCTGTTTTCGAGATTTCCATCGAAGAGAAGGTCAAGGAGCTGAGTCCCGAGGAAGAAAGGAGAAAATGGGAGGAGGGACGCATCGATTACATGGGGAAGGATGCCTTCGCCCGCATCCAGGAGAAGCTGGACCGGTTTCTGCAGTAACCCGAGGGGTCGCATTCCGTCGCATGTGGTTAGGCAGTGTTCTGTTGCATGGTCCGTGAATGCGGACATCTCCTCCAGGCCCTTCGAAGGGAACAGGTGTCCAACTATGTGCCTCTATTTATGGCTGACCAACTTGAGTGCCTCACAAAAATAAGGTAGACCATAAAAAACCCAGCTTAAAGCCCCCCTACCCCCTGTGCCCTGCTGATCCAAGCTACCCATGCCTTCTCGGCTTCCCTGAGACATCAGTTCTTCTCAGCAAACGGGAGCAGGGATAAACTTCTGGTAGACCCTTGCTCATGTTCTCTGGTCCTGCTCCAGGGAGCTCCGGGTTGCTCTCTTGGGCGGGTGCTACCATCGCTACCCCACGTAAGGTTAGACGTCACTGCAGATTCTCTTCTGCCCCTAAGCTAATGATACTGGTATATGTATTCAGGACCTCAGGAAGCCTCGACGTTGGAAAGTCCTTTCCTTGAGGACTAGGTAGATGTTCAGACATCTTGAGGGTGACTCTCCAGTAGGCTTCACGGAGCACGTCTGAGCAGCACTACAGCTCTGGTTTCTCTTCTGCAAAACCCAGTGGGACTGCCAAGTGCCGTTGGCGGATGCCCGGTTTGGGAAACGCCGGAGGTAATGCGGAAGGGAGATTCTAGCTGGCTTGGGAGACGGAGCGTCTTCTGGTTGGGAAGAACCAGGGGTTTACTCCAGGTGGTTCTGACGACCCGTCACTCACACTGACAGAGCCTGGAGAGGCTCTTTGTGTAGAGACAGATCCGTTTGCAGTCCATCACCCTGGACCGTGCTCTGCTGGATATCACTACCTCAGTCCTAAATAATGAGTCGAGTCACCGTGTTCTCCAGACCATTTCAACATGGCTGTTTTGGGGAGAATGCTCAGTTTTATGAGACTGGATGCTTTATTCTATGAGAAATCCTCATCTTCAGAAGTATCCTAATTTTGTGAATTCATGCAGTGTGTTGGAACGGCGCACAGGGTCACTGCTCGTGGCCACCAGCATTATTAAAAACGGGCGCCACTGTGCAAGAGAGGGAAATGTGGTTTCTTATGAGTTAGAATGCTTTGTTTTTCGTGCACACAGTGTGGAACAGCGAAGGGTTTCGTACAGACAGGTTTGGACCACGGCGTGATGGCTATGCTGGAACTTGGTGGGTGCGTTTGGCCACATTGTACGTCATGCCAAGCCGCTGAGCCCTTGGGTAAGGGAATCTGGGGGAGTGCGTGACGTTATTTGTGGTGTGAGCTTTTGCAAGAAGTGAGTTACGGAGGGGTGGTTTCCTTTACGTGCGGGTGGCTAATGGTCTGCGGTCTTGACTGGACATCATACATTCGATGCTTCCAGAGCTGCGTGAAGACAACCATATGGGTATAGCCTTACAGAGATTGAGTTGGGATGGTAACGAACCATTAGAGTAACACTATAAACTTGTTCTGGGGAAAGACCGTGGGTGCTGGGTGCTGTGGTGTTGGGTTATGAAAAACAGGAGCCTGGGTCTGACATACTTGAGAAGAAGAAGTCTAGGTGACAAATCTTTGAGTCTGGTTCAGCTTCTGTGGGGAAGAGAATTCCTGTTTCTGGACAGTGGTTCAATGGCTTAAAGTGTCTGTTCAATACAGACTTTTGTTATGCATTCTGGTCTGTATCTTCTGATTTGAATGGGTGCTGATGCACTTTGATTAAAATTTTAAAAGAGCGACATGGTGTCCCTTCTGGTGTGTGTTTGTGTGTGTTCTGAGCCATCAGTATAATATTTTATATGTAACAGAGGGAAGGGACGTGAGTGTCTGTCCTACAGTAAATTTAAATCACTATTTTTTTCAGAATTGCTCGTAGCACTAAAATGTGTAGAACTGTTTACTTCTCACTGTATGAAATTCCCTAAAGTCTTTCTAGGGAAGGTACCCATTTCCCAGCACTGTTTTTCAATGTCACACATTCATTCATTCAATCCATCTATCCATCCATCCATCTTCCAGTCACTCATCCATCCATCCATCCATCCATCCATCCTTCCATCTACTTATCCACCCACCCTTTCATCCATCCATCCATCCAAACATCCATCCATCCATCCAAACATCCATCCATCCATCCAAACATCCATCCATCCATCCATCCATCCATACATCCATCCATCCATCCAAACATCCATCCATCCATCCATCCATCCATCCATCCATCTACTTATCCACCCACCCTTTCATCCATCCATCCATCCATCCATCCATCCATCCATCCATCCATCCAAACATCCATCCATCCATCCATCCATCCATCCATCCATCCATCCATCCATCCTTCCATCTACTTATCCACCCACCCTTTCATCCATCCATCCATCCATCCATCCATCCATCCATCCATCCATCCATCCAAACATCCATCCATCCATCTATCCATCCATCCATCCATCCATCCATCCTTCCATCTACTTATCCACCCACCCTTTCATCCATCCATCCATCCATCCATCCATCCATCCATCCAAACATCCATCCATCCATCCATCCATCTTCCAGTCACTCATCCATCCATCCATCCATCCATCCATCCATCCATCCTTCCATCTACTTATCCACCCACCCTTTCATCCATCCATCCATCCATCCATCCATCTTCCAGTCACTCATCCATCCATCCATCCATCCATCCATCCATCCATCCATCCTTCCATTTACTTATCCACCCACCCTTTCATCTATCCATCCATCCATCCACCCATCCATCCATCAGCCCATCCTTTCATCCAAGCACTCACCCACCCACTCATCCATCCACTTATCTACCTATCATACCTCTTTTCATCCATGTATCCATACATCCGTCCATCCACCCATCCTTTCATCCATCCATTATCCACCCCTATTCATCTATCATCCATCATCCATCCACCTATCTGCCTATTCATCCATCCAGTCAACCAACCACTCACCCACCCATCCATTCATTCATCATCCATCTATCCATTATCTACTCATCCACTCATCATACTTCTGTTCATCCAACTGTCCATCCACTCATATATCCATCCATCCATCCATCCATCCATCCACCCACCCATCCAGCCATTTATCCGTCCTTCCACCCAACTACTCATCAATCCATCCATCCATCATCTACTTATGCATCCATCATACCTCTATTCATCCATCCATCCATCCTTCCATCCGTCCATCCATCCGTCCATCCCATGGTTATTGAATTCTCTGTATGGCAGGCACTGTGACATGTACTTATTCAAAAAATGAGTAGTTCAGAACACTCTGAGGGTTTCTCAATAACATCCGTGTGAGAGGTATAATACCTTACCTGAATAAGGCCAATGCCAGAAACTGTGCTGGGTAAGGTCAGGACTACACAATTGTATAAGCTGAGTCCCCAAGAGGTATGATTTGACCTGTACTGTCACTAATATGTTGGTACATAAAAGGTGTGTGTGTGTGTGTGTGTGTGTGTGTGTTTTGTTTTTTTACACTTTAGTTCTAGAAATATTTTCCAATTATCATTTGGGGACGGGAGGAAATGCCCTGCGGGGAGAAGCACCTGTAGATAGAGTGACTTTGTGGGGCGGGCGAAGGGGTGTAGATATAGACAGAGTATAATATAGTGCCTGGGTCGTATCTTGCTGAACCCATTGTTTGGTACTTGAATGCCCATGAACAGCTCGGTGCCGATGGGTTTTGGCGGGACTGCAAACAAGTTGACACAGAACGGGGTTTCTTTCTGGCAACCGTTCCTGAGTTAGGAGATGCCGACCAATTATCCTTGGATGTGCTTATTAGTCATTGTTACCGTCTTTAGGAAAATGCACATCTTTTGCCCA
Source organism: Ursus americanus (assembly GCF_024610735.1). NCBI lineage: Eukaryota > Metazoa > Chordata > Mammalia > Carnivora > Ursidae > Ursus > Ursus americanus. Next base: position 121,200,058 of record NC_142164.1, on the reverse strand, counting down.
CTTTTTAGAGTGTTTGTCTCTTTGTTATGGAGTCGTATCCATTTGGAAATGTTTTTCTCCCCATCGGCTTATCTTTTCCTTTTCTTCATGGTGCTCGTTGAAGCACACAAGCTGTGAGTTTTGATAAACTCTTCATTTATTGAGTTTTAGAAAGTCGATCAGGCTTTGAGTGTCTTACCTTTAAAAATCTCTTCCTAATCCCGGAGGACAAAGCTTTTGCCCAGAGTTTTGTGGGTTTTTTTTTTTTTTTCCTGATTGTTTCTGCAGATTTTCTCTTTTACGTTTAGGTCTCTGGTGGATTTGGCATTCGCTCTCAGGCATGGTGTGAGAGGTTAAGGGTCTAAATGTGTGTGTTTGCATGTGAACAGCCAACTGTGCCAGGGAACCCCCCTTGGATGTTTAACAGGCTGATCTGTGGGGCCTGCCAAAGCTGACCGTGTCCTGCAAACGTTCCCTAGTTTGGATATTCGAGTGCACACCCAGGCCCCTCAGAGCCTGTGCACACTCATGCAGAGCTTGCGATAAAGGCATGGGAGAGGAGGGCAGCCAGAGACGGGAGCTGGCAGGCAGCCCTGGGGTTCAGCAACAGCCCCTGCAAAGCTCCCTATTTGCTGAGCCTGCAGACGGAGCACCGAGGTCTGTGGGCGGAATCTCGGTTTCGAGCTGGCTCAGAGCAGGCCGTGGAGGGGAGGGGTCTGTCTTGCCTGCGGGGAGCACTGAGTTCAGCCACAGCCCGTCTAACCGGTTACGCCAGTTGGCCTATGTTTCACTGCAAGTAAAGACACAGAGCCCTGGAGATAAGATCAGGCTTGTGCAGTCTGGTGGTAAATCAGCTCGGCTCTGCAGGGGACCCCTGGAGTGCTTCCTGCTTATCACCATCCTGGGGCTCGGCGGCGCCTCCTTCCCTGGTGGGTCTGCAGGCAGCCCCCTTGCTCCGGCGTCTTTCCCCATGTCCCTCCCACCCCCCTCCCTGCTGCACGTCTGATTTTCTGAGTTGGTTTTGCATTTAATATATATATATATAGAGAGAGAGAGTTGGAGGTTTCACTCAAGACTCTTGAACGAGAAGCTGACAAGAAAGTCATAAAAGATGGAAAAAAAAAAAAAGGAAGGGGAAAAAAAGCCCAGAAGGAGGTTTCTTGCAGAAATTCCAGAGGCTTCTAAGCCATCGGGAACGTCTAAATTTGCTACATAAGTAATTTAATTTGGCAATGAAGCGATACATCAAAGACCTTGGACAAGTCATGGTAAAGGCTGTCTCACCTTTAGGCTGATGAGATTAACCTGATTCTACCCCCCCCCCCCCCCCGCAGGTATGTGCCCACTTAGTGCATTTCTCAATTCTTGGTTGTTTCTATGGATGGAAGCAGGAGTCCGGGTTAGGACATATGCAGAATCCCCTTCACAGGGGCTGAGTTAGCTGGGAGGAATGCACTTCTTCCTGCAGCCTGGAATGGCTGTGGGGTCGCTGGAGCGGCTGCAGCCATCCTGAGGCCATGAGGCAGAGGATGGTGGAGCTTGGCATTGCAAGGAGGCTGTCAGCCTGGGGTTGCATTCCACCAAGAGAGAAGACACCCTTCCCTTGTTAATGGCATTTATTCCCCATGTCTGTTACTAGCAGCCCAAAGTAATTTCTACCAAATAAGATGAGGACACAGAGGCGGTGAATGTAATGTGTGGGGTTGAATCAGCCGCTTGAGATCAGTGAACCCTCCACACCAGACACGGAGCTGTTTTATGTTTGCTCCGTCAGCTGAAAAGAGTAGGCTGCAATATGTCTGCCTGCCCTTTTGTAAGGCTGTCCACGGACCCAGGGAAACCCCAGGTATGCTTTAAGATGAATGGGTACAAAAATGAGACATTGGCACCGTGATAACTCCCGAGCTTTAGAAGAGGGTCAGGACCGGGGGCATTACTGGGTGTCCGCTGGGATGGTCTTATGTCACAGATGAGAAAGTTGAGACCCACTGCCTGCCCACGACATGCTCCCCAAGAAAGGGAAACCCAAGCTAAGCTTTTCGGTGTGCCCGTTCTCCCGGGTCCCCTGTCACAGTCCTGGCATTGGGGGGAGCTGTGCTTCTCTCCTTTAAATATTTATTTCGCAACTTTATGGGGGTAGAACTGACCAATAAAATTGTATGTATTTATGGTGCACAGTATGATGATTTGATATACGTATCCATGGTGAAATGGCCACCCCAGTGAAGTGAATTAACACACCCATCACTTAGGGCAGCGATCGGCTTCAAGGTAAATGGTGACAATACCTGACATCTCCTCTCTTAGCATATTTCAAGGATCTAATACTTGGGATCTAGTATTAGGAACTAGAGTCACCGTGCTGATCGAGAGGTCTCCAGAACGTGGGTGCCCTCTGGACGCCCTCTCCCCATGTCCCCCAGCCCCTGGCAGCCACTATTCCACACTTTGCTTCTACCTGTTTGACTTTTTTTATTGTTAAGATTCCACGAATCGGTGAGATCACGCGGTATTTTTCGATCTGTGTTTTGCTTCCTGCACTTTGCATGCCGTCCTCCAGGTCCGTCCGCGTTGTCACAAAGGGCAGGATTTCCTTGCTTCTCACGGAGGAGTCGAGTTGCATGGCATGCAAGGACCACCTGCTCTTTACCCATCCGTCCATCGATGGGCCCTTGGGTTGTTTCCAGGTCTTGGCTGCTGGGAAGAACGCTGCTATGAACATGGGCGTGCAGATAGGTTTCAGATCCTGTTTCTATTTGCTTTGGGCAAATACCCAGGAGTGGAATCACTGGGTCATAGGGTAGCTCTAGTTTTAATTTTTTTGAAGAACGTCCATACTGTTTTCCAGAGTGGCTGCCCCAGTTTGCATTCCCAGCAACAGTGCAAGAGGGTTCCCCTTTCTCCACATCCTCGCCAACACGTTCTGCCCCGTCTTTCTGATGACGGGCATCCTGCCAAGGGTGAGGTCATGTCTCACTGGGATCTCCGTCCTGCCTGCATGCACACAAGGGGAAAGTTCCACAGCACGGCTGCAGCCACGGCTTCCAGATAATGTTGCTCAGGGAAAACTGGGGGGGCACAGGACTCAGGGTCCTTCTGTGCTGTTTCACTGCCTCGCCCACCCGTGCTACCACCACGTGGTACTGGGGTTCGGAGCCGGGGGACAGGGGCCGTGCCTCTGAAGGGTCCCTGGAGAGGTCGAAGAGCAGAGGCGGGCTGTGCTGGGTCACGCCGTCCCCGGAGCAGGGGCACAAGCGTCGGTCGTAGCAGGCCCCTGCACCCTCGGGGTGGAACCGTGGTGTCATGTAGTGGACCTTCCAGAGTCTTCCGCCTAAAGCAGACGGGGAGGTGGTCAGGGCAGGAGAAATGTGCTTGACAGTGAACACCTGACCTACATACCAGCCCTGGGGAAATCATCAGCATCCCACCCAAATAAAAGGAGAGGAGAGAAGAAAAGCAGGTGGCTCTCCCAAGTGCGTATACACGCTGTGCTCCAGGCACACGCAGGGGAAGCAAACAGGACATGGCAGATAAGAAAGCCAATCAGAGGGCGGCACGGGGTGGAGCCCCCAGGTTCCCTTCCCCTGTACATGTGCCCAGCACCAGCCATGGTTCTCCATGATTCACTGATTCTTCTCAGCGTTTCAGAAAGAGATTTGCTCTGTGATAGTGCGTTTCACACGCCATCACGGCCAGGCTATGGCGCCCAGACATGCTGTCAAATACTAATCCATATGTCGCCATCGTGGGGGTTTTTTTTGGTTTTGTTTTGGTTTTTTTCTCCAGTGAGTTGAACATTTACATTACTAGACTGTCCTCCATGCCGTGGGTGGGCCTCACCCAATCAGGTGAAGGATGCAAGAGAAAGCTGACTGAGGTCCCCTAAAGAGGAAGGGATTCTGTCTGAGCTTCTAGCCTTTGGACTGAAGATGGCAGCATCCACTCCTGCGGGACTGCGGGCTAGCGCTGAAGATTTCAGACTCGCCAGTCCCCACAGCCACGTGAGACAATTCTTCAAAATCTCTCTTCTTCTACCCACCCATTCATCTGTATGTCTTTATGAACATGCGTTATCTACCTCTCTGTCCTCTGTCTCATTATCTATTAATCAATCTATCCTATCATCCATCCGTCATCTATCATCTATCCATCCAACCTTTATCCATCATCTGTCTATCCATCCATCCATCCATCTGTTCGTCCATCCATCCATCCATCCATCCATCCATCCATCCATCCATCCATCATATCTATCTATCTATCATCTATCTGTCTGTCCGTCCGTCCGTCCATCCATCCATCCATCTACCCATCCATCATATCTATCTATCTATCTATCTATCTATCTATCTATCTATCTATCTATCGTCTATCCATCTGTCCATCCATCCATCCATCATGTCTGTCTATCTTCTATCCATCCGTCTGTCTGTCCATCCATCCATCCATCCATCCATCCATCCATCCATCTATGCATCCATCCATATGTCCATTATCTACCCATCCATCCACCCTCTTTCTCTTCTTCCCTCCCTCCATCCATCCACTTATCCATCCACCTACCTTCCTTCCTTCCTTTCTTTCCTTCCTTCCCTTCCTTCCTTCCATCCATCCCACACACTCTTGGTTCTGTTTCTCAGGGGGAACCCTGACTAATGCAAGCCCCCCTCCCCTGCACCGGGAGAAGGCATGTACTCACTGTCCTTCTCGTGCCAGCGTGCCGCATGGAGGTACTTCCCACAGTAATGAAACAGGAACTCATGTGCAGAGTGCTCAGCAGTCCCCCGAAGCAAGGGCACCAGGCTACGGCCATCGATCACCCTGATTCAGTGAAGAAACACAGGGAGGAATCAGACCAAGGCGGCTCAGGCTGCGTTGCACCTGAAAATGAAACTCCAGGCTTGTAAGGGCTCCTGCTAAGGGCAAGAGGAGCAGAGCTGGGCTGTCTCCCCAGCTCTGTCCAGACTGCAAGTCGTTGAGCAAGATGCATGTCATTATTTCTAAACCCAAAGTCACTACGTTGTAGGGTCATTTGTTACGCGGCACTCCATACGCAGTGAGCACACAGACATCTACACACCCTTCCGACCTCGCCTGTCATGGCCACGTGACCATATTTCTAAAAAGCCCTCCATCTGAGTTTAGCATACAAATGTAGTATTTTTCTTACAGTTGTAAAACACTTTTAATTATACCCCAATTATGATGGTTCCATTTCCTGTGTCTCCGTGGCTGGGTCATGGTGTTCAGTGAGTTGGTGAAATGCCAGTCTGAGTGTTGCTGTGAAGGCATTTTTTGGATATGGTTAACATCCACAATCAGTGGGCTTTGAGGAAAGCAGAGGACCCTTCACAATGAAGGTGGGCCTCGCAGAATCAGTTGACGGCAGCCAAGAGCAAAGACTGAGGTTTCCTGAGACGATGGAATTCTGCCTCCAGACTGTACCAGGGAAATTCTGCCTGAGCCTGCAGCCTGCTGGCCTGACATAAGGATTTCATTTTGTCAGCCTCCACAACTGCCTGAGCCGATGCCTTACGATAAATGTCTGATTTTATAAACACGCAGACATCTGTACATACTACTGGTCTCTCTTATACGGAGGTATCTATTTGTTTCCTTAAAGGGAGTACTATCAAACCATTATCAGAATATTTACTGCTTTCTTTTTATCTTGTATTAGCAAGAGTCTTTGTTCCTGTGCTAATATCAAGGTGATAGATCATTTTAAAGCCTCTTCAACATATGGGCAAGAGATTTCTCAGGAAATGACAGGGAGATGTGTTTCAATGGATCGACTTCTAATGCTTTCATTTCCCTGCTATTGTGCTGAGTTATGAAATTTTACCAAATGGCAAAACGAGTAGATGGGCACAATATTGTATTTAATCGCGTTTTACTGAATATGATCGTTTTGCATTAGGCTGTCCCCTATATTTGAGGGATTCTACCCTACGTGTGAAATAGTAAAAGGACCGCTGTCAGGAACTAGGGAGGAAGGAGGTCTCATTACACGTGTACCTGTCCTGGGGCACATCGCCGCCCCCCAGCTGGACCACGGTGGGGAAAACATCCATCAGGCTGGTGGGCTCGTGGATCACTCGGCCGGCCGGCAGCACCCCAGGCCACTGGAAGATCCCTGGGACGCGGATGCCGCCTTCCCAGCCCCCCATCCCTTTGCCACCTGTAAGTAAGTGCCATTAGAATTCTCCAGGAGATGGTCCCATCCACACACACACCTGGGCGCACCTGTCTGTCTGTGTACCTGGGTACTTTTGCACATAAAGGCACACGGTGGCAGCCTGCACTTCCCAAAAATGCTGGCAGCAATAATTCCAGAACCTCGTCACACCCCAATGGGCAGGTGGAGTCCATATGCTCTCCTCTTGAGATCTGGCAGGTCTCTGTGACCACCGGAACACACCCCATGGTGTGCAATGTGTGGCTTCAGACGTGTAACTGGCACTGGGATTTCACACCGTGCACAGCTGGTGGCCCCATCTTCCTCTGTCCCTTTTCGTTCTGGAAGGACTAGGAATTGGGTCTGGGACCCCCTGCTTCTCCTCCTCTCCCACCTGCTCCCCATACCATCCACCTGTTCCTTTGCTCCTTTTCCTGGTTCTTCTTCATTTCTGGGACCCTTAGCAATGGGTTGGGGCCCAGGTTGGCTCCTCAGGAAATGCATGTAAGTATTGATAAAGTAACCCTATGTTACCGAAGCAGAGTTGTAAACAGGGAGGGATGTGTTGAGAATCTTGCTAAATAAATGCTTCCTTCTTGCAGGTCACAAAGTGTAATGTGCTTGCCTCTGTTTTGCGCTGCTGTGTAACAAGTTACCACAAATCATCAGCCTCACTCCTGCGTATTAGGTCTCCGTTCTGTATGTGGGGAGTTGGGTGTGGCTTGGTGGGCACTGTGTTCTGGGTCATACCGTCGGAAATCAAGGGGTAGGCTGTTTGCAGAACATACCACCAGGGACGATGAGAGAATATACTCTGCAGCTTGGGGATGTATATGGAGGACTGGAGGGAAAAGCTACTTCCAAGTCAAAGAAAACAGACGCCATCGACTCTCATTATTCCCCGGAGTGATGTTCTGCAAACTCGCCACACAGACCCAGTTAGTACACACTGAACCATGACGCTAACAGAGGGCTCGGTTCCAGGGAGACTCTGTTCCCTGTATTTTCATCAGCCAATTGGTGTATTTCTGTGTGTTTTGGTGGAAAGACTCCTTATTGAGTGGACATCATAATTCACTGGCATTGAACTCACGGCCAACAGCACTAGAACTCCCATCTGGATGAAGCCAACCTAACACCCTCATTTTCTCCATAAGGCTCATGGCAAACCTCTTGCCCTTGGGAACAGGGGACAGCCCTTCAGCACTACGGTCAGGAGCCATTTGAAGCAGCAAAGTCACCAACAAAAAGCAAACAAAACTGCAAAAACGTGGCCACGGAAGAGACCGTGAAAAGGACAGGTTTATAGTCTCAGAGATGAAATGTAGGCACAGGGTAGCCTCCCCCAACCTTAGTGGAGAACACGCACGTTGGGCAGCTAATATGCGTACTGCTGTTCAAATGAGGGCAAAGGCATCGCAAAGTATGGATTTTGGGGTTACAGATAAATTTGAGCAAGGAGATGAAGTCATAAACATGGAATCCATGAATCATGCAGAACGACTGTATCAGGCTTTTAAAAAGATGGCCATATGAAGGTGTCACGCCGTCAATCTCGCATGACATTGTGGAATACAGGGACACGTACAACCGAGGTTGTAGTTACTGTGCTACCCATGAGTTAGGATGGCATTTATTTTATCTTAATTATTTATTTGTATATCTCACTCTTCTGCTAACATGTAAACCCTTTAAGGGAAGTGCACGTGTGTTTTTTTTTCTCTCTCTTGGCATCTGGATAGAATTTGGAGTATAACAGCAGCTCAAGAAATCCCCCTTTACAAGCACACTCTTTTCCCCTCTGCGTGCTCTCCAGCCTATACCGCTGAGAATCGTTAGGGGGGTCCCGTAATGCCTTTTAACCCCCAATATCCATTGGTCTCACCTCTGAATATTCCGTTCCATCCCCCCAGCTGGCCGTGTTCATCTCTTGCCTCCAAATGTCCTCCGTGATCAGAGGTAAAATACGTGAATGTCGTGTTTTTCAAACCGTTTACTTCAACAGCTTTGAGGATTTCGCCTTGAAGAGAAATGGAACAATTCAGGACAGAGCTGGTGACACAGCATCCACGAATTCTACGTAACTTTCTTGCTAGAAAGTCCCATCAGGGGGCTCTGCAGTCACCAGGAGACCGCTGTTATGAACGTGACCACAAAGTGTGAACCCCTATCTGATTTTCCTGATACCACAGGATTCAGAATCTTGTTTACAAAGTTATCACAAATACAGAAAACAGAATAAACACCTAAAGCTAACACGGCAGCAATGGGGTGTTCTGAACGGGCACTGTGGGCTCGCATACATGTGTCCATAATAAGTGCATGCCGGGGGGGCGGGGGCGTGGTAAGAAAGGGTTGGATGGGAGAACCCCATCGAGATAGGAGGAAGCCAGAACTGCAAGGATCCACCTGTGGTTTTGGCACATGGGGGCCAAGGCTCAGGAGAGCACAGCCATCTACAAGCCAACCACTCGCTTTATCCACGGAGACCAAACGCACATGTAAAGCACTGAAAGTAAAGATTTTAAACCACACGGGCATGCATCGCAGTGAAATGCATGTTTTTAAAGCATGATGTAATCCACCCTCCCATTTTGGGGGTGTTTGCCTCTTTAGTTGGTCTACGGTAGCCCTATGCTTCTCCCAGGATCAGCCCTTAGATCCTGCAAGGGTTTAGATGTCTACGTTCTTTGAAGAATCTATATACACTTGAAACTAAGGTAACACTGTGTATCAACTCTACTTCAACGTGAAAACAATCTACAATCCCAACGGATCTCTCCAGGCTTCCTCCAGGCCGTAGGAGGAAAGCGATGTTGGTCTGTTGCCCTGAACGGTACTGTTCTTGCTTCACTTTCTGCAATGTCTCATGATGGCTCCGTTTTCTTTTTTTTTTAAGATTTTATTCATTTATTTGAGAGAGAGATAGAGCATGAGTGTGGGGGAGAAGCAGAGGGACAGGGAGAAGCAGACTCCCCACTGAGCAGGGAAAATGATGTGGGGCTCGATGCCAGGACTCTGGGACCATGACCTGAGCCGAAGGCAGATGCTTAACGGAGTGCTGAAGGAGCATGTGAATGATAAGGGCAACTTCCTCCCTCTTCTTTGCCTTTTCTCTTACTCTTTATTGCAACTTGGTTCCGAGCGAGGCGGCGGCCCATCTGTTACCAAAGCTGAGCGGTGAGGCCGAGACTGAACGAGGCATGGCCGCGCCTTGACTTACCTACAAGCCAATCCATCTCCTCCACGTTGTCGCCATATAAGCCGTGCTGGCTCTTCCCAAGAAAGTGTTTTGTGGTCGCCAGGGGAACGTGTACGTGCAGCAAGGACACGAAGAGGAGGAACGGCCTGTGCTTATTTCTGAAAGAAGAAAAACATCCTTCACAGATGATGACACCTGTTTCAACACCATTCGATCCACCTGAATCCTTGGAACCCGTGTCCCCATTGGGGCTGGTTTAAGGAATCCCAAAGATGATAAAGAGAGTCAGGTGCTAGGAGAACTCGCCTCTTCTTTAAAAAAGGGATTACCTTTTTTAAAAAGATTTTATTTATTTATTTTGACAGAAAGAGAGAGAGAGAGAGCACAAGCAGGGGGAGGAGCAGAGGCAGAGGGAAAGGCAGGCTCCCCACTGAGCAGGGAGTTTGACGTGGGACTCGATCCCAAGACCCTGGGATCATGACCTGAGCCGAAGGCAGACCCCCAACCGGCGGAGCCACCCAGGCGCCCCAAAAACGGGACTACCTTTCAATATAAGAAACTGCCTCGTGTAGCATGCGACCCGCCGTTGTTTCCAAAACCATGGGCTGCTCTGTGACGTCATGGTTTCTCATCAGGATACAGTTCCAACGACGTACAAACCCGAAGCTGGCGTACCAGGTGACGAAGAAGAGGAAGACGAGGCCGGCTGCACCCAGGACGACCTTCCAGGACACAGAGATCAACCCGCACGTCTTGCCAACAGCGACGGTCAGGACCCCCAGGGCCGCCATCTGGGTGTAAAGCCGCAGCCTGGCTCTCGTCACGGCGTCCAGTTCCGGGCTCCCGCCTGGCCGACAGTCGTTCACCAGCGTGAAGGGCATGCCGTAAAAGTAGTCGAATCCGTGGTTCAGGGGGTGGTGGCAGTGGTCAGTGCGGGATTCACAGTTTACACCCTGATGCCACTTTCCTGAAAACAAGAGAGACGTGAAACAAGAAGACCCACGGGAGGCGGTCTGTCTGACGCCAACCACCTTCCGATAATTTGGGTGCTCCAGGGACAACGATGGTACGCAAACAGCAAAACCCGCAGGAGAAAAGGAACATGACAGAAGTTCGAGATTGAGAGGAAGACGTTGAATGTGTTTGATACGGGTGTGTTTTCCCATGGTTACATCGCACTTCGCAATTACTGAGCAAACGTATGGAGGTCATAACCTTTATCAAGAGATTAAAGGTTTAAGGTTTTCTGGACCGTTAGGAATTATAAGTTTGCATCCCTAGACTCTCCTGCTATTAGATAACTCAGAAAATATCATTTACCGGTATTTCTTACTTAAAAGACAGCTACGTGATAACAGGCGTTGGCTCTAGAATAATTTTACGACGAGTAGAAGCAACCAACTCGCTCCACTCATTATTACGCAAGAAATGCTCATAATAGATTTTTTCCAAAGGGAGTAATCTTATAATATCATCGAGATGGAACACGAGGAAGCCCATATATCAAATTCCAGCAGGATATACAAGAATTGGGTTCTCTCCAGAAGCTCAGCCAGCTTAAATTTAGCTACAAAATACGACAGAAAAGGGTCCACCGTACCATTTGCCACAATTTCCGAGTGCAGAGGTTAAACCGGGTCCCCGCCCTGCGCTTCCCTCCCATGACTCACTACGCGTCTCCAGGACCTATAGAATCGGTCCTTGATCCAAACTCGGGGACATGCCTTTACATGCCTGCTTACGTTTAAGGAAGCGAAAATGCTGGGAGGGGGTGAAACAGGTGGAGAAGAAAAGTATACAGACAGTCTCCATCTTGTCCACTTTCCACCACTTGGAACGTGAACAGCTAAATACAGATGGGGTGTGAGCACCAGAAGAATAAAGATTCACAGAAGGAACTGCTACGCACACCTGCAATTGCAGCAAACACAAAATAAATCTACTTATTTTGTTTTAAACACAATTCCACCCACAGACTGGAGATATGTGGGTGGTTGTGGGGTCAAGGACATTGACCCAATGGTGGGGAGTTGGTAATGCAAAGGTCCAGTCAATTTGGGTGGCTAAGAAGTTTTGCTCTACTTCTTAGGATTGGAAGACAAAGACAGGTGATAGAGCGGATGCGTGCAAAGTCCTTGGAAATGTCCTTGAAAATGGCAGATGCTATGTTCTGAATACGTGTGTCTCCCTAAAATTCCTATGTTGAGACCTGACCCTGAGGTTGATGGTATCTGGAGGTTGGACCTTGGAGAGGAGATTGGGTCCTCAGGGTGGAGACTCCTGTGAATGGGATTAGTGCCCCAGAGAGACCCTCGCCCCTTCTCACATGTGAGGACACGGAGAGAAGACGGTCCTCACCAGACACGGAGTCTGGATCTTGGACTTCTCAGCCTCCGGAACTGTGGGAAGTAAATCTACATAATCTCTACTTCTAACGTAGCAGGACACTTTTAAAGGGGGGAAGGTGGTTACCCCTCCATGCAGCCAATCACCACCCTGACAAAGTGGGGGTGTCACAGTCCCCTCTGAACTCGACAGTGACTCCTGAGTGTGGAAGAGCTGGTGAGGAATCGAACGGGACCCCAGCACACAGAGACCCGACCCAGCCCTCCCTTGACCGAGGGGAAGACGCCCTGGTCATCTGGCCTCTGGTTCCTGTAAGACGGGATGCTACGTCCAAGCACACAGGCTGAGCAAGGAATGAAAGCGGTCATGAGCCATCTGGTCCATGACAGGTGGGCGCCCATCTGTAAAGAAGTCACCTGGCAGGTGTCGGAGTGCCGTTCTCAGACAGGTGGTGTTATAAGGTTGGCCCTTGACTAACGATGTGTGAGAATTGGCTCTCCAGAGGATTCCCATCATTCCCTAACGGATAAACGTGGCTCTGAGTCTAAAATGCTTGCACAAAGTGGTTTTGCCGAACACCTGCTTTCCTTCTGGAGGCTGGAGTTTTGGGGGGGGGGGTGCCAGGCAGCAGGTGCCTATGAGACCAGCCCCTAACACAAAGCCTGGGAATGGAAGAGAAAAGGCAAATCTCCCAAGATGTTGAATTAAAATTGCTTGTCAATGACAGAAGTTCCAAAAGCGTGACCAAGAGAGATCAGATGGGGCCAGCACCCGATTTTGGTTCTGACAGGTGACTTTTTCGCCTTGAAGGGAAACAGGTGTTCTTCACGGTTGCTCCTCGGGCTCCCTGAATGGTATGAGTACCTATGAGGCCGGTTGCATAACCTTGCTGCTGTAGGATTCTCGCAAATGTGGTTTCGTTCGCGGGGAGTCCGCCCGATCCCCCGTTCCACTGCAGGACGCGGTAGCCGTCATCGGCTTCCATGCCTGTGGAGCAGAGCAGAGAGCAAGCACTCAGTCTCCCTTGACTGCAGCAGGGGATGAACCCGGCCCACACCTGTGGACTCTTCACCCTGTCTGGGGCAGGTCTGGGCTGTCACAATTGCAGGAAGGGGTACTACTGGCCTCTGGTGGGGGAAACACCCTGCAGTGCCCGGGATGCCCCCACCACAGAGAATCATCCAGCCCAAATGTCAGCAGTGAGGGGTTGAGAAACCCTGCCTTGGCATGAGAGATTCTCTCTCTCTCTCTCTATCATCCATCCATCCATCCATCCATCATCTATTCATCTATCAATCCACCCACCCATCTATTCATCTATCTACCTATCTATCCACCTATCAATTAATCTATCAATCCAACTATTATCTATCCATCCATCTATTCATCTATGTATCATTTATCTATCATCTATCCATCTATTAATCTATCATCTACCAAAAAATCTATTATCTATCTATCTATCTATCTATCTATCTATCTATCTATCTATCTATCATCATCTATCTCTTTTATCCATGATATGGCAGTGGTTCCCAAACAAAGGTAGTTCTGCCCCCCAGGGAACAACCGGCAATGCCTGGAGACCTTTTTGGTTGTCACAACTCGGTGGGGAGCTGCTACCAGCATCTTGCACATAGACACCTGACCCCCAGTACCCCAGAATGTGAGTGTGTTTGAAGATAGGGTCTTTGAAGAGGTCAAAATGAGCTCATCGGGGTGGGCCCTGATCCCATAGGACTGGGGTCCTTGTAAGAAGAGGAGGCGAGGACACAGACACTCACAGAGGGACGACCATGTGAGGACAGAGGGAGGAGGCAGAGACTACATGCCCAGGAGAGAGGCCTCAGGAGGAACCAGACCTACCCACGCCCTCAGACTGCCAGCCTCCAAGACGGTCAGAAAATTAATCTCTGTTGGGTCCATCTGTGCTATTCGGTATGGCAGCTCAGACAGACTAATACGACAACAGTCCAATATGTGAATGTACCAGTTTATTCACCCACTCCTGCCCCGATGAACTGTGTCCGTGTTTGCACCGTACAAACAGTGCTGCTGTGAACGTTCTCATTCCGTCTTCTGCAGAACGTGCGTGTGTGTACATGCTGGGCACATACTTTGGAAAGGCGAGGTCATGGGCGTGCATGCATTCAGCTGAAGACGACACTGACAAATCAGGGCCCTTCCTGCAGCCTCAGAGTGCCTCTCACCAACCTCTTCCTTGTTCCTCCCTGATTCTGACCCTCCTGCTTCCCCCTTAGAAGGACCTCTCTGGGGGCACCTGGGTGGCTCAGTTGGTTAAGCGTCTGCCTCTGGCTCAGGTCATGATCCCGGGGTCCTGGGATCGAGTCCTGCATCGGACTCCCAGCAGACCCCCTGCTTCTCCCTCTCCCTCGCTACTCTCTCTCTCTCTGTGTCAAATAAATACAAATTTTTTTTTTAAAGGACATTTTCGATGACGCTGGGCCACCTGGATAATCTAGGATAAAGTTCCCATCTCAAGATCCTTCACCTAATTCCATCTTCAAAGTCCCCTTTGCCATATAAGGAAACATTCGTCCACTCTGGGAATTAGGATGTGGGATCTTTGGGGACCACCATTCGGCTCCCTACACGCTCCCCCAGAGCCTGTCTGAAATCATGACTACACATCAAGACTGACTGAATTTTTTAAACAAATAAACACAAAGTCAACCATAACCAGACACCCCAAGAAAGTTCCGGTCTCTGAATTCCCAATCAACCCAGTCATCGCACGACTACCTAAAACACAGTATGCTTTATGTAAGTTCAAGGTGATGCCACTTCTGATTCTATCTGCACTATTTTCCCTGGATCTCAACCATCGCTAATAATATTAAGGACAAGAAATGAGCGGATGCAGACGTGCCACTTTCTCGGTCGTCCCCGCAACACTCACCTGATCGGAAGGAGTGCCTCCCCGTGAGAAAGGAAGATCGGCTGGGGGTGCAGACGGGGGCGGCCGCCAGGTGCTGGGTGAGCTTCACACCTTCCTCTGCAAGCCGGTCGATATTGGGTGTCCTGAGCAAACCACACACAAACATCCCGGTCAAGACGGTGCTTACAGGGATCCCTGCACTGAAATGCATGGCACGGAGGACATCAGTATTTCTTGAGGGTTTTACCATCAGTTGCATATGGTGTCTTGCAGAGGCAGATGGACCCACCCCCAAAACCACCAGCATGAGCACATGTACAGAGGACCACTTGCTGCAAAAGGTGCTGAGCCCTCGTCCCGGGATCCTGGGCCGCAGCCCAACCCACTGCATGCATAGCCACCATCTGAGCCCACCACCATCACCCAAAGGTCTTGGCCACCAGAAACAAGCTTCCCTTGATGCTCTTGCTGTGTGTAGCCATAACAGTTGTGCGCCATCTTGTTTTTGCTGTCTGCTCTCATCAGCCAGGAAGCTGTGGACACATCGAGCTGTTTGCTTGCAAAGGTGGGTCCTTTAGACCTTTACTCTTTGCTCCTCTGTGAACACGCTCTATTTCACAAATGGGAAACAGCCTTCCCAGTCGAATGGGGAAGGAGTGCCCCTTTCCTGCCTACACCACCCGGTTTCCATGTGGATGGGTTAACTAGCAGAGAGCAAGTGAAGTAAAGAGAGCAGGAAGACAGCAAGACCAAAGGCACTGGCTGATTTAAAGTGGACGGAATACAATCTAGGAGAGCTGATACCTAAAACTTCCTTACTGGGCAGGTGGTCCGATGGCCCCAAGGTCAACGGGATCTTTGGAGGGAACCTGAGGCATGGGTGGAGGGCTTCCTTGCTGAGCATGAGTGCTGGCGGAGGGTGCTGAGGGACTTGAGAGTGGTCCACAAGCATTACCTACTGGGGAGAAGAGCCTCTGAGGGTCCTTGTTCTCCCAGCGCTGTAGGAGGGGATCGCAGAAGTGACTGCAGCTTTGTTGAGGGTCTGGGCAGCCCCAGGCTGAGTCATGGGGCCAGTCAATACTATTTTCTTGGACACAAGCCACTTCCAAAGCCCTGTGACCCAGACTGCTTACTAGTGGGGGGATGCCAGTTGTCTCAGAGGGTCCCTGTCCATAAGTTTTGTGCAGAGAGGATACAAATAAGATGAACCCTGAAAGAGCTATTAGTCAACTGAAGGACGTCTAGGAGCCGGTGGGCATCCCAAAGTCCTAGTGTGGGTTTTCGGGTTCAAGAACTTCTGATGCATCGAGATCACCGCCAAGACCAACCTCCGAACGTTGCCGTAAATACCTTTCTTCCTAACTCAGATGGTGTCGCCAATTTTGAAGAATACATTTTTAGTTTTAATTTCTGCTTTTGTTTTGGTCCCTCTGTGTGACCACAGTACATGTTGTCTGAAAAAAAAAATGAAAAATTACAAGTGTAGTCTTCAAAGTCCTTGAAGCTGGTTAAGCACCAAGGTCATGGGCAGGAGGAAAATGTTCAAAAGATGTTTGGTGTGAATGCATGGGAGGTCAGTAAGTAACTTCTGAGTTAGTGTAGTAATATAGTAACATAACAATTCTGGAGACTCTTAAAGGGAAAAGCTGCATTTTTGGACTCGCTGTTATCTTTAGTCCCAACGATTTCTTGGTCAATGGAGTGATCTCCCCGTTGGCAAGGAGACAAGCAAAGCTGGGAGGTGGAGCCACTCGTCCCTGGTCATGGAGCTAGAAAGGGCCAAAGGAGGGTTTAAACACCTCCTTAAATCGCACCTGATCCGTGTGACTTAAAAAATCCAGCGAGTGTGGTGTTCTGGGGGTTGTGGCTCAAACATCTCTACCCTCAGACTCACACCTTCCATTAATCGTGGATTTTCCGATGCTTTACAACCACCCATCCACTTTGTGACCACTATGGCTTTTTTCCTGATGGCTTTGTTCCTATTTAAAGACAGAGTGCCCTTTGTCCTCTTGCATGGAAGCTGTGGTCTGTACTCCTTCAGCTGTGGCTTCCAGCCCGTCCTACATGCCCGGAAACCACAGCTGAAGCCAGCACTGCAGACACCTGCTACTCTGGGCCGCTGCTGCGGCCCTGCCGCGCCTCTGTTTTCGGAGAATAGCTGAGTCCGTCAAGGCGGGTCTGGCCGCTTTGGTCACCTTTGACTCTTTTTACAATGGCAACCAACTGAAATATAAATGCTGTTAGTAAAAATCACCCATTCGGTACTCATGCTGGTTGTGTTCAATAACCCAATTGTAAAAATTTACTTTTGTTTTTTTGACTAAATTATGAACACGCCTTGGAAGGGCTTATAGGATTCTACCAATTAAGTATCATTTTAATAATTATAATTTATAATTACCAAATAAGTGTAATATTAGCTCTGACCTATTTTTCAGTTTACAAAAGTTCTATCTCTAGTTTGATATCCAATAGTCCATTTATCTATAATCTACCAATCTATCATCTTTCTACCCATACTTCCATCTTTCCATCCATCCATCCGTCCATCCACCCATGTATCTTCCCATACATCATCCATCCATCCATCCATCCATCCATCATCCATCCAAGTTCCATCCATCCATCCATCCATCCATCCATCCATCCATCCATCCATCCAAGTTTCCATCCATCCATTCATCCATCCATCCATCCATCCATCCATCCATCCATCCATCCATCTTTCCATCCATCCATCCACCCACCCATCCATCTTTCCATCCATCCATCCATCCATCCATCCATCCATCCATCCATCCATCCATCTTTCCATCCATCCATCCATCCATCCATCCATCCATCCATCCATCCACCCATCCATCCATCTTTCCATCCATCCATCCATCCACCCATCCATCCACCCGTCCATCTTTCCATCTATCTATCTATCTATCCATCCATCCATCCATCCATCCATCCATCCATCCACCCATCCATCCATCCATCCATCCATCATTTGTCTGTCTAGCTATCTACCTCTCTTCTATCAAGTATTTATCTCTTACAGATGTCTTCATGATTATCTACACACTGGAACAGAATGAAAAACACCACAGGTTTCAACCTCAGCACAGATATCTTCTGCTGCAGAATCTCATTCCTCTACTTGTTAAAAGATTCCTTAAACAGGAAAAATGCTACTGGTTTTAAATTCTGTGCTTCTCAATCAATTTATGTCAATTCCTTCTTTCCCTAACCAAGTTGACTGGCAAATAAAATCCTAAAATACTGCTCTCAAGTGCCTTTCATTTTTTTATGCATTCTTTTTCTTTTAAATAACCCTCTGGCCCGTGGGATCAGAGATTTTTATTTAAAAAACAGAGAGAAAGCATGAGAGTGTCTGAGAAGGATATAAATATGGTGAGAAACAGCCCAGTGACTCTCAGGGAAGGAATGGAGGGGCAGGGCATAAATGAGATTTTCCTGAAAGAAGAGAAATTTTTTTCTTCCTATCGTGCTAATAAAACAAGCAGCTTCCACATGTATTTACACACTTGTCTCTGACATTAACACACGTTTGGTGTGGCTTTGCTCTCAGAGCCTCAGGGGGTCACTTCCATGTTTTGCATCATGGACCCAGAAGGAAAGGTGGAGATCATCCAATGGCGTCATATCAAGAGGGGAAACTGAGGCTGGACGTATGACTGATGGCACAGCTCTTCAGAAGCAGGGTCGGGGCCACAGGGCCAGTCCTGGGGCTCCCTCTTCTGTCCTGACCTCCTGCTCCCCTCTCAGTGGCTACACATTCATTGCACACCTCATGGGTTCTCGACTTCCCTTTCTTAGGAGGCAGGATATGAAAGAGACCCAGTGTGTCCCTCACGAGCGACCGGAGTGACTGACAAACAAGGGTGTCCGACCCCTGATTCCGAACGCAAGCCCCTTCTAGCATGGAAGTTGCTGGAGAGAATTCTATGGGATGGATTTACTAGTGCAGAATGGCTTATATGCTAGAGGAGTCGGAATGATTTCACAGCAAATCTCCGAAGGATGTCTTATATACTATAAGGGGAGCCAAGTCGCCTCGAAAGTAAAGACAGTTTCTCTAAACTGAGTGGTTCTTAAACGTCTTCCCCCGTCAGACCTGATAGCTTACTTGGGCAGAATTTTTCAAGGGGGTGTGCCCTGCCCGCATTAGGGTGGGTGGACGTGCCGTGGAGCAACGTTCTGAAGGCCAGGGAAGTGCAGTAGGTGTGGGCAGAATGCCCACATTCCTTTTGGGCGGATGGCGAGGGGCATGGCCCCCACACCTGTAAGGGGCGCCCTGCAACCCATGTAGACATGGGCTCAATGTCTTCATCAGTGAGTCAACGCATTAAATTAAGAGAACATCTTTGCCGGCTTTAGGATGCCCCAAAGACCCTCCTTCCACTCTGCCTGTGTTTTAGCTGGAAGGAGAAACACCGGACATTAAAAAAAAAATCATGGGGGCTGCCCCCTAGGGGTGGTAATGGGCGTGCAATCCCAGTCTCTTAATTAATTTCTTAATGGGTTCAGATTTCTTTACCCAAAGCAGCAGGCCGCAGAAGGTCCTGCGGGGTTAGGAATTCATCCTACGAACTCTGGGGGACACGATTCAGTCCATTACGGGAAGTGATGGCTCAGAGAGGGCAAGGCGTTCTCTTGGGGTATGAAAATCTTCTAAAATGCATTGTGGTGATGGATGGACTTGTCTGAAGATACCAGAAGCCAATGAATTGTCCACCTTAACTGGGTGAGTGGTCTGTTCTGGGAAGAATAACTGGGCAGGCTCAGTGTCGGGGAGGAAGATCCCTGGATACACAGGGCAGATTTCTGCTGCTGTTGGAAAGGCCGTGACCAGAAGGGGTGGGCCTGGGTCTGTGTAGGCCGGTCCCACAGTGGGCAGTTAATACAAGGCAGATGGTGTGATGCTGGGGTGGGGGTCTTCCTAAAAGAAATGGAATGAGGTACTTTTCTATGTTTTTTCCTGCTGTTGCACAGACTTCGCAAACATCAGTGTCCACGTTGGCCAGCAGGGATGGCCTAGGAGCCTGTGTACTGTGGACACGCGCTGAGCTCCCCTACAGTGTGACTAGCAGCCTCAGAGCTGCCATTTCCTAATTCCCAGTATTTGTGAATAGGACCTGACTTGGAAATGGGGTCTTTACAGGTGTGATTAGTTAAGGATCTAGGAATAAGCTCACCCTGGATCAGGGTGGCCCTAAATCCAATGACGGGGTCCTCAGAAGACACAGAAGAGGAGACAGACACAGACGAAGAGCCACATGAGGACGGAAGAAATGGGAGAGACGTGGCCACAAATCCAGGGATGCCTGAAGCCCCACAAGCTGGAAGAGGAAGGACCCTCCCCTGGAGTTTCAGGACGGACCACAGCCCCACCTGGATCTCAGCAGCCCTGCCCCGCCTGGATCTCAGACTTCCCGTCTCCAGGACTAAAACAGAAGAAATTCCTGTTGTCTAAAGTTACTCCATTTGTGGTCCTTTGTTAAGGCAGCCCTAAGAAAGGAATTCACCCTCCCACCAGAGTGCCATGTTGTTTGAACATTTCAGTTTAGGACCCTGCTTTCCGGTCAAAAAATAATTTACTTGGTGTTCAGATCTGATGCGCTAAGGACTTTCCCACGACAGGTATATTTTCAATGCACTGTTCAGCAAGATGTCCCGGCTAACACACACAGACACACACACACACAGGGTACCAGGACCACCAGCATCACCAGCACATTATACCTGAGTGTGTCGTTCCCATAGCAACCAAGATCCCCAATGCCAAGGTCGTCCGCCATTATCAGTAGAATATTGGGTTTAAGCGCATTTGCTGCTTGTAACTCGGAAGTCCTCAAGAGCAAACACGGGAGTAGAACCCACAGAGAGTCCCTGGAGAGACAAACAAAGAGGCCAAAAGGAATGTCTAGGATTTGGAAAGTCCAGGGGGCATTGCAAAGCGGCTTGCTCGGAAGGCACGGGTATTTGCCGTAAAGGAGGATTTACCAAGGGATCGCATCCAAGCGCTGGTCCCTTTGTTCTGACTGCTCGCAAACTAACACGGGGCGCGGAAAACTGGAACGCGCTAGGGTTTTGTCCGGGTACCTCCTCCCCATTCCCCACTCCGTCGGTCACTAATCCTGCTACTTCTGTGGGGCGCTCCCTAAAGGGCTGGATAAGAGGGCTGAGCCCTTGCCTTCCGGGGCGCGCCTCCCTCCCTTTCCCGCTGTAAAGGCGGCCAGAGCGCGCCTTCCGTCCCCGGGGCGACCCCACAGGAGGGAGGCGGACCCAGAGGCTCGGAGCAGCGGGGAACATGCATTTTAAAAGTTAGAATGTGGGATTCAAAGCACCCCCGCCACCACAGGGAGACACAGCACTGCTGGTGTGACTCAGGAGTTACAACAAGGACGTGGAGCTCGCGTTGCCCGCAAGGCCGGGGCTCTTCCCGCCCCAAAACCGGGAGGGATGCGGGGCCTGGGCGCCCTGATCCTCATTCCTGGTTCCTGGCTGGCAACAGGAGCGTGCCCCGGGGTCCCCAGCAGGGCCCCAGTGCTGTCCCGTTCGCCGATTGCACCCTGGGGCGCCAGCAGTCCGGAGCTGGGGGACAGGGACTGAGAAGGCCCGGGCGGGACGGGGCGTAGGCGGAGTGTCGAGAGGGTGGCCGCATTCCGGACGGGGGACGGGCCTGGCGCGTCTTAGAGGGTGGTGGGGAGGGGTAGGAGGGGTCTCGGGGAACCGGACCAGTCTTAGTGTTGGAGTTGGAGGCCTCGGCTCCGCTCTTGTTGGAGGGGGGGGGGGGGGGGGGCGGCGGGGCGGGGCCGTGTAAGAAGGAGGAAGAGGCGCGTTTTGGGAGGCGGGGATCCAGGGGCTGGACCGGACGTGTCTCCAAGTGGGGGAGGGTGCGGCCGTGCTGGGATGGGGGGGAACGGAACAAAGCCGGGATGTGGGGGGAGGAAAGGAGCTGGGGGACAGGGACGTGTGCTAGAGAGGGAGACGCCGCCGTGCTGTTGGGGGTACGAAATCGAGGGGACCGGGCGTATCGTGGAGAGTGGGGTTTGGGGACACGGCCGCGCTCCGGGGGTAGGTGGCGGGAAGCGGGAGGGGGCGTGTGCTAGACCGTGGGGGCACGCAGCAGGGCTCCGAGGGCTCGTGGGGAGGGGTACTCGGGGCCAAGGAGCTTGTGGTACGCAGTGGGGGATGGGACCAGGCCTCGCTCTGCAGGGGCGTGGCCTCCAAGCACAGCCTGGCGGCTCCCCTTCCTCTCGCCCTCACTCCCTCTCCTCCCTTTTCCTGCGTCTGGCTTCCTCTCCCTTCCCCTCCAACGCCACCTCTCCCGTCCCGCGTTCCTGCGATTGCGAAGCGAACGTATAGCTGAGTTTGGGTGACTCCAAGGCGCACACATCGCCCGCCCGTCCCGGGGGCCACGCTCGCCCAGTGCGCACCCTCCCCAAGCCCCCATCCCGGTCCCGAGTGGGGGCCGCGTCTCCGAGCCCCGCGCACCTGGCAGCGGGCGCCATGCGTCCCCTCGGAGCCCTGGGTCCCATGGCCGCGCGCGGGCAGGGCGCGCAGGACTCTGCCCCCAGCGCGCGGCGTCCGGACCCGCCCACGCCGCCGAGGCCCCCCCCCCGGGGGGTAGGGCCCGGTCCGCCCCAATCCGTTTAATCTCCTGTCGCCCCGGGCCTTCCGGGAATTGATCTTGGAAACCGGTTTTCCGGAGTCCCCGGCGCCTCCGGGCGGGCACTCCCAGGAGACTGGGGCGGAGGAGAGGATGATGAATCTAATCCGGGCTGGGTTTGGGCTCGGGGAACCCCAGCAGCCCTCGGCCAGGGAGTCCCCTTTTCCAGCAAACCCGGAAAGTCTGGGGACTGGCCGCGTGCAATCAGGCAACCAGAATGTTAATTATGTTTTACTAGGGGCCCAGGACGCCAGCCCCCTTCTCTATGGCCAAGGTGGGGCCCGGGGTCGGATGTGAGCTAGGCTAGTTAGACCCTCACCCACGGGACTTGACATTGCGGGTGTACTTGGTGGTCATATCCACGTCCTGGTCCCCATTAGCTGCCCGGAGTTCCCTTTTTCCCTTTCCAACTCAGTTCTGCATTTTGGGGAGATACCCTTGGGAATTAAGGCCTGCCAAAAGCTTGGGAGTTGGGGTAGGTTGCCCTAACACCCTTGGGGGTCTTTCTTGAAAACTCATTTCTGAAGGAGCTGTTGGGAGAAAAGATCTTTTTGCCTTTGAATTGATAGACCAGTGAGCTCCCATTTCTGGAGAGGACTCCAGAGAAGCCCACCCTGTCCACACCTTAATCTCAGACTCCCCCTCCACACACACACCCTAGAGCTTTGAAAGAATAAATTCACGTGGTTAAAGCTGCCGCCATGGTGGTCCTTTGTTATGGTGGTCCTTTGTTATGGTGGCCTCAGTAGAATGATAGTGGTGGGGCGTAGGGGTGCGTGTGTGCAGAGAGCGGGAATTGGGTGCAGGGTCTGGAACGAAATCCCCATCCTGCTGGTGTCCCGTCCTGGACATGTCCAGTGCAAAGCCAGTGGGCTAGGGACCTTGGTCCTCATGCAGTGACCTCCCCACACAGAGCAGAAGAATACTGAATGCCCAGCACGGCCCCCAAGGTCTGGGTTTCCCTAAATCACGGGGAATAAACGCTTGAAAAGAGTTTCAGTTTGAAACAGTTGGTGCAAACCTCCAAGAGATTCGATGTGGAAAGTAATAAACCTACACGCTTTAAATTGGCCCCCGTCACCCCTTTTCAGGGCTAATTATACTTGGTGCTCACCTGGCTTTTGTCTGCAAATCTTTTTGACACAAATACCTTCCCCTGGGATTGTGAACTCCCCTGCAGGTGGGGCTGGGGTCCAGTGATGGAAATCCCCATGGCCGGAGGGGCTCTACTCCCCACTTCCTTGTTGGGGTGCGGCCTGAACAACCCACGGTGTTTGGGTTTACTTGGGAGTGACTGCACGCCACTGCGTCTTCCTTATACTTTTTGTGTTTTGAAGAGCAAAACTATTCCAGCGACGTAAATGGGCGACTTAACCCTCACAGGGAAGTTGTATTTCGACCAGCAAAGACATGCAGGGACCAGGGAGGGAGCTAGTTCTCCCTGGCAGGCAGTGATCCCGGGTCACCTTCCTGATCACACCAGCACAGGGGGAAGCGACCGCAGCAGGGCTGGAGCCAGGGTGTCCAGATGTTGCCCCATGTGTCCAGCTGCAGACGAACCGGGCTGAGCGTCCGGCGATGGGCTTCCACGGCCCTCGCAATTGTGTCCGTCACCTGATAGAACAAGGGCTCTGTGTCCGGCGTGAGGGCGTGGGCTTCAGCAGGGTCTCTGGACAGATCGAAGAGCAATGGTGGGTCGTGATGGGCTACGTGGTCCCCGGAGCACGGGCAGACCCCTCTCCCGTAGCAGGCGCCGGCTCCCTCTGGGTGGAACACTGGGGTCCTGTAGTGCACTTTCCATAGTCTTCCCCCTGGGGGAAGGACAAGAATCTCAGGGCACTGACGTGGAGAAACGGAACGCACAGCTGGAGAGAAGACCAAGTGCCCATGAAGCGATCACGGATGCACAGATGTGGTCCATCCACACCATGATGGGATTCAGCCGTAAAAATAAATGAAGCTCTGAGACCCGCTACCACGTGAATCAACCTCAGGAACATGTTGCTGGGTAAGACAAGCCAGGCACACAAGGCCACGGAGTGTGTGATCCCATCTGTATGGGATGTCCACAGCCGGCCAATGCATAGACCCAGAAAGTACACGAGTGGATGCGAGACTGGGGAGGAGAATGGAGATGAGCCCTAATGGGGACAGGGTCTCTTTGGGGGAATGCAATGTTCTGGAACTAGATACGGGGGGTGTTTGCACAACATGGTGAATACGCCAAATGCCCCTAAGCTGGACATTTTAGAAGAGTGAATTTTACAGTGTGTGAACGTTATGCCCTGAATTTGTGTCCCTCCAAAATTCATGTATTGCAGCCCTGACCCCCAACAGGATGGCATTGGGAGGTGGAGGGTCTGGAAGACTCACAGGTCACAAGGATGGAGCCCTCAAGAGTGCAGTGAGTGCCCTTACAAGAGTCCAGACAGAGCTTGCTTCCCTTGTGTCTCTCCACCACGTGACGACACAGTAAGAAGTAGCAGTCTACCGCCCAGCAGAAGCCCATCTAGGATGTCCAGCCCCCAGAACTGGGAGAAGTAAGTTTATTGTTTGTACGTCCCCAGTCCCTGGCATTCTGATAAGACTGAATTACAACTGGGTGAAGCTGTTTGCAAAGGGGTGAATTCCTCGTGTCTTAGGAAGTTCCAGGCAGGATGCTCAGAGGCTTAAAATGGCAACAGCTGTTCTCCTGAAGCTTGCTCCAAGGCTCCTGGCAGCTAGCTGGGAAGGCAGCCACAGGAAAACATCAATAGGAAAAGGAAGGGAGGGAGGGAAGAAGGGAGAAAGGACGGAGGAAGGGAGGAGCAAGCTACAGCAAACCACCTCCAGCCTCTGGGAGGGCACCAGACCGAGCTCTGCCTTAGGAAGGAACTTTGAAAGAATGGAAGGAAGAAACATGGAGGTCCCTGCACCAGGGACCTGGAGTTGGGTCATGCCAACTGCACAACTTGCCCTCCCTGGCTTCCTGCTCTTTGGGAGGGAGGTCCCCACACCCATCCTTTGTATCTGCCCCCCAAAGCCATGTGTGTAACCGGAGGGTAGACAGCAGGATTCTGATGGGCCTGCCTCCTCCAGGAGCAGCTCCAGAGGCAAAAAGACCACGAAGCAGGAACAGATACGGGTCAGGATCAGGGCTGCTCCTGGTATCTGGGAAGCAAGGCCTTGTGCACCTAGCACATATGTGCAAAGAAAGGCATGCCTCCCTCCTTCCTATACCCGTCTGAGTCCTGGTTCCTGGGGCTGGCACCACTGTGCTTTGGCGTGTATAGACATGCAGCCTGTGAATAAAATCTCTGGCTTCTGTCCACCTCTGAGCACTTGTGGTGACCTAGCAGCTCCCCGCATGCTCACCTGTGACCTGGGGATAGCCATCGTCATCTGCCATTGTTCCAGGGTGAAATGGAATACTGTCCATCACCTGCTCATTAAAGGTCACTCATTGCTGTCATAATTCAGCAAATGAGTTGAGCACAAAGAGAAGACAAAGTCTCAGTGAAGGGAAACAGGCCAGACAGTGGTAAACACACAGAAATAAGAGAACTGTGAAGTGTGGAAGGTGATGGTGGAGGTGTGAGTGTGTGGGGGAGCAGGGGTGCACTGTGGGGGGATTCGTTTGGGTCAAGAAAGCCTTGCTGAGAAGGTAATATTGCATTTGAACATCAAGAATGAGCCAGTTGCATGGAGACCCAGTCCCCCATGAGTGTTCTCAGAGATGGGGAGAGGACAGGTCATAGTACAAGGAGGAATTTGGAGGAATGTGTTCTGATGTATGTGCAGTGGGTGGTGTTGGGATGGTTTTCAGCTGGGGGCTAAGTGGATTATGTGTGTAGCATAAACAGTGGATTCGTGAACACAAGTTAGAGTGCCACTGCAGAGGCTTGGGCAGTGGGAATACATTCCCCACCTACTCCCCTTGAAAAATATAAGTATTTGCCCAATGACTGAGAGGAGAGATTATGGGGGTAGCCACAATGTAAAAGAACAGATTTGAACACTGGACCCAGTTATTTGTGCTGCCAGGCATGCATGTTTGTAGATTAGGCTGTAAAATGAAATGACAGTTTTTTTGTTTTTAGAGATTTTATTTATTTATTTGACAGAGAGAGAGACAGCCAGCGAGAGAGGGAACACAAGCAGGGGGAGTGGGAGAGGAAGAAGCAGGCTCATAGCGGAGGAGCCTGATGTGGGACTCGATCCCAGAATGCCGGGATCACGCCCTGAGCCGAAGGCAGATGCTTAACCACTGCGCCACCCAGGCGCCCCTGAAATGACAGTTTTTAGAAAACCCTCCAAAGGGGAAGGAAATGTGTGATATGTAATTTTAAAAAAATGTAGCAATAAAAACCATACCAGATTACAATAATATTGAAAAGAATGGATGAAAAGGGGGGACATTTAAAGACAAAAACATCTATGGTAACTTCCTCAAATAAGGGAGATCCCAAGAGGTATTCCTTCACTCTTGATTCAGACAGCTAGAGACTTCTGGAGAATGATTTTGAGGAATAGGAAGATAAGAGTTAAATCACAAGAAGAATACGGGCCTTCCCAAACACTGAAGGAAAAAAGAAAGAATCACAAAACCTATGCAATCACAAAGTCACAAATCCAATCAATCTGTAGGGCAAATCCAAAAGAGAGGAGAAAATGTCAGGAAATGGCAGAATAATAGGGAAATAAAAATGCAGAAAAGTCACTCAAATAGGTGAAACTGTGTCATCAGAAGACAAAGGTAGCAGCAGAAATCAGTTGTGTATAAAATTTAACAACAGTTCTTGAGTAAATGCAAGAACTGGATTTTTAAAAGAAAAATAATCCCTAAAAACAAAATACATCTGAGAATGCCAGTTAGGCCAAGATGGACAATAGATACATAAAAACATGGAGGCAATTAAAATACAATGAAATTACTTGGGACAGGAACAATATGCTTGATGAAATGCATACTTTTTAAACAAGAAGAGTAACTGGAAGGACATAACATGTTTCAGGTGGGAAAATCTGATATTGTAAAGATAAGCAATCTTTTCCCTGAGTTAATTTACCCATGGGATGCAAAGCCAATTCAGATTGCCCTCGGATTAAAAAAAAAATCTTGCAAATGATTTTACAGTTCTTTTAAAAGCCCAGGAAATTCTGAAATGCAAAAACTATTCAGTATGAACATTGCAGCTTATCTCACAAAGTTATGATTATTACAAGGATGAAATCATGTCATTGAGTTAAGGCGGTTGAGACAGGGTCGGGGGGGAACCAGTGTGCAGACTTCCAAGGTGAGAGGCAGACCAGAACACTCACGGACAGGAAAGCCATATGAGAATCCCCTAAGCAATGGTAATATGGTGATAAGGACACTGACGGCTTGTATCAGGAAGGATGCTGCTGGTGTCAGGGGAAGACAATGCCAAGAAAGAGAGAAAAGGGCTAGTGTGAAGCAGAGCCGTGGGAGTAGAAGCCGAGATATGACTCGGTCACCCAGATTACTCACCGTCCCGTTGGTGCCAGCGGACCGCGTGCAGTAAATTCTCACAGTAATGCAGCAGGAACTCATGGTCTGAGTGCTGCACTGTCCCCAGCAGCAAGGGCAGCAGGTCCCGGCCATCAATCACCCTGCAGACAGGATCACAGGGGCTCAGAGATGCTGCAGGTGTGCACGGAAGGCATGCTCGTGCCTTAGCAAGCTTAGGGAAGCACTGGAACAGTCACCTCCGTTATTCGTCAACAAACATTGCCTTTGGCTTAAAGATCACCAAGGATCCAACATGCTCAGCTTAAGTAATTACCTGCCCAACCTTTTTACGAACGCAAGCCTAAGCAGATGATTCAGGGAAATGCCTTTTTGGTTTTATAGTGTATTGGGCTCTAAGCCATTCTAGCACCCAGTGTGCTCTCCATCAATACTGGGTATCATTTCCCTGTCTGCAGAGCGCCCTGCCTCGGCAGACCCTCCTCCATCCCAGCCTGCCTTGTCCTCCTCCCCCTTCCCTTCCTTGTCTTCTTCAGCTTCCAATATCTAGCTCCATTCCCACTCAGGATGGAGGTTTCTTGGGATTCCACTTCCATTTTCTCCGCCCTTCTTAGGAGAAAGCCTAAATCCACCACTTGTGATTTGCAGGGATGGCCCTGAGCATTTTATGCCCCAGGGACATGGTCCATTCGCAGGATCTTGTGTGTCAAATGTAAATCATCAGTACCGAGGGTAGATTTTGACAGATACTATCAACTTAGAAAAGCCATAAAAAGGGGATCTTTTTCTCTAATTTGACGGATGTTCTTTATCAAGGTAAAGAATTCAGAACCCCAAGGACATCTTACTTAGAGTTACTAGTTACCATGAAAAATGAAATAAAAGAATCTATTAGTCTATATGTCTACATATGTGTGTGTATATAAATATATAATTACACCTCCAAATATATATATTCATATACACATAGACACACATACAGCTTTAGGTGTCGTGTGTATATCCATCCAACACTATATGGCTATATTTATTTTAATTTCCAGTGCTCCAAGACATTTGCAATATACATGTCAGACAAATTTTTATTTTTAAAGCAAATAATACATTATAAATTAATTTAAAAATTAGCTAATTTAAAAATTAGCACCCAATTAGGGAAAAATAATCAACCAGAGATATGATATTCAGTGCAAGAAAAGAAAAAACAGGAGATGTTCAGGTATGAAATATTCAACCTGTCTAAGGATAAAACAGTGAAAATGATAGTATACGCATATGTCTATTTGTATAGACACATATGAGTAATTTATATATGTGTGTATATATATTACATGTACAGAATTTATTTTAATTCTGTTGTTTTACCATAGACATCTCACATATGGCTGGTAGTGATCCCTAAGGAACACTTGGGCAAAATACATCAAGAGATTTACCCATTAACGGTCATACTCTGACTCAGGAATTCACCTTCTAAGGAATTCTTACTAAGGAGGTAATTATGATAGGCAATGACATGACAAGAGAGTATATTTTTTAAAGCAAGGCTAATGCCCACATATAAGGGGATGGTTGAAAGAAAATAACATGAAGGCATTAAATTTTTTTGTCTATGCACAAAAATTCCTAAATATATATATATTTGCGTAAATATATATAACACATGGAAAATATATGTAAATGATTTTTCTGAACTACATATGTAGACAGATCTAGATAGATCGAGATACAGAGCTAACTAAATGATATGTATCATACAATTGTAATTGTAGGAGAATCACACATTTATTATTCTATGATTGCATAATAATTATGATTATATGAATTATCAGATTCTGAAAAAATTTTATTTTCTATTTCCCCCAAATTTTCCTATAATTTTTAAGACAGAGGAAAATTGGAATCTATGTGAAAGCTCTACCACAAAGAGGAATTTCCTGTGATGAGTTGTTAGATATTTCAATGACCACCCAAATGAAATGACTCCGCTTAAGAATCAGGAGAAGGAAAATGGACCTTCTATGTATGAAATGAAGCAGACCGCTGATCCCAGTAGCTAATAGCAGGGAGCCTAGAGTGTTTTCCCAGAGACGCGTTTCATGGATGGGTTACGCAATTCCCAAAGTGACAATGACATTTCACATACGTGTTTGTATGCAAAATTGAGTTGTTTGGGTTTCCTTGGGCTGTTCTGTACCTGTCCTGGGGCACCTCACCGCCCCCCAGCTGGACCACGGTGGGGAAAACATCCATCAGGCTGGTGGGCTCGTGGATCACTCGGCCGGCCGGCAGCACCCCAGGCCACCGGAAGATCCCTGGGACGCGGATCCCACCTTCCCAGCCCCCCATCCCTTTGCCACCTGTATGTAAACATGAACAGAAAAGAATGTGATTGTGCCATGTTTTTTTTTGGCAGCGTGGTTTACAATCTTTGGGGTACACCCAATAATGATGCCTCTGTAGTTGATTGAATTTCGGTTTGAGTATGATGTGGCCACCACGGTTCCCACTCTCCTCGGATGCATTGCCTAACTCCTGAGTCCATCGCTTGATGAATGCATCATCAAAATGTGGTCCATCCATACAATGGAAGATTACTCAGCCATGGAAAGGAAGGAAGCACTAACTCCTGCCACATGGAAAACACCATGCTCAGTGAAGCAAGCCACTTGCCAGGGACCACATACTGCATGATTCCATTGACACGAAATGGTTACAACAGGGAAATATACGGAGGCTGAAATAAGTTGGTAGTTGCCAGGGGCTGGGCACGGGGAGGGGGCGGGAACCAGGGAATGATTGCGAACGGGGACGGAGTTTCTTTTTTGAGGAGATGACCATGTTCTGCAAGTAAGTGGTGGTGACGGTTGCACAGTTCGGTGACTATGCCAAAAACCACTGCATTGGCAAAAGAAAAAAATCAAGTGGGAGCATGACAATTATAATTTCTACCCTGAATAGAAGCGGTAGTCCCTGGCGACTCTCTTGAGGTGGATGGTCCCATTCCACGGGAAGGGTTGGGAACTGTACGGCGGGGATAAAGACCATACACAAGGATCTGGTCATCTCTCTACCTTTGTAGATTCCATTCCAGCCTCCATATTGGTGGTTTCTCAGTTGAGCCTCTAAAGATCCCCCATGATCCGATGTAAAATAAACGAGGGTGCTGTTGGTCAAACCTTCCATATCCAAAGTATCAAGGATCTGCCCTGCAAAGAACACGTGGATTTGAGAGGATCGAAATGGAAAATTATCTCAAACCAAAGCTCAGCATCTTGGACCTCTCCGTGAGAATGAGCCTTTAGTGTTTGTAACGGCAGAAACTAGCAGTAAAATCGTGCTATCCCGAGTATCACTGACCCAAGGTTCATATACGCCCCACTCTGTTTCCAAAAAGTTTTAGGCAAGCTACAGGGTAAAGAGTACACAGGACAAAATAGCAAACACCTTAAAAGGAGGCAAAAGAAGAGTATAGAGTCAACCATACTTCAATTAAACAAAGGGAAAGAGGAAAAAAAGAAAGGAAAGAGGTCAAGAGCGTCTAGGAAAAAGGCTGACAATGGCATTGGTGATGTACATTCATCAATGAAGGATCCTTTACAACCGTGGTTCCAAGTTTTATCTTATAGTTACGTCAAAGGGAAATCTTATGGTTGATGCAATTCACCATGACTATGAGATTTTTTCTTTTTAATTGGACGGGAAGAATCATATTATTTTGTTTCTAACAGGAGACAAAACTTTCAATCTACTTTCGTGAGGACCCAGTGTTGTGAAAGTTGACTATGTTCTCAAACAGATCCTGGTATTGGATAGCTTTTACTTCTACCTTACGTGTGTCTTTATATTTAAACGGTATGTCTTTTGGGTGGGGTCTTGCTTTTTTCTACAGTCTGCATTTCCGGCATTTTCACTAGTTTGGTTGAGCACAGTGAAGACAATTGTCCATTCGCTTAGCTTGAAATGAACGATGTCGCTATTTTTTCTCTTTCTTCGCTCCATCCATCATTCAGCCATTTCTTTGTCTTCAGTTGCTTTGTTTGGGACACAGATTTAAAATTTGTGGGTCTATGAAATCCCCCTCCTTTAATTAATAGATTTTATTTTACTTTTTTAGAACAGCTTTAGGTTTTATAGGTAAGCTGAGTCGTAGTGTCAACAATGAGCCAATACTGATAAACTGTTACTAACTAAAGTCTGTAGTTTCTATGGTGGTTCACTCTTGCTGTTGTACATTCCGAGGGTTTTGACAAATGCATAACCATGTATCCAGCATTATCGTATCAGAAAATAGTTTCTCTGTCCTAAAAATCACCTATCTTCCACCTACCTACGCCAGGACAATGATTTTCATTAAAAAAATTATCATACCGTGGCTTGATTGAGTTTGAAACTGGAACAGAGAGGCACGGGAGCCATAGAGAAGATTCGTGAACTATGTCTTAAGAGTTCCTTATCTTGATGGACTTAGGGAGTTCTTAACTCTGTACTGTAAATTTCAGACCTTATCATTCAACATGTATTTGATGACATATATCTGCCCATGTATTCATTTAAAAGATTTTCCCTCAAGTTGTGGCATGGTGAATTCTGTTTCAAACACTCAAGATTTGACATCACATCAAATAGCCTGTATTTTCCAGTGATTCTTTATCTTTTCCACACAAGTACTGTAGAGGCATGGATGAGTGAGTCTGTCCTGAAGCCCCACTGGGGACGTGATGTGACATGTATCTTTGCCTACATGTCTCCCAACCTGCAGCATTTTCCATAAGAATTCACTCGACTGATGCATTTTCCTCCAAGGTGACATTTTCAATGGATTTTTTAAAAATATGTTTTACCTAAAATCTCTGAGTCCCATTATGCTGCAGCCCCTATCCCTCTCTGTCCAGCACCATGTCAACCTAAGGGCACCCAAGTCCTTGCTTGAGACTCAGGGGAGCGGCCATGTCCATATCCATGTACCCACTGAAGCAATGTGCACTCTGTCATGCCAGGCATCATTCCAAACCCAGGGCATGCATGGAGAGAACAGAGCAAGACAGTCCCACCCATGGGGATTTTAATCTATGTTCTCCTGGGGAAAAACCAAAAACCAACCCACCTAAGACAGTGTGATGAGCAGAAAGAAAGCAAACCCAGTGAGGAAAAGGCTATACTCGCTTACACCCTTCGTGTTCAATGAGATGGCACTATTCACACTTCCTCTTCCCGCTTCAAGCTGGGTTAATCTCCTCTCATTCTGTATGTCCTTTCCTCCCACTGTTTTAGAAGGGGCACCTGTCCTGTTTTCGCCAGGAAAAGGCACTTACCCAACATCCAGTCCATCTCTTCCGTGTTATCCCCGTACAGCCCGTGCACGCTCTTCCCGCGGAACGTCTCCGTAGTGATCAGAGGGGTGTGCACGTGTAGAAAGGAGACGAAGAGGAGGAAAGGTCTGTGCTTGTTTCTGAAAATAAGGAACAGTGACTGGGGTTAGTTTTACGTAAAGTGCAGATTGAGGTCCTAGAGACGCAAAATACGGATCTAGATTGGGCTGTCCTTAAACAAGTGTATCTGCTACTCTTGAATGTGATGACTTCACCCTTCCAAAGTCTGTTGAAAAATTCACACTGATATTATACATATTTTTTCCTGAATTTTATGAATGTGAAGCTAACACAGAGCAGGCAAATGTCTGATCTGACATTAATTTCAATTAGTTCAGTCTATGTTCCCACCTCGAACCTTAGGGTGTAGAATAAAGCGATATTGCATTTTTGGTTTTCTTTTTCATTGCTCTCAAGCAACCAAGTTCAGGATATGACACGGTTATTTTAAAACACACTTTGAAAATCATGAGTATTAGGTTATTAATTTCAATTTGATTGTGCCCCATCTAGGTGGTGCCGCATCTGTCCCTCTCTCCATCTGATCCCTATGGTCCACTCTGTGTCCTTCAACTACAGAAACAAAGGTGAACATCTTCGACTTACTTAGGACACAATAGGCTCACCCACTGTAATTTGCGAGCTCTGGTTGACCCTTGAACAACACAGGTTTGAACTGTGTTCAAACTTACATGTGCATTTTTTTAAAAATATGCAGCACAGTGCTATAAATGTATTTTCCTTATGATTTCCTTAATAATGTTTTCTCTTCTCTAGCTCATTTTACTGTAAGAATTCAGTATTTAACATACAAACATGTGAATTTCAACAGACATGGTGTCAGTGACCCCAAGACCCCCATGTTGCTCAAGGGTCAATTGTAATTATCAGCATCATTTCTTTCTTTCTTTTTTTTTTTTTTAATTTTTTTATTTATTTATTCGACAGGATAGAGACAGCCAGCGAGAGAGGGAACACAAGCAGGGGGAGTGGGAGAGGAAGAAGCAGGCTCCTAGTGGAGGAGCCTGATGTGGGGCTCCATCCCATAACGCCAGGATCACGCCCTGAGCCGAAGGCAGACGCTTAAACGCTGAGCCACCCAGGTGCCCCATCAGCATCATTTCTTTTTTTTTTTTTTTTTAAAGATTTTCTTTATTTATTCGACAGAGATAGAGACAGCCAGTGAGAGAGGGAACACAAGCAGGGGGAGTGGGAGAGGAAGAAGCAGGCTCATAGCAGAAGAGCCTGATGTGGGGCTCCATCCCAGATCGCCGGGATCATGCCCTGAGCCGAAGGCAGACGCTTAACCGCTGAGCCACCCAGGCGCCCCTATCAGCATCATTTCTGACCCATGTTAGGCAATTCCATGAAAAGAATGTTCTGGAGCGTGATCACAACCTCATCACCACCGGTGGAATCGGGGTTCAATGGTGTCTCCCGCTTTAAGGAACACTTGGGGAACATGGAACTGCCCTGTGTGATGTAGCTTTATATCGTGCCTGTCTTGGCTCTGACACAGTTAAGTCCCTTTGTTATTCAAATTTACATTTAGGATAGAGTTACCAACAGGACAACTTAGTTCTGAGGGTAGAGCTTTAAAAATATTTAGAATTTATTGTAAATCTCCAGCTAATTCAGTTTGTTTTGTTAGTTAAATATGGCCCGTGGTGGTTATGGGGTGCTTACATAATGGGACTAGCTCCAAGTAGGAGGGGACAGCAGCGAATTTCAACTGACCTGTCACCTGTTTCAATGGGCACAATCAAGTTGGACTCAACTGAACATCATCTCTGACACATTTTGCCAAATATATCTTTCTGGCCCGGGATGATTTCACCATTCCTATCTCCATTACAGAAAGAAAGTGGAAAGACTTTTCGAAATGCATTTTCAATGTGGTTTTGATTTGAATTTCCCTGATGGCTAATGATTTTGAACATTTTTTCATGTGTCTGTAAGCCATTTGTATGTCTTCATTGGAAAAGTGTCTGTTCATATCATCTGCCCATTTTTTGATTTGATTATTTGTCTCTCGTGTATTGAGTTTGAGAAGTTCTTTGTAGATCTTGGATACTAGTCTTTGTAGTGTGATTTGCAAATATTTTCTCCCATTCCGTGGGCTGCCTCTTAGTTTTTTTGACTGTTTCCTTGGCTGTGGATTAAAAAGATGCGGTCCATATATACAATGGAATATTACTCAGCCATCAGAAAGAACGATTACACAACATTTGCAGCAACATGGACGGGACTGGAGGAGATTATGCTAAGTGAAATAAGTCAAGCAGAGAAAGACAATTATCATCTGGTTTCACTCATTTATGGAACATAAGAAATAACAGGGAGATTGGTAGGAGAAGGAAGGGAAGAATGAAAGGGGGGGTAAATAGAAGGGGGAATGAACCATGAGAGACTGTGGACTCTGGGAAACAAACTGAGGGTTTCAGAGGGGAGGAGGTGGGGGAATGGGATAGGCTGGTGATGGCTATTAAGGAGGGCACATATTGCATGGTACACTGGGTGTTATACGCAACTAATGAATCATGGAACATTACATCAAAAACTAAGGATATACTGTATGGTGACTACCATAACATAATAAAAAATTATTATAAAAAAAAAGAAATGCATTTTCATCATGGACCAGAGCTCTAGGATGAAGCTAACTCTTTGACACTCACCTTTGGACAAAGGACGAGACCTCTTTGAGAATAAGAGAGGTCGTCCTTTGAAAGTGCATGGGCTGCTCAGTGATGGTGTGGTTCCTCATCAGAAAGCAGTCTGCATGAACAATCAGGACCCCCACGAAGTAGGAGGTCATGAAGAACAAGAAGGCTGCAGTGGTTAACCAGATGACCGGAGTCCACGAGCCCGATGTCAGGCGGGTGAGTTTCCCAGCGGTGAGTGTCAGGGCAGCGAAGGCCATGATTTGGAAGCAGACGTTGAGTTTGTGCTCCATGCCTGCACGCTTCTCTGACAGTTCCCAGTGGACGCAGTCTCCCATCATGGAAAATGGCATTCCGTAGAAATGGTCAAATCCGTGGTTGAGTGGGTGGTGGCAGTGATCATTGGAAGAGTCGCAGTTGAGACCCAGATGCCATTTCCCTGAAAGGCATAAAGGACGCCCGTGTGACAGCTACGTGATCACGGGTTAGTAAAGTACTGCGTGCTTGCCGCATCCCAGCTGCTCTGCTGCGTGCAGGAGCAGGGCAGGGAGGTGGAGGGGCATAGCTAGTGTTCACTGCTATTTCAGCCGCAACCTGGCTTCACTGTTACAGGGGAATGAGGACCTGTGCGGCAGCATTTCGTGGTATGTTGTTTCCTGAGCTGCTGAAACAAATTACCATAAACATGGTTGCTTAAAACAGTAAGAATTTAAGCTCCCACAGTTCTAAGGCCAGAAGTCCAGAATCAAGGTGTGACAGGGCCATGCTCCCTTCTGTCGGCTCCTGGGGAGGATCTTCCTGCCTCTTCTAGCTTCTGGGGGCTCCAAGCGTTCCTTGACTTGTGGTCATATCCCTCCCATCCCTCCGTGGCCACACTGCCTTCTCCCCTTCTGTGTCATATATCCCTCTTCGTCTCTCTTAAAAGGACTCTTGTCCTTGCATATAAAGCCCACCTGGGTAATTCAGGATCATCTCCTCAAGATCCTTAATTTAATCACATCTGCAAAGACCCTTTTCCCACATAAGGTACTATTTTTTAGCCTCCAGCGTGTATGGCATGGTATCTTTGGTGGCCATTATTCAGTCTACTGTAGCTGACTTTGCAAAGGTGGGGCAGAGCAATACAGAAGCCACAGAGTGCTTACATTGTTCTAGAAAACAACCTGCTGTACTCAGGGTGGGTGAAAGATTTCCCGACTTTGGAATTGTCCCTCTCTTTGTTAAACCACTGGCATGGGGGTCAGGGTCATGGTAGGCGATTGGTTCTACAGAGCCAGCTTTCAAGTTCAATCAATGGCACGTGCTTAACTTCTCTACTGTCACGCCTAGAGCGTTGATAGAGACCTGTGTGTCTTCCCACCACCCCAAATGGCGTCTCTCATCCAGAAAACATTATTTGATTTTCCAAGGAGAATAGTCCCATGAGAATAGACTTCTGTCTCAAAAAACTGATAATGAGCCTATTGGATTCAACATTCGGTGTATCAGCTGGTCTTGCTCTTCATGATCAATACATGGCACTGTTAATAATCAGTGTAACACGATAACGGCAGGGTCAGCTTGGTCCCCTGTCAAGAAACTACCATCCTCAATTGTACTGCATTCTATACATGACATGGTTCGTTGACATCCAGAAAAATAAGCATGCTATTTATGGGAGCACAGAGGGAAGTATTAAGCCCTGCAGTCACATTTCTGTGCAGAATTAAGGAACAACATTATGGAAACGGTTGGTAATTTGTTGACATTGGAAAAAATTTTCCTTTTTTTTCTTTTAATCATGATGCATCAGCAAATACTATGAAATGTCAGGTGTTTCATTAAGCTGATATATCTTAGCATCTACTTTGCACTAGGCAGTCTGGGTTGTGAGGTCATTCCTGCATTCATTGGGTGTTCCATCTGGTGGAAAATCCCACTGCATCAAAACCATTTCATTTTCAAGCTTTTTGGTTGAACACACTCTCCGTATAAAGGAAATGTGCTTAATACTTAAAAAATATACATACCTATTAGCCCAGTGGCATAGCCTCTGTCTTTTAATATTTTTGCGAAAGTTGTCTCATTGGTTGGGAGCCCTCCAGATACTCCGGTCCACTGGAGAACACGATAACCATTGCTGGAAACCATACCTTTGGGGAACCATTTTCAAAGAAACGTTACCATCACACATTGACACTAATCATTATTATTAATTTTTCATTTAAAATAGGCAGTGAAAAATGAATTGAAAACTTAGTGAGAAGACGTATTGTTCCGTTATGTGAAGGTGATAAACACAAAGAGAATTAAGTGAAAAAGGAACAAGAACTAAAAATGGTTTTATAATTTCACCAAACTCTTGATATAATCTAGGGATTCTCAAATTGTCCGTACTTTGGAATCATTTGGGAAGATCCAAAGAATTCTGAAACCTGGTTGTCAATCCAGAGGTTGTGATTTTATTTTATTTTATCTTATTTTAAGATTTCATTTATTTGTTTGTTTTAGGGAGAGAGAGCAAGCGCGTGAGCAGGGGGAAAGGCAGATGGGGGAGGGAGTGGGGGGGAATCTCAAGCAGACACCAGGGTGACTGTGGAGCCCAATGCAGGGCTTGACCTCACAACCCTGAGATCACGACCTGAGCTGAAGCCAAGAGTTGGATGCTTAGCCAACTGAGCCAATCAGGTGCCCCCCAGAGACTGTGATTTTAGTTGGTTGGGGGCAGAATTTGGGATTTGGAATGGTTGCAAGGTATCCCAGATGATTCGTATGTGCTAACAAACTAAGGAGCCATGGATATAATTCACACTGACCCTGACATACCCAAGGCATCTACTCAAGTGTTTAAAAATGTAGATTAAATATTTGTCCAAAGCTCTGCAGTATACGGCCAAGAACCGCTGACTTAGAAGATGCTCTGTGCCTCCTAGACCATTTTGATGAATGCAGGTCAGTCTTCCTACACAAGATCTACCTGGTTCTAAGAGTGAACATATCTCATCGATCATCGTTTGGGAACTTGGAGAATTCTTTCTGAGATTTTCCAAAACTTTGAGCATGCATCTGGTTCAGAAGAAGACCAGTGGAATATAAATTTACGTTAGCCAGGATTCCTTCTTCCCTGGGGGCATGAGAAGGTGCCAGGGACCCATACACATGAGGGTCTGTGGGAGTCAGTTTGGTGTGTCACATGGCCAGGCCAGTCCCCAGTGATTCAAACACTAGTCCACTAGTTAAGGTGTTTCAGTGAACATCTTGCAAGATATGGTTAACATCTACTATCAATTGGCTTTAGCTAAAGGAGATAACCCTTGATATGGAGGTTCCTTATCTTTAGGGCCAAAGGGCAGAAGGACGCCAAAGATATCACACAGACTTTCAGACTTCTGGTCTGCTGCCTACTCAATCCCTTTACCCGTGTCACCTCATTATCTACAGGGCTCTATGGCTCTTAGTGACTCTACTCTGATGGTAGCAATGTGGAGGGCTTAGATTATTCTCTCCCCACTGTAGCAGTGGACCCACGCTTTAATACCTCTAATACAGGTTGTGTGTTCTTCTCCAGAGCCACGGTTAGACACGAAGGAGGACAAACCTGATCGGAGAGGGTATCTGCCCGTTAGGAAAGCAGCCCTGCTTGGGGTGCACACTGACGCAGCTGCCAAGTGCTGGGTGAGCGTCACACCGTCCTCTGCAAGGCGGTCAATATTTGGAGTCCTACAGAGGGAAACACAGTGTTATTCCTTCACAAACAAACACATAGGTTTCTACAAGCATACCTACGTATTTAATAGACATTTAGCCCATCAATGTCCACCATAGCCATACTAGGGAAAGAGCCCAGATGTCCACCAACAGATGAATGGATATGGTTCGTATATACAATGGAATACTACTCAGCCATCAGAAAAAATGAAATCTTGCCATTTGTAATGACATGGGTGGAACCAGAGGGTATTATGCTAAGTGAAATAAGTCAATCAGAGAAAGACAATTATCATATGATCTCACTCATGTGGAATTTAGGAAATAAAACAGAGATGAACATAGGGGAAGGAAGGGAAAAATAAAACAAGATGAAATCAGAGAGGGAGACAAACCATAAGAGACTCTTAAGTATAGGAAAAAAACTGACAGTTGCTAGAGGGGAGAGGAATGGGAGATGGGGGGATGGGGTAACTGCGTGATGAACGTTAAGGAGGGCACATGATGTGAGGAGCACTGGGTATTACATAAGACTGATGAATCACTGAGTTCTACTTCTGAAACCAATAATACATTATATGTTAAATAACTGAATTTGAACTTTAAAAAAAGAAAGAAAATCGACCCATCATCATTTAACACATCAAGGTGTTCTTGGGAATGACCAAAAGGCAGTGGCAAGAACTTCAAATGTCATCCGTACCATTGAAGGAACATAAACTCGATTCAATATTGTCTAGGAAGTTTCTGTAGCATGCTACTGGTACGGAGATGGGCATCATGGGAAATCCAGGATCGAGAGCCTGGTGCATCTTCTCCCGTGGGACTCACAGTTATGATTGGAACGTTGGACCTCACGGCACCAACGTATTGTAGTCTGTACGTGAGGGTGGGATTCAGACGGAGGTTCATGGTGTTGCCCGAGCTGGGTCCCCAAGGGCAATTCGAATGTGATCAAGGCGATGGGGTGAGCTCATTCTAAGAGAGATGGGCCAGCAATGACAGATGAGCATGTCATATCTGGTGATGACGGGGACATGGGTTTGTCCATCAGAAGCAGAGCTTTTCAGCAGGGAGCACCGAAGTCATGCATGAGGGGTGGACTTGGGCTGATGGGTGAAAATGGAGCATGAGTAAACTCAGGTTTTTGACTCTGATGCAACACCAAAGATTTTTTCAAACATTGTCCGTCATGGACTGTGCACATGGAAACCACGTCTAAAAGTGAAGTGACGAGTCACAGGTAGGATAATTTGAGCTGGGGTTAGCGCTGGGGTGGGAAGAAGGAAGGGTTAGGGGGCGTGAAAGGAAATGCAGAGTCCTGTTGGAGTTTGGATGGCACATATGAACAGTTAGATTCATTGTCGGCGGTTCTCATCGGATGCCAGGTGAGCGGCTCTCGGATCCTTGCCTGATGCTGTTGTTGCCATAGCAGCCAATGTCGCCAATGCCGAAATCGTCCGCCATCAGAAGAAGGATGTTTGGACGCGCTCCAGATAAATCCCCACAAGCCGAGGGCCTCACACCGAGAAGCACGCCGACCGTCACAGCCAGCCAGCTCCTGAAAGACAACGTGCCCGGGAACGCTTAACATTGCTTCCCGTGTCAATAACGTGACTTCTGTATATGGGACTTTTTCAGGCGTGTCAGCATTTTAGGGGACCTTGATATTAGCATCCCATTGCAGAAGAGTTTGAATACATTCTTAGGCACTTGATTCTTTTTTTTCTTAGTTGAAAATGACTCACGCTCTTGATGGCTTTATTTCAATTGTAAACATTTTTTTTTTTTGAAGCCCTGGGGTCTGTTGTTAGGTGATCATACCCATGATTAAGAAAAACCCTTATTTGGTTTCTTTTTATGAATGGATCAGGTCCCCAGAACAGTGACAGCTCCTTCCCCTTTACCCCTTCTCAATTTTTCCTTAAATAAGTAAACCGTGTTGGGTATTTGTGTTGCTTTGTAGGCAGTTAAGCCACTGACCAGAGCAAGACAGAGATGAAAACCCAGGGCAAGGGCTTACCAATGCCAGCTGGTGATTCTGAGTCTATTAAAAGTCTCCATATAGTCCAGCAGGAATGTGACTGACTTTTTTCACTCAAGGATACCTGATGGGAAGTGATGGAGGTTCTATCCCAGAGCAGAGACACCTGGTGGTGGCATATCAGGAGAAAGAATTGCCATGGGGCTTGGTGGCTTTCCCACCATCATCACTACCATAACCGTGGCATCCGTGGAGCCCTTTATATATATATATATATATATGGCACGAGCATACACAGCAGGACAAGAGTGTTGCAATCCCCGGTGCCATGGAATAAAGATGGGATCTGAAGTTTGCAATATGGGCTCCCTGGAAAACCAGACAACTGGGTTTGGGAAGAGTGAAATAGAATTCCTTCAGAGGCTCCTGGATGGGGAAGAGTGGATCACTGGTGGGAATCCTGAATCCCATGATCACTCCCCCAGGTGCACCATCAGTGACTAGGGGAGCAAGACCACTCTGTAGATCCTGACAAAGGGACAAAAAGAAACGTAGAAGCAGGAACAGAAGATCAAAGATTGCATGGAATCTAGTCTTACCAAGAGTGCTCCCGAGGTAACATGTTCTTTCCTGCCTTTTATTTCCTGGAAGAAATAAAGAGGTCTATCATTACAAAGGCGGCAAGTATGCACTAATTCCGTGTATAAAATACTAAGTACGTAAGGAAAGGGAGACTTTGATTCTCTCTGATGCTATCAGTGAAACCTTAAAACAAGGACCGAAAACTCATAAAGAGAATGATCTTCCCCATTGAAAAGGCTTTTAAAATGCTGAACACTGGGGTGCCTGGGTGGCTCAGTCATTAAGCTTAAGCGTCTGCCTTCAGCTCAGGGCGTGATCCAGGCGTTATGGGATCCAGCCCCGCATCAGGTTCCTCCGCTGGGAGCCTGCTTCTTCCTCTCCCACTCCCCCTGCTTGTGGTCCCGTTCTCACTGGCTGTCTCTCTAACAAATAAATAAAATCTTAAAAAAAAAAAAATGCTGAACACCGTGTTAAGAAAGTAGAAGGTGTGTCTATCGAGGGCCAGACGCTACCTATTTGGGGCTTTTCTGCACAGGTGGTCCTTGTGGCTACTATTCCGCTTGGCAGCCTGTAACGTGGCAGCCGCCGTGGACGGTACACATAGATGACTGGGTGTTGCTGTCTTCCCCTGAAGCCTTATTTACAGATCAGGTGAGGTTTGCCCCCAAGAACCATAGATTCCTGATTTTTGATACAGAAGGTAGAAAGGAAAGAAAATGCAACATGAAGTGATACAATTATTGACTTGAAATGATCTACAATACATGTATTTTGTTTAAATTTTTACTTGCCGTAAATACAGATAACAAAATTTACCATCATAACCATTTGTAAGTGCAAAGTTCGGTGGCATTGAGCATATGCACTCCACTGTGCAACCATCGCCACCATCCACCTCCGGATATTTCTCATCTGTCCCAACTGCAACTCTGGCCCCATTCATTAAATACGAACTCCCCATCCCATCCCCAGCCCCTGGCTCAGACATTAAGGCAAAACCAACTTTGGATTTCTGTGGGTCAATGACCTTGACCTGGCTTGGCCCTTGCAGTGACCTGGAATCCCTACTCATGAGTTGTTTGAAGAGATCTTGGCTTCCATGGTGGGGGGGCTTCTGAGTCTGGGGAGCATCCAGCCGTCCTATGAGCACCACCCTGCCCCATGTGAGCTGCTCCCTGGGAAGGGCCAACGGGCTCCAGGTCTTTCCAATGCAGCCCAACCTTTCTACATCCTTCATGTTCTGTGGACCTCAGTCCTTGGCCACAGGTGGTGTGGCATTCTTTGCAAGCTCCCTGGACATCTCAGGTGATTTCTCACACCTTTGCACATGGCATTCATCTCAGTGGAAGGACAGGGCAATGAGCCTGTGGTCAACAAGATGGCTGTTACGTGCAGCTGGGACAGCGAAAAGCTTGTGCAGAAAAAGACCCCACGGGATAGGTTCCTTTGTGGGCCATATGTGGACACAGCATCCATAGCAGACACGTTTTCAAGTGCCATATAGGCTGATGGGTTCCACCCCCGGGCAAGGTCTAGCACCAAGTCACGGCTGTTAATTTGCTTTACTCCTTTCCAGGAAGGATTTTAGAGAGTGTGAGCCACCTAGCTCAGTCCACATTTTTGTTTTGCTTTTGGAGGGTAAGTGATGCCACGTCTTGTGCTATGTGCTTTTTCTATCATCCAAACTGTTTAGTTGACATCGGGGCTCACTCTTGGTGGTACTCATTCTATGGGTTTGGACAAACGTTATAATGACATGGAACCTCCATTAGAGTATCCTACAGAGTGGTTTCACTGTCCTAAAAATCCTCTGTGCTGCCCCTGTCCATCCCTCCCCACCCCCAACCCCCAGCAACCACTGATCTTTTACTATCTCCAGAAGTTTGCCTTTTCCAGAAAGTCCTAGAGTCAGAAGTGTATAGGGTGTGCGTTGTTGGTGAAGCCATTCCACTCCTCTGACGGAGAGCTAGAGTGTCGGGGATTCTGTCTACCTGACTTGCTTTTACAGTTAGATGGTCTGGACAGCGTGTCTCAGAGTGAGCAGAGGAGGGAAGCTGGAAATGCTTTCTTC
The DNA here is from genome assembly GCF_024610735.1 of Ursus americanus. Taxonomy (NCBI): domain Eukaryota; kingdom Metazoa; phylum Chordata; class Mammalia; order Carnivora; family Ursidae; genus Ursus; species Ursus americanus. Next base: position 121,155,938 of record NC_142164.1, on the reverse strand, counting down.
TCATACTATCCACATGCAACCTACCCTTAGTTTGGACCAGCTTATGACTTCTTTGGGCTACAAATCTTAAATCATGACCTCTTAGGGGGTCTGTATAAATATTTTTATTTGTGTGTATTTATAAATTTCATAATATATTATACATTATATGGTAATATACATAGGCATACAACATATGGTCGTATTTAAAAATATGAAATATATGCTATAGCTATGGCCGTTATGTGCAGCTGGGACAGGAATTTTATCTATTTCTACCTAAAATTTTGTGGTTTTTTGCCAGAAAGAGCGTATTAGGGGAGGCTTCTGACTTTTCTGGGAAAGGTGGCTGGTTATGTCTGTCATATCTGCTTATAGTTGAGACTCTGTATCTGGCAGTCAATCATAATTGAAAAGTCATATGTGGTTTCCTTACACCAAATCTTGGCCTATCTTCTAAATGATATCTTTATTTTATATATATATATATATATTTTTTTTTTTTTCCAGTGACCTCAGCGGTTTACAGAATGCTCATACTTTGCTTCAGATTGGCTTTCTGTTAGAAGAGAAAACTTTAAGAAAACACAGCGGAGGAGAAAAGCAGACAAGAGCGTGGTGGTTCCCAGGGGCTGGGGCGGGGAAGTGGGGGAGGTGAGGTTTAAGGGACAAAGTTGGAACCAGAAGACAAGAAAGTTCTGGCGATCGAATGCACAACATGGCGCTCATACTAATGGCACTCCAAGTCCCTCGTACACCAGATCTTAATCCTTCTCCAAGCCAAAAAGGCGTGGTAACTACGTGACACCTGGAGGTATTAGCCAGAGCCGGTGTGGTAATCACAAAGCGATTTCTGCACCTATCAAATGCGCACACGTTGTATCCGTCAAACCAGACAATGTCATCAGTCAGTTGGACCTCAGCTTTTAAAAAAAGATGAGGAAAGCACGGTGCAACCCGTAATGTAGGCTTTAACTCTCTTCCAGGCGGGGACGAGACTGCACGCCAGCTTTCTGGCCGTCTTCCACCCCCAGGGCACCAAGCCTGCCTTGGCCACTCGGCCCAAGCCCTGTTCCCAAATCTAGCTGAGTTCCCAATCTCCAGGATCCCTTCCATGTCCTTTCCACAGGCTCTGAGACCTGTAGGAATCTAGGATTTTTCCATGTGCCCCCGCCTCTGGATTATGTTTCTAGTTTGTTCCAATCTGCATTGCTTTTTGAAATCGCCCCAGGGAAGGGGGCGTGGAAATGTGTCACTAATGTGTTTGCTTTCATTTTTTTTCTTTTTACAAAATTGCTTCTAAAAGATTGCTAGAGACCGCCTCCGAGGACGCCGTGTGTCCTGCACCGCGGCGTGCTGTTTGGGACAGCTGCCCAGCATCCCTGGAGGTGCCGGGACCACCCTGCCAGGAGACCCCAGAGATCTGCTTACCTGGATGGCTGGAGGCTGGAGGCTGGAGGTTGGGGGCGAGGGGCTGGTCGTGCAAGGCAGGGAATGGCCTCTCCTTGCCTGTTTGCCGGGCCGGAGGCACTCACCGGCTGCCCGTCCCCAGGCCTGCTCAGGCTGCTGCACGCATGTGCACAGATCGCTCTTCAAAGCCACAGCAAGGAGGTGGCAGAAACCAAGTTCGGTTGTCCAGAGAATGGACAGGGCAGTCGCCGGCGACCGGGTGCTACGGTATTCTCTGGATTCTACAGAGACCTTCTGTTCCTCGTTACAAAACGGAACCCCCCCCAGAAGGAGCCCGGAGCGCTCCTGCTGTGAACAGTGACTCATTCATTCCCGGGGAGGTGGAAACCTTCCTGACCTTTGTTCAACTCAGAGGGGTATTTGCTGGCTGTGCGCCAAAGTGGGAAAGCGGTCGCCTTAAAAAATGCCTCTTGAACAGTCCTTAAATTTTGTAGCTTTTCTCCCCCCCACCCCCAACCCCTGGCATCTGCCTGGGAAATTAAACAAAAAGGGAACAGAAAACAGTTCTGCTTCCATCAGCAAGCACCGTCCTATGCAATTAGCTTTGCACCTTCCTAGCCCTGTAACTGTGTGATTTCCTTCTGGGTTTTATGCCATATTTGTTTGTTTGTTTGTTTTCTGTTCACAAGGGAGCACGTTCCTTCCTCGGGTGGCAGGAAGCTGATTTCGGCAAACGTGATACTCTCCAAAGACTTTTCGGAATAAGAGCTTTCTGAACACTCCCTGGGAGTGGAATCCTATCAAAGGATCCATCCTCGAAGCCCCGCCTGTGTCTTTTTTTTTTTTTTTTTTTTGCTCTCTGCCGCCGGAGCATGGCCGGTTGTGATTTGAGGCTTATGCTTGGCAGATAGACTGTCTTACAGCCTCACACAGTTTCAAAAATTCTTTCTGATTTGCACAAATCAAAGGGAGGAGGGTAGGCGCCATGTCCACAGGGATACCTGGCGCTCCGTGGCAGGTCTGCTGGATGATGCTGGTAAGGAAGGAAGACAGCCGGACTCCTTCTGTGGTTTTTACCCAGTGTCGAGTAAGAGAAGGCAGGTCTCTGGGATCTAACTCGGAATTCCCAGCTGACCTAAGGTTGTGGAGACTGCATTCTTGGCCGCGGCCCTATTGACATTTCGGGACCAGGAACTTTTCTTCTGTAGGGACGGCCCTGTGCATTGCGGGGTGTTACAGGCGTCTCTGGTCTGCACCCACCAGATGGCACTAGCATGCACCCCACCCTGGGGTGGAGACAACACACAATGCCTGCAGACATTACTAAATGTGGCTTGGGGGCAAGACCTCCGCAGTTGAGGGCCCCGGTGACAAAGCATCTCACAGATGGCTGGCATGCCCATGTTCACCATCGGACCGCTGGCTGTCAGAGTTCTGCAGGGCACGTGGCACAAGGGGGCTCTGAACCCAGACTTACAGCTTCTCGCTCCTTCTCGTGGGAGCTGGGGGTTCTTCTTCATAGCTGAGAAATCCAGGAACAAAGCCCTCGGCTACTTTTTACAGTACGCATCCTGGATTGAGCCTTTCCCGAAAATCTTTTCTGCTGCCCTGAAACCAGGTCATTGTGTGTTTGGGTTTTGAGTCGTTTGGGGGCTCTAAGAGGACATGTGACTGTGTGTCTAAATAGCTATCATGAATTCCTGCCAGGGTGAGTTCTAATTCGGACTGGATCCCCCTCCCCCACCAGGACCTCAGCTTCTACTGTATTTGCTTTATGCCTCACGGCTGTGGAGTCATATTTTATAGTCCGCAACAGCGGCCCAGACATCACACCGAGGGTGCAGAATTGCCTTAAAGGCACAACATGCTCACCAGGGAGCAGGGTCTGTTTGCAGAGATTGCATTGCAGGGTAAGGGCTTGGAGGACCCCAGGATTAGAATGTCCTTGAAGCATGACCTCCTTGCAAGGCTGGCTGCTTGCTTGTAGCTCCAGAAATTATGGAGCCTTGGGTGAAGCTGTCTTGCTGGGTGATGAGATGCCTGTCTTTTTCATGGTCATTCTCCTGTGAACGTCTCTCCTTGTCCTTGTGCACCTATCCCCATTTTCACACACATAATAAGACTGTGATAAAGGGCACAATTAAATGAGAAAAAGTCCTATGATAAAAGCAATTCTTATATCCATCCATCTATCATCTATCCATCCATCTATCATCTATCTATCCATCCATCCATCCATTATCTATCATCCACCCATCCACCTATCTATCATATCTACCCACTATATCTATCTATCCATCCATCATCTATCTCTTCATCCATCCATCCATCTATTATCTATCTATCTATCTATCTATCTATCTATCTATCTATCTATCCATCCATCCACCATCTCTATTTATCTATCCATCCATCTGTCCATCCGTTCATCCACTTATCTATTATATCTACCATCTCTATCTACCCATCCATCCATCCATCCATCCATCCATCATCTACCCATCCATCTATCATCTGTCTATCCACTCATCCATTTATCATCTATCTACCCATCTATCATCCATCTATCCATCCATCTGTCATCTATCTATCCATGTATACATCTATCATCTATGTATCAATCTATCATTCATCCATTGTATCTATCATCTATCTATCCATCCATCCATCTATCCATCCATCCATCTATATATCCATCCACCCATCATCTATCTATCCATCCATGCACCCACCCATCCCTCCATGCATCCATCTGTCCACCCATCTATCATCTGTCTACCTATCTACCTTCTAAGCATTTCTTCCATCATCTATTCTTCTGGGAGTGTGTAACTGAGTCTTGCATGCAGGCTATCTCCGTGCCATGATATCTCCGCCTATAAATGCCGCTGGCAATGCTGACCCTCCTCAGAGTGTGCGTTGAGGCTTAGAGATGCAATGTGTAGAAGACACATTTAGACCGGAAGACAGAAGCTACTCTTGAAAGTTTGCAACAGGATTTAAGGTGCTGATATGCACCTTGCTGTACACGTACTCTCTCTCTGCTGTTTTGAAAACCTAAATGGAGTCGTTGGTGGAGATTTTTTTTAAAAATCTTTGCAAAAAACTAAAAAAAAATTTTTTTAAATTATCCTGGCAGAAAATGTATTTGATTTAGTTAAGTCTCCTTAATTACATATGTACATTTGGTGGCAGTTGAAAGCTGAAATGAAAGATCCCTTTGCTAAATAACTATGTACCACCTGCCATGGTAGGTTATGCTGACATATAAAGATAATTGACAGACTTGAGTAGTGCCCGACGGTGGTACTTAATCAACGTTTAATTATAATAATGAGCGTAGTCACTTGGAACTGTGGCAGGAGCCTGGACACACAGGACCAGTATCCACAAATGCGGGAGCTGGAGAACCAACTTGTTTCCAGTAAGTAAAATATGTTAAGTTCATATAATTCAATAGAAAATATGTGAAGTTCATGTCATTCCGATTTGCCGTGGTTTAAGATTTTAGTGCTCGACAAGGTGGAGAGGGCAGGGCGGAGGATTACTTGTATCAAATCATCCCTCTCTGTCTCTTTTGCATTTTCTAGCATTTTATATAAATGGGCTCAGGAGGTATTCTGTGCTGTTTTGTGTGGCTTTTTTCCACTCAGCATACTCAACGGGGAGATCCCTCAAGGTCGTGGACTGTATTATCAGTAGCGTACTCCTTGTGGGTGCTGGGCGGTATTCCATTGGATTTGGGATGTCAGACTTGATTTATCCATTCACCTGTGCGTGGACACTTGTGTAAAATGTGGATTTTATGTGTTTAAGGGTATTTATGCTATTTCCAGGAAGACAAGTAAGTGGGCTTATCAAAGGTCATGGAGGTGGGTGACCTTTGCTTGGTAGTAAAATAAAGTCTGTACTAGTAAGTTTACAAACTTTAAAATTAGTTTTCTTTCTTTCTTTCTTTCTTTCTTTCTTTCTTTCTTTCTTTCTTTCTTTCTTTCATTCTTTCTTTCTCTCGCTCCTTCGCTCTTTCTTTCTTTTCTTCTTCTCTTCCTCCTTCCTTTCCTTCCTTTCCTTTCCTTCCTTCCTTCCCTTCCCTCCTTCCTTCCTTTTCTTCTTCTTCTTCTTCTTCTTCTTCTTCTTCTTCTTCTTCTTCTTCTTCTTCTCCTCCTCCTCCTCCTCCTCTTCCTCCTCTCCCTCCCTCTTTCCTTCCTCTTTCTTTCTCTCTTTCTCCTTCTTTCTTTCTTTCTTTCTTTCTTTCTTTCTTTCTTTCTTTCTTTCTTCTTTCCTTCTTTCCCTCCTCTCCCTCCCCCTCCTTCATCATCTTCTTCTTCTTCCTCTTCTTCTCCTCCTCTCCCTCCCTCTCTTTCTTTCTCTCTTTCTCTTTCTTTCTTTCTTTCTTTCTTTCTTTCTTTCTTTCTTTCTTTCTTTCTTTCTTTCTTTCTTTCTTTCTTTCTTTCTTCATTCTTTCTTGATGTGATCTGTTATAATCCCTGAATGGGATAATGCAGCTCATACCATCACAGTCACTTAGTGAATACCAAAATATTGAAAGTCATAAGTTGACACATAGCACAACAGTTTTGCCAATTTAGAAACCAGGCTTCGGGTCTCTGAATTTACTTCATAATGGTTGTCATTTATGTTTTACTAGTGGACTTTTTCTTGGTGGAAAGCAAATAATGGAGAGGTGGGTTTATCTCATCCAGTGGAAAATGTGGATTTTATGAACTGTTGGGAAAAAAGAGAATGTTTTTACAGATGTATTTAAAATTTTTCATGCTGTCAAGTATTCTCTTTTATGTTTTATAATAATGTTGCCAGAGTTATCGAATAGGGGCACCTGGGTGGCTCAGTCACTTAAGCGTCTGCCTCGGGCTCAGGTCATGATCTCAGGGTCCTGCGATCAAGTCCAGGAATGAGCTCTTTGCTCAGTGGGGAGCCTGCTTCTCCCTCTCCCTCGTTTCTCCCTCTGCTTGTGATCTTTCTCTCTCTCTCTCAAATAAGTGAATAAATCTTTTAAAAAAAAAAAGAGTCATTGAATATCAGTTAATCTGGAGGAAGTTTGAGGATTTATGTGAATCTTTTCAGAAGTCTCTTGTTTAAGTGAGGAACCACAAGATACCACAGTCAACACACTAAATTCTTTCCAGCAGGAATGAGTAAAATAAAGCAATGAGAGAATTGTTACGTTCAATTTTTATTCATTTATTTAAATTAGGGGGGAAAGAATAAAATTACAGAGATTCTATTCTAAGTCAACAACCCTGGACGAGAAAATCAGAATCTTGCTGATGCATAAGCAGCATTTGAAATCATCCGAGAATGATTTCTTATGTCTGGTTCAGGGGAGCTCACCACAGAGAGAGGATGATCTCATGCTCCAGGGGACACTTGGCGATGTGTAGGAATAACTGGGGTTGTCATATCTGGGGAGAGGGTGTTCCTGGAACATGGTGGGTGGACACCAGAGATGCTGTTCGTCACCCTACAGTGTCCAGAATGCCCCACCTCAGAGAGCCAGCCAGCCCCAGATGCCCACAGTGCTGAGATTGAGAGACCCTGACCTGGTGCACTTGACCCATTTCCCAACCGTGTCTCTCATGGTCTTGTTAGGGGCACACGTGGGAATTTATGTCTAAGTATCTCCTCTGCTTTAGCAGTTTTGACTGGCCCACTGCAGGTGTTGGTTCTGAGCACAGAGCAAAGGAAGGAAGTAGATATGCTCAAGTGAAAACAATGATCGATTGTCTTCTCCATTTCAAATACGATCTGCTGAGTTTGGCCCAGTTCTGCCTGGGATGCAATTACGTCTTTGATTTGCTTACGTACACACGGACTACTCCCGTGAAGATAACTTCATGCCCCCACTGGGCATCAAGCCATCACCACGGGTCCACTCTGCAAGTCAAGTGTGGCTTTGGTTATATAATTGCATGATTTTTCCAGGTGTGTAGGGGAAAGAAGGAACTTCTGTTTTTTTGGAAGAACATACAGGCACTTCCGAGACAGGTCTCCGTGGCTAGAAGACTTTTGTTGGTGAATATTAGTAGGGAGAATGTTTTAATTAGTGGAGAGGCTGCATTTGGCTTTATTAGTTGGCCCTAAGCTATACCCTAACTCCTAGAGCCCCCTGTATCCACAGAAGAGTGGGAGTAATCATAGTATTACTGTCCTTCCTCCGAAGCTTGAGGAGATAACATCCAGGTAGCATCGCTGTGTCCTTGGATGAAAGGTCCCATAAAAGTAATTACTGTTTTGATTTCAGCTGCGGTTGAGGAATGCCTCACAGAATTATACAGCTTTACCATCAAAGAAACCCAAAAGATCAATCAGGGCCTCTTCCTTATTTTAAAGGAGATAGCACAGATTTCTGTACGATGAATGGACTCCCGTTTATCCAGCCGTCCCTCTTCAGCCTGATTTCAGTTGGCTTCCGCCTGAGTCTTTGTAAAAGCCACATTGCGATGAACACCGTGACTGCTGCCTTTTGCCTGCTGGCTGAGGGTTTCTCTGGGGTGAGAAGCCCCAAACGGTGTGTCGTAGCTTATGATTTCTTACAAATTTAATATTTCGCGGCAACATACTCTCACAAACGCTTTTGCTGCGTGCATGTAAGTTTCTTGGAGTCTTTCTCAGAACTGCGGGCTATCGAACTTGAAGAAATTCCGCGGATTCTGATAGATACGCACCCTGATGATCCTTAAAATTTACTTCTTCTGGTTTCTGAGGAGACTAAGCATATAGTTATGACCTTATTGATCACGTGTGTCTTCTGTGAATTGCCTGTGGACACCGTATGTCTAGTTTTTCTTATCTTTATCTGTTGTGTCTTTATCCCTTTTCCAACTGATTTATAGAAAATATTGCAGATATTTTTTCCTTCTCTGAACGTGCCTGTTTTGCTTTGTGGATGGAGTCCCCTGTTGTAGAGAAGTTGGGTTGGTTTTTGTTTTCCTTCCAATTGCTTTTATTTGTTTCCCGGGGCTGCTGTAACAAATGACCATAAACTGAGGGCTTATAGTGACAGAGGAATAACCTCTCCCAGCTCTGGAGACCAGAAGTCTGAGATTTAGGTGGGGCAGGACCCCTGAGATCCAGGCGGGGCAGGGCTGCTGAGATCCAGGCGGGGCAGGGCTCTGTTCCCTCTGGAGGCTCCAGGGGAGGGTCCTTCCTGCCTCCTCCAGCTTCTGGGGCCCCAGGCGTCCCTGGGTTTATGGCCACATCCCTCCCATCTCTGGCTTTGTCCTCTTGTGGCTTCTCCTCTGTGTCTGTGTTTCCTCTTCCGTCCCTTATAAGGACACCTGTTATTGGATTTAGGGCCACCCTCATTCACAATGGTGTCATCTCCAGATCCTTCACTTCATCACATCTGGAAAGACCCTATTTCCATATAAGACACCATCCACAGTTCTTCTATATGACTGCTGGATAACCTCTCTCTCACTAAGGTGTCCATGACTGATATGTTTTGCTATTTCTGGGTCATTGGGAGTGAACCTCTAAGGACAAAAACATGAAACTCTGGAATTTTAAAGACTTTTTTCCCAGTTTTATTGAGACGGAATTGACACGGAGCACTAAGTTTAAGATGGTCCATGTGATGATTTGTTGTCGGTATGTATTGTAAAGGGATTACCAAAAACAGGTTTGCTAATACCTCAATCACTTCACAGAGTTGCATTTTTTCCCCATCACTTTGGAAGGTCCACACCACCATCCAGGGGCACTGGTTTTGGGGTTTCGTTTTGGTTTGGCTTTTGACTCTCTCTCTCTTTGAGGGAATATAGTCCAAACATCTGCACGTGCCTGTTCATTCATTTGGGGATTCGATTCTTTTGTTGGCTAATGTGTTCCCGGCTTTTTCTATTACTGACATGACCTTATAGACTAGTTTTTGAGCTACACTTCTTGATTAGCTCCATAACTTTGAGCATCTCTTCAAAGACAGCTAGAAAATAAAACCAACTTGGAAAACCACATTCGTATATGACGCCAGCCGCGTGCATTTGTACATGTCCAGAAGCCCAGGTCTGAGTCACCGGGGCGCCCGCCTTTATCAAACTCTTCTGTTCAAATCTGGGAGCAGGGCGAGGAGGTGCAGAATGGGGTCATGCAGAATGGGTTAGAGGTAGAGGAACCTCCTGGGTAGACACAGTCTTCTTGATATGCCTTAAAATCCAGCTTTGATATGTATAATTCTTTGAGACAGTAGGAGCTGTGGTATACCATGAAGTTAACTTTTATTTCCATCTCTTTTATGAATAGCCTTTATTCCTTACTAGTTAGGAAGAACTTTGCATAGGTGACTAGAGCCATCCATTGTGACTTTACCCATCTTGGGTTGGAGAGACAGGTTGTTACAAAATGAGGTGGACATGGCTACAATCAGTCAATTTAAAAAAAGCACTGTTCTTGCTTCTTTTACAAAACCCTTGGGAAATGCTCGATGTCTTCAGTAAGCACATACTGGAAATGCATTCTGGAAGTTACTGGAAATTTACAGGAATGCCACGTAATGTGGGAGGCAGTGGGGCTGGAGAGAGGAAACATTAGAGGATGGCTTTGTGGGAGGTCACCGTGGAACCAGGTTCAATGCACAAGTCCTGATTGGGGGTCCATGGAACAGAGACAGTGGGAGTGTAGGCTTCACCGAATGCCCCAGGAGAGTCAGCCTCTAGAAACATCCCACCTGAGAGCCTTCCTGGAGGTCTAAGATGACAAGGGAGTTCTGGGAATTGGACCCACTCACATGATTATAAGGCAGAGACCTCCTGAATGCCACATCTCCAATTTGGCAGCCTCCGTGAAAGTGTTCTAAAGTCCATGACCCCAGCTTGCTCTCCCATAAAACAAGAGAAGTGTCATTAACCCTTCGAGGCAAGCAGGGTGAGGTATTTTGAGGATCCAATGGGAACACTGGAGATGCCTTGGGAATGAAAATGCCTTATAAACTCTGGGGTGGTGTCATTAATTGTTAGTACATAGCCTTTGTCCTGTGGGGTGGTTCCTCAGCCTACAAAGCATCACCAACTTGAAGCCATGTGAGGGTCTTCTGTGGGGAGAATGCAGGACTCTAGCACTCTTTAGACTCTTATAAAAGGATCATAATTACAGCTGCTGAACGTGCCTTCTTGCGCTCAATGAGTTTGGCCAACATCACCATAGGTCCCTAGTGTTCATCACTGTGCTTTTTCAAGGTAGACGTTGCTTACCCACCTGAGGCAGAAAAGTGTTCTTTGTAGCAGAGGGCCATACATACCGTATGCATGATACAAATTGTCAGGGGACGCATGCCCATTCGTGGATGACTTCTTGATTTCGTGTCTCTGCCATGAAGGGTTTTTGTTGCCATATTCACATCACGTGCTGGAAATCTGCCATGACGTCTACCCAGAAATGACTGGGTCATGCGTGTTCTCTGTCACATTCTCTCTGCACGGACATGACTTGGTTGCAGTTAGCTGTGAAGAATGGAGAGGATGACCACATGAATAGGTTCTTTAACACTTTGGATCAAGCGCCTGGCTCTGAGAGTAATGTCAGCTCTGCAGCTGCTCTGGTTTTTCTTTTTCTTCCCTAGGGGAGCAGAATACGCAGTCATGAAGCAGCCAATCTACACCTGGTAAGGAGGCGACTTCGTAAACCTTCCTCTTTCTCTGCATCCCGGAGAGAAGGGTTCTCCATCCCAGTGTTCCTCACCCTGGCTGATGTTTGGTCTACTGCCTGACACCTGCTAAGGACAATGAGGGGTGCGCCAGGGGCTGTGGGTTGCTGGTGTCCCACAGGATGGCTTTTCAGAGGAAACGATGCTTACCTTAGGAATGAGGGCACGTGTGCTAATTCATAGGGTGAAAGGCGGGATATTGCAGAGACGGGAGTTGCCCAAGGTCCGACGTCAAGGATCGTTGTAGGGATTTTAAGGATGACCATGGACGAGCCAAGGCTGGGGGGTGGGTAGTGAGAGGAAAGAATGATAGAACAGCAAAGAGCGCCATTGGTGAGGCTTGGCAATCATGGCGCAATGGGAAGCCGTTGGACGTGGTGAGGGAGAATTGCAACCAGATTTATACATTGATACAGTTGCTCAGCTTGGCCACATTTTAGAGCCCAAGCCACAAAAATGGGACAGGACAGGCCATTTAGGAGAGTTTTGAGATATCCAAGTGAGACATGCCATGACTTCCTTGGCCTGCCATGATGGGGGTGTAGGTGGATGGATGCAGCTGGATTTAAGACGCATTTTTTTAAAAAGATTTTATTTATTTATTCGACAGAGAGAGAGACAGCCAGCGAGAGAGGGAACACAAGCAGGGGGAGTGGGAGAGGAAGAAGCAGGCTCCCAGCAGAGGAGCCTGATGTGGGGCTCGATCCCAGAACGCCGGGACCACGCCCTGAGCCGAAGGCAGACGCTTAACCGCTGTGCCACCCAAGCGCCCCTAAGATGCATTTTTTGAGGTACAGCGAACAGTGCTTGGAATGGATTGGATGGAATTTGGGCATGGAGAACCAGTCTCGAGCACGAGATAGTAGTCCTTAACTTGGAGCGAATGTCCGTCAAGGCTGTCATGCTTTTCTGAGCATATGATAGCATTTAGCAATTTCAAATGCATGAGTCTCTATACAGCCTAACATTTAGTAACATATATACGTATGTTAATTTTCCTTTTTCAGGTGTTAAATGAATGTTACTTTAAATATATATTTTAATGTACTAAAAAGTACAACTAAGCATCAAAAAGAAAAAAAAAGCCAGACTCGCTGGCGATTTGCCTACAATTTTCTATTTTGTTTACATTTTTTATTCAAATAAAGCAAATTACTAGGCCTTGCACTTAAGTTTAAATGCAATTAGTGCTTCTTTTAAAGGGTCTCCTATCATGAAACCATTGGGAAAGTTATAAGAATTTCACTATCACAAGGCATAGAATATTAATGTGTATGCTATACTATGTTAACAGAGAATAGGACTTTATAAAAATATTCTGGGGGCACTTGGGTGGCTCAGTCGGTTAAGCGTCTGCCTTTGGCTCCGGTCATGGTCTTGGGGTCCTGGGATCGAGTCCTGCATGAGGCTCTCTGCCCCCCAGGGGAGTCTGGTTGTCTCTCTCCCTCTGATCCTCCCTGTGCTCGTGTTCTCTCTCTCTGCCTCAAAAAAATAAATGAAATCTTTTAAGAATAAATAAAAATAAATAAATGAAATGAAATAAAAAGAATTCTGGTTTCGGAGTAAAGCAGTCCAGCTTCCCTGTGTAGCGGGAATTGGTAAGAGAGCGTGATGTTGTATTTTCAGTGGCCCGCGATGCAAACACGGATTGACAGTGTGTGTTGCTGTGTTTGTCACGTCCCTCAATGCTTCCAGGACCTGCCGGCTGTCAGTATGCCTGTGCTGTTGGCTTGGGGGCCTGAGCGCAGCGTTCGTGACGAGGAACTCCAGGCCCAACATCGTGCTGCTGATGGCGGACGACCTCGGGGTGGGGGACCTGTGCTGCTATGATAATAACACAGTGAGGTAAAGAAGCCGCCCCTGCCTGGCTGTGGAGGGGGGCGCCTCTGGCCCGCGGGAGCACCTGGGTCCTGGCAGGGGAGCGGCGGGCCTTGGCGGCCCGTGAGCACCGGGAATAGCCGAGGTCGGCCTAGGAAGGCTGCAAAACCTCAGGATGGCACTTGGCATCCTGGCCTCTGGGTCTGGTAGGTTGCTGTTGTGGTTTTGTGGTGAGATACCCATAACACAGCACGCACCTTTGTGACCCACGGAAAGGACACTGTTCAGAGGCGTGGAGCCCATGCACAGGGTTGTACACCCATCCCCTCTGTCTGCTTCCAGAACTTTTGCATCGTCCCCAAAAGGCAACTGCACACCTAGTACCGGTAGCCTCATCCCTCAGCCCTCATCCCACAGCTCCTACAACCACCGATGTGCTCTCTGTCTCTTGGGATTGGCTCATTCTGGAAATTTCATATGCACTGAATCATATAATGTAATACCGTGCTAGGGCCGCCATAACTTATGTCACATCCTGAGTGGCTTCCACAACACACATGTATTCCCTCCCGGTCCTGGATGCTGCAAGTCTGAGATCCAGGCGGGGCCGAGTCCGGTTCCTCCCAAAGCCACTCTCCCTGGTGTGTAGACCCCGTGTTCTCCCTGTGTCCTCACGTGGTCGTCCCTCCGTGTGGGTCCTCATCTCTTCTTCTTATAAGGACCCTACTCCTGTTGCATTAGGACCCACCCCGACTTTGTTTTCACTCAGTTTCCTCTTTAACGACCCCACCTCCAGAAACAGTCCCATTCCGAGGTCCTGAGGGATAGGACTCCTACTTATGAATTTTGGGGAACCTCCATTCAGCCCATAGCACGCCTTATGTGCCCTTTTGTGTCTGGCTTCTTTCACCAAGCATTGTGTTTTCAACGATGGGGTAGCAAGTATCACTCCTTCCTTTCTGTCTGCAACTGAGTAATATTCCACGGCAGAGGCCGATGATATTAGAGTTTTTCAGGGTCTTCCCTGAATTATTTCGAAGCCTTTGGTGACCACGATCCTTCTGTATGTCCTTGCTCCCCAGCACCAGACAAATCTCATTCATGTGCAAACACAAGGTGCGTCTTAGCATGAATTTAAACACCATCGTTTCTCCTTGGAATGTGGCTCCTGGAATAGTCCTGTATTTTAAGCATATTTTTGGACTTTGAAAGGAGCTGGTCCTCTTAAAGGCATTTAAGGTCTACACGAGCACCTTGGTTTCCCTATTTAATTCCCACGGGGAAGTAATGGGTAAGGCAGGAGACACTGCTTGAGAGCCTGGTCCTGTCCCTCTCAACCGGACACTGACTCTACCTGTACAAAATATCAGGCTGCACACAGACTCTCCCCCACACAGATCGGAGAGTGTTTGGCGGTATAAGGCTCTGTCCCCCATCATATTGCTGTGGGGTTGTGAGACTAGTATGTCATTCATGTGTTATTCAGACTCGGGATACCTTAGTTTATGGGATTTGCTAAAAACACCTGTGTGAGCCTATATTCTATGGATGCTCTAAAAAAATTTTGGAGACCTTAAAATACGAGATGAGCAATGTGGGTAGTAAATTAAACTCCAAAATGTCACCATTTGGTTATTTAAAAAAAAGATACATTTTACTATAAGAAATACAGTGAAATTTTATGTAATCCAAATCACCCCTTCATTTCAGGAATATCATATGAGCAAACGGGCTAACGTGTGCATCTAAATGCCTATGAGCTCAGACGGATTATAGTTTAATTACACCCGTGGACCTATATTAGTCTGCAATTGTTTTGCCTGAAGATATATTGTTTTAAAGTCTGCTTTCCATTTCCTTGCGACCAATGAGGAGGCATCTAAACAGGTAGATGGATGGAAGCTTAAAATGCATGTATTTTAGGTTTACTGGAAACAGAGTCAGTAGGGCTCAACGCAGGGTGGCTTTCAATCTCCTTTGTTTTGTTGAAAATTAGAAACCCGCACGCTGAACCCTCCTTCTGTCCGCAGCACGCCGAATATTGACCGCCTGGCCAGCGAGGGTGTGAGGCTCACCCAGCACCTGGCAGCTGCCTCCGTCGGCACCCCGAGTCGGGCTGCCTTCCTGACGGGCCGGTACCCCATCCGATCAGGTGGGGAAGGGCAATGCAAGACAATGTTGTCTTTCTGTCATGCTTTCTTCTTTATTTTTTGTTACTGTTTGTAAGGGTTCTCAAAAGGTCACTTAGGTTATTAAGAATCTACATGCAAATGGGGGTCCTGTTGCTATGCCTGCAGAGCTGAAACTTGCCAGGGGCCACGAAGCCTGCTCGCCTGTGTGCATAGAATGAAGGGTTTGCAATTTCCCAGCTGCTTGTAGGATTTGCAAGTACTTGTAGTCACAGCCTTCAAAATGCTCCTCTTGTGTTCAAGCTAGTAGAGAGCTTGTCATAGTTTCATGAAAAGTGGGTCTGTCCAGTGTCTGGGGATGTGATTGGAATCAGACGGAGATCTTGGGAAGATCAGGGAAAAGAAGGAGACTCATATATATTCTCTCTCTCACACACACACAACATGATGTTGTAGAATCAACATTATGAGTATCAATTTCTATACTCAGCCACAACATATTGAATCTTTTATGATGTAGGAGTTACTAATATTCCCGATCCCTAAGTTTCTAAGTTTCTACCTAAATATAGAGACATCTAGATAGGACCTCAACTTCAGAGGAGGGTCTAGAGGAGACGTGGGTTTCTCACCATGTAGCAAGATGGGATCAAAGTTCTGCTCCATCAATTTTTTATACACACACTAACATCTATAAATTTATTTATAATTAATTAAAAGATGTAACCACTCTTCTTGAAAACGATAGGTAAGCTTCTGTCTTTTAGGATTTGGCAAAAGGCATCCTTTTTAAGGTATCTGTTTCTGTTGAAAACGGAAAAACAAGAAGCCAATTGGATCACAATACTATTTTAACATGTTTTGATTTTTTAAATTAATTGTGCGTGTTTGTGTGATGCCTTTCATTTATAGGTTTATTCTTGTTAGTTGTAACGTAAGTAGGACATATGCATCTCAAGATGAAAGTGTTCCAGTGGTTGAGATGCAAGGAAGAATAGTTATTGGGCACAGGAAGCCCATAGGGGCCCCTATAGCATCCCAGGAAAGTCCTTCTGGATGATGTTCCTTGAAATGTGAGGAGTCAGGAGGGAGGGTGTGCTCAGCAGAGGAAGCGGCATGCACAGACAATGCAGTCAGGCATGAGTGTGCTAGACGAATGAGGTAGCCACAGCAATAATCAGTCGTCTCAGATTACCAAACGCTGTGTAAGTTCTACCCCAGATTTAGATTTCAACAGAGGGTGATGCACAGACAGTGATGAGGTTTGCCCAGGGGAGGGACATGGGTTGGAAGGGTTCTTCAGAAGGTGCTGGGATGGTAGACAGAGATTGAGCTGGTAGACATCATAGCACAGCCCAGCTGAATCTCTGCTCCAAAGCTATGGCATTGGAGACAAATATCCAAACTGTTTACCAGGGTACAGTTATCAGGACTTGACAGAGGATTGGATAGAAGACGTGTGGCTGACTGAGAGGGAGGATCCCAAAGGAACTTGTGCACTGGGTAGCTGAGGGGATTATGGCGTCCTCTGTTGAGGCATGTTTGAAGTACGATAACCACGGACTCTGTGTTGGTCATGTTGAGATCCGGATCCCTAGGTACAGAGACGTCTAATAGGACCTCAACTTCAGAGGAGGGTCTGGAGGAGATGTGGGTTTCTCACCATGTAGCAAGATGGGATCAAAGTTCAGAACCGAGATCCAAGGATATCATCCAAAGACCCATGCAGTTACATTTGAATTTCGAATCATCAATGACTGGATTTTTAGGACAAGTATGCCCCGTGCAACGTGTGGGGCATCCTGGACTAAGAAGCCATTCATTGTTCATATGAAATTCCAGCGTGACTGGGCGTCGTGTATTGAGCTGGTGATCCTGATCCCTACAGAACATCTGCATTTGACAGATGTGAGGACAGGCTAGAGAGAGACCAAAAAGCAAGGAAATGTTAGGGAAAGAACAGAATGGTGAAGGCTCAGTAGGAGACACTTCAAGGAGAGGAGAATGAATCTAGGAGTTTGTCATGAGTGTCATGAAAGAGGGACCGTGGGACTCATGGGGGGCCTCCTTCTTTGACTTCAGGAATGGCGTCTCCCTTCAACCTGAACCGTGCGCTCACCTGGCTTGGAGGCTCAGGCGGTCTGCCCACCAATGAGACGACTTTCGCTAAGGTGTTGCAGCACCGCGGCTACCGCACGGGGCTCATAGGTATGGCCCGCAGGACTCTGAACTCGGAAGCACGCTCATGCACATACACTTTCGCTGGCACTTAGCCTTCCTGGGACGTCAGCTGAACCCACACCAGCTGACCTCCTGTTGAGAGGAGACACGCGGGGTAGGGATCTAATGCATGAGTATTCAGGACCTTTGGTATCTCGAGCAGGGTATTGGCAGAATCATGCCAATGAAAGCAAATGGGCTCATCTATTGCTCTCACCAAAATGGAATACTCTGTAGGGGGTGAGGCGGGGGTATACTATTTTTATAACATCATTACTAGCAGAGAAGTGAATGCATTTTTTTAATTAAATTCAAATTTTATTTAAATTTTAATTTAAATTTTAAATTTATTTATTTAATTTATTTTTATTTATTTATTTTTTTAAAGATTTAGCAAAGGGGTTTCTGCTGCCCTGTTTTAGTCTGAAAGATGCAGGGCGTAGGGAAAGCAGTATTGGTGACAAATATGGGAACCTTCTCAGCATCCCCCAGGGAGGTGACTGTGGTACCAAGAAGATACCCCAATGGCAAGGGAGGTCAAGTCGTAGTTAACTTTTGTGAAACGAAGCCCACGTTTAGAAACAGGTGGACGTGTCTGCTGCCATTTTGTTTCTCCTGTAGGCAAGTGGCACCAAGGTTTGAGCTGCGCCTCTCGGGACGATCACTGCTACCACCCCCTCAACCATGGGTTTGACTACTTCTATGGGCTGCCCTTTGGCCTGATCAGTGATTGCCAGACGTCCAAGACACCAGAGCTGCACCGCTGGCTACGGGTCAAACTCTGGATCTCCACGGCGGCGCTCAGCCTCGTCCCCCTCCTGCTCCTTATCCCCAAGTTCACCCGCTGGTTCTCCGTTCCGTGGAAGGTCATCGTCACCTTCGCCCTTCTTGCCTTCCTGTTTTTCCTTTCCTGGTACTCCAGTTACGGGTTTACTCGGCGTTGGAATTGCGTTCTTATGAGGAACCACGAAATCATCCAGCAGCCGATGCGGGAGGACCGAGTGGCTTCCCTTATGCTCAAGGAGGCTCTCGCCTTTATCGACAGGTATGGAGTCATTTCCAGCTCGAGTCCTTGGGTGGGAATTTCGCTTGTGTTCCGGAGAAGTCAGGGTTATCTTGGGGATGTGGGCGTTCTTGTGTGTGTGTGTGTGTGTGTGCAAATGCATGTGTGTGTGTGATATTTGCCCTATACTACACTTTCTCCTTAGAATAAAATTGAGCGTTCAATTTCCTGCAGATTGTAAACACGGAAACGGTAAGGAAATAACTTGTGGTCACTCTTTTTTAGAAAAATCGGAATCCCTGTAGCTTGATCCATATCGCTTCAATATGGATTGGGGTCTAAATGGATTCAGCCTTTGGGATTGATGTTGATTTTGGTGTGCCTTAGAAGCAGCCCGAAAATACTTCTGCATCCACGAATGATGAGGGAGGGGGTCTATGTATAGATACCTAATTTGAAGTTTTATGTGTTCAGTAGAAGCCACGTGGGCATGAAGGTAACAGTCTTTGCATACCAGCTCCCTTCTAGGTTACTAACTAGAAGCAGATTCAATTGTGGGTGTGGACACTCATTGACCTGGTGTGAATGGGGTACAGGGGAGTGGACAGAAGAGAAAAAGGCATAACTCTGTGGGGTTAATGCATCCGACAATGGGATCTCATGCACTCATAGGCTTTGATTCTTTGCTTTAACACAACGGTCAGAATGCAGTCACTCAGGTCTGCTCGTCACTCCCATGGCTGTTGTTGACAGAACACACCCAATCTCTATGCCCTTCCCCCTCTATAATGCCCAGTTGTGAAAGCGTGTGAAGGAGGAATCTTAAATGGCTCAATGTGACATTGAAATGCAGAACACAACAAACAAGACGTATTAACACGTTAGCTCCTTCTATCTTGCTACCTGTGGTTCTGTGCAAGCAGCCTCATGGCCCAAAGTTAATGCCAAAGCTCCGGCCATCACGTTTATGTCCCAGATATCATAGAGGAGGAAGAGGAAGAGGAAGGAATGAAGAAGTCTTACTTCAGAAGACAGACTGCACTCATTATTTTGTTGCTAATGCAAATGTCCCGATATTCTTTATTCCTACTCACGGCCTTTCCGCTGATGTCCTTCTGTTCTATTGTTTACTCTCGTGAGTGGCATTGGTCACTTAAGGACATAGACAACCTCTATCAACTGTTGCGAGATCTTTCAGAGGATGCGGAATCCTATCCCAGTGGAGATAACGCCTTTGTTTGTGATGATAACTCAGTTCACATTCCACCCCTCAGGTATAAACGCAGCCCCTTCCTCCTCTTTGTGTCCTTCCTGCATGTCCACACTCCGCTGATCACCAAAGACAAGTTTGTGGGGCACAGTAAATACGGACTCTATGGCGATAATGTCGAAGAAATGGACTGGATGGTGGGTAAGTGTCGAGAAAAGCAACGTTAAGTAACTGATGCATGGGCTCGAGAAAGTGAATGCATATTTGCTTTTTTCAAAAACCCTTTGTCCCCAGGATGCCTGGATGGCTCAGTGTGTTAGGTGCCCTTGCGGACCTTGGGCAGTGAGTAAGCATTTGTTCCTAGGAACTGAATCAAAATCTGGCTGTAGGTGCAGCAAAATCATGACTATTCCCCCAAGAAAACAGTCCCAATGATACATACGGGATTTTCCCATCTTTAAAATAAAGACTGTTCAAAACTGATGACGTTACTTTGTAAAGGATACTCCCCTTCTCCATCATTTTGATGGATATAAAAGGAAATGTGTTTTTCTCATTAGTTCACTTTTAGGAGACGTGCTTAGGAATGCAGGAGGGAATTTACCTCAACCGAAGCCATTTGTGTCAAAGTCATAAGGGTCAATGTGAAAACGAACACAAAGGGTCATAAATGAGGATGGGGGCTGCCGCAGAGACAGGTGGGGAGGGGAGGGAGGACCACATGCATATCAATAAAACAACTCATCGTGCATTCCAAACAGCATTTTCCCTCGATTGGACATGATGCAGTATTTCTTCATCTCAAAAAGCGTATTTTACTTTCGAAGCATGCGCTAATTTGTTTTTTTCTTCTACTACTGCAAGATGCTGAAAAGGGTTCTGTGCAGAACCACCTCAACTAATAGTCACAGAATTTTAAATTTTTTAAGTTTCTTAAATATAAAAATGTGACTTTTATATATATTAGGTCTATGAAAACATGCATTTAATATCTATTAATATTAAACCAATTAAGAATATAATTAATTTAAATTATTATTTTAAATCTACTCATGCACATTAAATATAATGTTCATATATGGATACATACACATATACTGTTTCTATGGCTATATGTGCATACTACAATATATATGTATTTTTTAATTCCCTGCTAGATACAGACGAACACTGAAACCTGCTACAGTAAAAAGAAGCTCTAACATTGTAACTTTAGTGTAGTTGTAAGATGATGGTTTCTTTCCTTGATGTCTATTATGGTCCAGGATACTCTGCTTTGGAAGCAAGGCATTTTGCTGCATTTGTATCTTGCGAGCAGTTTTATGCAAAAAGACGTTGTGACCATGTTTCTATGCACAGTTTGCCACGAAGAGCTAATGAGGTTTATTCTGTGCTCTATGTAATTACGAGATGCAGGTGCTCTGTAAGTACTATTAACAGCATTTAGTAATACTTTTAACGGTATTCCCAGCGTAATATCGTTTATATGGGAGAAATGGAAAGTAGGTATTTCTCTGCGTGACATTTTCTCAATACGCTGTGTTTTTTTTCTTCCCTTCATGGCTTATGAAAGTCGTATCAAAACCAGAGGCAGATCAAAAATCAGACAGGTGTCTTTTGTATGTGTGTGTGTGTGTGTGTGTGTGTGTGTGTGTGTGTGTTTCTACTTGGCAATAGAAGCCTAAAACTTAAGCTCATTTCCTAAGTTAACCTTTTCAGGAAGAAGCCGTAAGAGTGCTGTCCTCAGAATGACTTGCAAAGCAAATCCTCTGAGGGCCGCAAGCGTTAAGCGATATTTTAAATTCTCTACTCGAGGGCACTTGTACTTTAAAAACATACTTTCGCGGCTTTTCATTCTTGCCTTCTTTCCTTGTATTTTTGTCTTGTAAGAGATTTTATGATTCTTCTGTTGCGATATGCACATAGATATGTACACACGTTTCTACATGTTTTATACATTGCATACGCAGAAGCTTGCATATATGTATTTCCCAAAACTGAAAGGATTCACGTGTATTTTATGTACTTGGTATAAGTTACAAATAACCTTTATGCTAAATACGATAGCTAGCTCTAGTGAGAACGGATAGTTCACATGTAATTATTCTCTTACCAAGAAGCCATAATAATCTTTCTCTTACAAAATCTGGGCTTTAAAATATATTAATTTCTAGCTGCAACGTTTCTAAAAAATGGCCAATGTGGCTTCCAAAACAAATCACTTTTAAACAAGGAAACAGAAAGGTTAATGAGTTTATGCTTAAATAAGCTTTCTTTGCACCTGGCCACGTTGTCTTTCCATGTTTGAGCGGCACAAGATTGTGGTGGAGGGTGTCACGCTGAATGGTAAGACCTTGGGGTGACATTAAGAAGCCCAGGGGGAACGTCCAGCTGGAATCAGAAATTAAATCAGGGTAGTTTGGGATGTGGCTAGATCAGCTTTCTACTTGTTTTTTTCAAAAACCCTTTGTCCTTGAGAGACTATGGACTATGAGAAACAAACTGAGGGCTACGGAGGGGAGGGGGGTGGGGGAATGGGATAGACCGGTGATGGGTAGTAAGGAGGGCACATATTGCATGGTGCACTGGGTGTTATACACAACTAATGAATCATCGAGCCTTACATCGAAAACCGGGGATGTACTGTATGGTGACTAACATAATATAATAAAAAATCATTATTAATAAAACAAAACAAAACAAAACAAAAAAAACCCTTTGTCCTCCAGATGCCTGGGGGCTCAGTGGGTGAAGCATCTGCCTTTGGCTCAAGTCATGATCTCAGGGTCCTGGGATCGAGTCCTGCATTGGGTTCCCTCCTCAGCGGGGTGCCTGCTTCTCCCTCTGCCTGCTGCTCCCCCTGCTTTTGCTCTCTCTTGCTCTGACAAATAAGTAAATGAAATATTTAAAAGAAAAAAAAAAGCCCTTTGTCCCCTGAAGAGATCATCCACACATCAGCACGATGCTTGCTCAGTCTACAAGTATTCATTATGCTCAGACGCTTAACTACAAGCTGACCAGCAAGAATAACTTGCAAGTCAGATGCGACCTTCAGAGGGACGTGGGGATACGCATCCTTTACGGGGTGGGGCTCATGCTGTCTGGATCGAGGGTGTGACTCTGCGGATTTATGCCCAGACATGTCAGCTTTTAAACTGTCTTCTCTGTTTTATTAGTGTTTGTTAAGTTTCTTTTAACGGGCAGAACTAATATTTAATGGTTGTTTGAATTTTGAGTGATGATGGTGCTGTATGCTACATACTAGTTCATACTTTCTAAAATATTGTATGTGTATATGTAGTGTACATATGTAATGTGTGTATACATTATTACATAATTTGTTAAATAAACATATTTTCTTATACATTATATAATATATATTTCTTACATGTAGTGTGTATTATATTTTATATATATTATGTTTTTTTAAAAATATTACGTAAGAAAATTTATTACAAACTAAAATGATAGATTAAATGTTATATAATAAAATTACATATTACATGATAAGATATTATCTATTAGTATTATATAATAAGTAACCATTATATAATACTATTATATAATATATATAATTATCAAACATTATACAATATTTTATTATATTATTTATATTGTATAATGGATTATATTATATATTTAATATAATATTTTAAGATAAGGCACCTGGGTGGCTCAGTCGTTAAGCGTCTGCCTTCAGCTCAGGTCATGATCCCAGGGTCCTGGGATCGAGTCCTGTATTGGGCTCCCTCCTCAGCGGGGTGCCTGCTTCTCCCTCTCCTATTCCCCCTGCTTGTGTTCCCTCTCTCACTGTGTCTGTTTGTCAAATAAATAAGTAAAATCTTTATTAAAAATAATATGTTATTAATTATAAATTTATAGTTATAAAACTTTCATTATACTTACATATCATATATTGCATATTTGCATACCATATATTACATATTGCCATATAATATTCATAATATAAAAAGTATACAGGATTTAATACATAAATTATATTTTATATATTTACATACAAATAATATATTTATCATATAGTATATATCATGTATCACAATTTATTATTTACAAATACATTATAATATAGAAACACCTTTTATATTTTTAAATATAATTATATTTTTATCATATTATTAGATATAATTTATATTCTATATTTAGTATTTATTATGTATTTATACTGAATATATGCTTTTATATACATACATAAAATATTATATAATGTAAAATATGTAGTAAATAATTATCAACATATAAAGCTCAATTTCATATTGTACACTAGTGTATGTATTCTATGGCATATAGGATATATTTATGTCTCTACTATATAGAATGCTTATATATACTACACATGTATTAGAGTAAATAATCATGATTTATTATATATTATATATAAAAATATATATTATATAATATATATTAATCATGATTTATTATGTATTTATTATATATGTGATTAGTAAATAATCATTATTATATATATTATATATAATATATTATATTATAATGTATGTTATACATTATATATTTATATATATAAATAATCATGATTTATTATATATTATATATTATATATATAGCGCCTATACAATAAAATAACCCTGAATTATACTGTTGTGCTCACACATGCCTAATAATAATCAAGTCATGGACTGACAGTGGTCCATGGTGAAAGGTGAGAGTTTCTTGCTTCCCCCCGACCAGGTAGGATCCTGGAGACCTTGGACCGGGAGCGCCTGGCCAACCACACGCTGGTGTACTTCACCTCAGACA
Source organism: Ursus americanus (assembly GCF_024610735.1). Classification (NCBI taxonomy): domain Eukaryota; kingdom Metazoa; phylum Chordata; class Mammalia; order Carnivora; family Ursidae; genus Ursus; species Ursus americanus. Next base: position 121,131,732 of record NC_142164.1, on the reverse strand, counting down.
ACGGGGGTCGCCTGGAGGTGCAGGAAGGCGAGGTCCAGCTGGGCGGCTTCAATGGGGTCTACAAAGGTGATGTGCAGAGAATCCCTGTGTTTTGGTTCAATACCTCAGTGGTGTCTACTTCGTTTTGCCTGCACGTGCATTCATTTGCAAATTCGGTTTGGAGATTTGTGTGGGAGTTATAGTCTCTTATGAAACTAGATGGAAAGAGGTGCAAGGTTTGGGGCAATGTCTGCGAATGTAAGACAAAAATGCCTGAAGTAATGAGAGCCTCTTGAGTGCAAATGCAGAGGGTTCCAATGACCATCTGAAGGAGAGCTCTCAGGCTTGGCATTCTGAACATTTGGGGCTGGATGACTCTGATGTGGGGCGTTCTGGGCACTGTAGGGCACTGAGCAGTGTCCCTGGTCTTCACCCTAGAGTTGCCAGGAGCACCTACAACTCCCCTCCTCATCAAAATAGTGACAACCAAAACTGTCTCCAGACATTGCCCAGTGTCCCTGGGGCCAAAGTCCTCTCTAGTTGAGAACCACTTGTTCTGGGATAATACTCACCTGAGTACCCAAATCCAGGTTGTTAATGGAATGAAATCAACTATGTTATCACTATGCTTCAAACACTGTGAAATGATCAGGGAAGGAGTTGTTCATTTGGAGTGGGTGCCTTTCTCCTCATTGTGAGTGGATTCTTCTGACTTCTTAGATGTAAAATCAGAACTTTAGGAGTTCCTTGTACTTTATGAAACAATTGAAGATCGATAGGTAGATGATGGATGGATGGATGGATGGATGGATGGATGGATGGATGGAATAGAGAGATGATAGATAGATGGATAGATAGATGATTGGATGATGGATGGATGGATGGATGGATGGATGGATGGATGGATGGAATAGATAGATGATAGATAGATAGATAGATAGATAGATAGATAGATAGATAGATGATTGGATGGATGGATGGATGGATGGATGGATGGATGGATGGAATAGACAGATGATAGATAGAAGGATAGATAGATGGTTGGATGGATGGATGGGTGGATGGATGGCTGGATGGCTGGAATAGATAGATGATAGATAGAAGGATAGATGATAGATAGATAGATAGATAGATAGATAGATAGATAGATAGATAAATAGATGGATGGATGGATGGATGGGTGGATGGATGGATGGATGGAATAGATAGATAATAGATGGATAGATAGATGGTTGGATGGATGGTTGCAAAGACATGATAGATAAATGAATAGGTAGATAGATGGTAGATACATTGGTTGATCCTTAGATACATAGATAGATAAATGATAGGTGATTGATAGATGGATAGATAGATTGTGGATAAATAGATATAATAGAAACGTTATATACCGTGATTGACAGCAAGTGAGCTCCTAAATATATTCACCTTTTCTGGCAGGTCATGTCAGCTTGCTGTAGACAGACTGTTAATTAGCGTAGACCAAATTGGTGGCAAGCCTAGTAGAAAAGGTGTGTAATAAAATTAATATATGCCATTATATATGCCATCAAATGAGATGCTACGATTTTAATAGTGACATTGCTTGTGTATGTGTATGGGTGTGTGTAGTGGGGGGTTGTGTGTGCATAAAACCACTACTCTAAAAAGAGTGTTCGCATACCTCGCAAAGAGGCATGGTACAATTGTCGTGAGCAGTTTTTACCTTTGGAACTGGCCTCCAGCTCACCAAGAGGAGCTGAGTCCCTTTGACAGACGAATTTGGGTGTCTGGGTAGTTGATTAGACTTGTAGGTCCTAACACAGTTGCTGGCCATTAAATATGACCATGAAAATGGCAAGGTGGGTTTATGTTTGCTTTTTTGTTTGTTGCATATTGGTGTACAAACATATTCAGTGCAGGGAGCTTGTTAAGTTTTCCAGACAGAATAGTGCTGGTGAGCTGGGATGGCTTTGGACACTGGCTAGACTGGAGTCTTTGTCCTAAATGTTTTCCCCTCTACCCTCCCGTGTAGAGAGACCCCGTCTTGTCTTTTCTTTGTAATTCATACTGCCAGAGTGACCAGCATGTAAAAGGTGTTCCATGAACATTTCATGTTTGTTCTACTTTGGAAGAGTTTCCCCCCACCCCACCCAGAGAATCCCATTGTTTTCCCTTAAAGAGTCTGTATGATCTTGACTACGTCATTTGGCTTAGGACTGTATCTCTATTCTGCAATGAACATCTTGACCTCAGGATAGGTCCTAAAGCATGGGCTCATCTATTTTGTGCTCAGAAACACCCGAAATGTCCTTTGTCTGAGATGGGATCTCAACGCTTTCTCTGCATCTGCACCATTCATGTTTCTATGACCCCTCTGTCTTCGTCCATATGGGGGATCCAGAATAAAATCCAAGTTCCTTAGTTTCTCTCAAGGATCAGCATGGCCCAGGTAGAACATATTTCTCCAGTCTTACTTGGAGCCTCATTGACTTATCCACCTTTTAGAGCCCAGTGTGATTCCAATAAAGACTGAAGATTTGCCAGCTTTCAGAATGTTCTCTTTTCTCATAATAGTGAAACTTGGTGGCACTCATTGGCACAAAATAACACATCGTATTAGGACGGCACTTGTTTTTATTTATTATAGTTGGGTTTGTCACTTGATGGCCGGACGTTCAGAAGTCGAGTTTCAACTCCTGGAAGGCAAGAAATCTATCTCAGGTTGTCTGTATCTCTCTCCGTGTGTGAATGTAGCACACTGGCCGTAAATTTGGCAAGCGACAGAAAACGTCCCATCTAGATGTAATTTCCAATGGAGTGGAGAGATATGGTTGACTTGACTTCATCTTTGACTTTCATCTTTGGTTTTAGGTGGCAAGGGGATGGGCGGATGGGAAGGGGGCATTCGTGTCCCAGGAATATTCCGGTGGCCGACAGTCCTGGAGGCTGGGAAAGTGATTGACGAACCCACGAGCCTGATGGACATTTACCCGACACTGTCTTATATAGGCGGAGGGATACTGCCCCAGGACAGGTATGGAAACAGTGCTTGTTCCGAACCTAGGCAGATATACCGACATAGCCTTGGATACATCTGCGAACGTGCTGAGTGTATGTGTGGTGTATTACTGAATTTTCAGTGATCTGCTAATATGGCCAGAGGCCATCTTTCTCCCCTTAATGAATGGTGGCATAGCTTGTCTGTTTCCCTATTAGAATACGTTCTACTTTGTCTCTCATACTTACGCAGACACAGGCTTGGTTGTCCTCATGGTTGGGATCAACCCTCATTGAGTTGTATATCCCCCACAACACCTAGACCATTAAGCAAATATTTATTAGGTGCATTACGGAATAAAAGTAAGTACGTGTCAATGGATGTGTGATGAATTATGTCTTATTTCTCTATGGGCTTTAAGATGAACAAATGCATTTCATGCTCTAATAGTTAAATTCCATGTGTGAGGACTAGTATCTGTTCCTCTGTGGTGGGGTTTTATTTGAATCAAATGAGTGTCAAGACCTGAATTTTCTAATCTGTGACACTCACCCATAGTATCTTACAAGCTATCAGAACAATAGCTAAGACACCTCCCCTACTGTCTTAGAAATTGTGTGAGATTTACCTCATTTTCTGGGTTTTTTTTTCTTTTTGATATAAAATGAGTGAAGATGTGTAGTAATTTTTTTTTAAGTCTTTTCCTTTTCTTCCCTTCCCTCCCCCTCCTTCCCCTCCTCCTCCTCCTTCTTCTTTCCTTCCTTCTCCTCCTTTTCTCCTTCTTCTCCTTCTTCTCCCTCTTCTTCTTCTTCTCTCTTCTCTCTTCTCCTCCTTCTTTTTCTTCTTCTCCTCCTCCTCATTCCTCTCCTTTTCCTCCTCCTCCTCATTCTTCTTCTTTTCCTCCTCCTCCTCCATCTCCTCCTCCCCCTCCTTCTTCACCATCTTCTTCCTCCTTCCCCTTTCCTCCCTCCTCCTCCTCCTGTCATAATATGTGTGACCAAACCATGCTTACTTCACCACTTCCTGCATCTCTCCCTCTCTCCTAAGAGTTATTGATGGCCGGAACCTAATGCCGTTGCTGGAAGGCAGGGTGTCGCACTCGGAGCATGAGTTCCTCTTCCACTACTGTGGGGTCTACCTGCACACAGCCAGGTGGCATCAGAAGGACTGTGAGTATGAAAATGGCAGACTTGTGGGAACGTAATAAAGACAAAGCCCTTTCCTCATCCTCTTGGGGGAAGTTGGGCTGTGTACAAACACCACCCAGCCATGATGGTTGTTTTTCCCTAGGGAAGTTAGTTAAGCAGTCATTGGTTTGTGGTAGATTTTAGAGACATGTGAGCTCGTGTGCATGAATATATCAGAAAGAGAGAGAAAAGATATGAATATCTACAATGAAGGACACTGAAATAAATAGCAACAAGGAGAAAAGTCTGCAGTGTAACCCACATAGCAGTTACTATCCCCTTCCAATTAATCATCTCTCCCTTACCTTCATGCTATAGGATTCGTGGAAACAAATATAAATTAACAAGAGATATTCGTTTCCTTACATCTGTAGACACCAGAATTCTTACTTGATGGGACTTAACTTAATTTGCAGAAAAGATATGGATTTTTCTCCCATTGGGACCCACGACTTGTGGTGTGATCCATTCGTCAGGTCAGTGTGGATGGGTCTCCCTCATAAAACAAGAACAATCCAACAAAAGACTCTTCCTTCTAGATTCTGTATCAGTTAGGGGCAAGGTCAATGGTAAGTAACAAAACAAAACAGCTCCCTCAACAACAAAGTCTTCCCAAATTTAACTACAGAGGGTTAAACAAATAGAATTTTACTTACATTTTCATAATAAGGATTTCAGAAATTAGAAGCACAGAGCTGGTACAGTGCTCAACACCATGACCATGGTCTGTCCTTCTCTATTTCCACTCAGCCCTCTTTGGCATGCCAGTTTTCATTCTCATGCTCCTTCTAATGCTCTGGTTGCAAAGTGGCTGCTGTTTCTCCAGCCATCACCTCTGCACTCCATGCAGGAGAGAGAGAGAGAGAGAGAGTGCAAAGGGGGTAAAGGACTGAGTTAGGTGATTTAGCCCAATTTTATTAGAAAAGCATAGCCTTTCTGCAAAACCCCACCCACAGACTTCCTTGTAAGCCTCATTGATCAGAGGCTGAGAAACACAATGTTTCCCATCTAAAATTGATCTTTGGAAATAGAACTACTAACCACTTATGCAGGAAGAAAGAAAGGAAACAAGGAAGGGAAAAAGAGAGAAAGAGGGACAGAGGGAGGAAGAAAAGAACAAGGGATGATGGATCCTGCCAAATCACCTTTGTCAGTATCAGACCTGAAAGTGGTATTTAGCCTTAGAAAATTTTCCACTTTGCCTATGCCACGTTGGAGAAAAGTAGTGATAGGAGTTAGAATTTCCAGGATCATGGGTGCCTGGGTGGCTTATTTGGCTAAGCATCTGCCTTTGGCTCAGGTCATGATCTCAGGGTCCTGGGATGGAGCCCCACATCAGCCTCCCTGCTCAGCAGGGAGTCTGCTTCTTCCTCTGCCCCTCCCCCTGGTCATGCCTTCTCTCTCTCTCTAAAACAAACAAATTAAATCTTAAAAAAATAAACTCAAAAAAATTATCAGTTGTTGGTGAAAGTGTTTGAGAAATGTATCTTCAATGGAAAGAGTCCTAAAATGAAAAGAAATATGGCCTTCCAATGGAGTCCTGTTTTCCAGGTGCAACCGTGTGGAAGGTCCATTTCGTGACCCCCAAGTTTTCTCCAGATGGAGCTGGCGCCTGCTATGGAAGTGGAATGTGTTCGTGTTCTGGCGATGTCACTTACCACGACCCTCCACTGCTCTTCGACATCTCCAGAGACCCTTCTGAGGCCCGTCTTCTTAACCCTGACAATGAAGCACTATTTGACTTGGTGGTCAAGAAAATCGAGGCGGCCATCAAAGAGCATCGCAGGACTCTCACACCTGTCCCACAGCAGTTCTCCGTGTTCAACACCATTTGGAAACCATGGCTGCAGCCCTGCTGTGGGACTTTCCCCTTTTGTGGGTGTAACAAAGAAGATGACATCCTCTCCACTGCTTGGTGAGCAGAAAGGGGACACTTGTTACCCACCACCAACACACTGTTAACCGAGGTCATGGGAACAACTCTCAGCTGACTCATTCCTTCCATGTGGGGCAAATAATTATGCCCTCCACCATTTTTTTTTAAACCCTCAGATTTTAGTTCTTTCTTCCAGTCATGTCCAGGAGCTCAATGAAGTGAATGTGGACCTGGATACCGTGTACCTAGAGTAGAGCTTTTGTGGTGTCATGTTTTTAGATAATTGTGTCATTGTTCAAGCAAAAAGATAGACCAAGGTGACCGTCTGCAGCTCCTTATGGATCTGTGGTTCTTAGAAGACGATTAGAAGTAGTAGGTCTGATGGCATTGTTTCTATGTGGTAATGGTAGAAACGTCTACTTGTGGGTCCTCAACCCAGACATCTCATTTTTATCATCAGTGATGATAAGTATTTTGTTTCAGCCTGAAGCAGATGGTGTACATAACGCTGGAAGTGATGTCACACTCATTTCCACTCCTCGATTTCCTGTCTTGTCTTCTTTCCTTCTCTTCCTGTCTTACAAAATGCCTATCTATACATCTCGGTTCTTCTTCCTGCTAACTTTTGATTGGGGAGGACTTGTTGTGCCTTGGTGTTTTCATGTGTAAAATGGGGGAAACCGGTGTCTATTGCATCGAGGAGCTGTGAGCATTACATGCATTAATTCACCTGAAATCACTGTATATACAGTAAGCACTCAATCAACATTATTGTAATGAATGTTGTAATTGTTGTCCCTTGTAATTCATCATAGTCCATGAAGTACAGAGTAGGAAGCATAGAGAAGAGGCAATATTTGAAACAGGGAAAAATGGATGAAAAATGTTTTTAATTGATGAAAGGCATTCAGGAAGCATACTTAGAAAACGATTCTAAGCATCATAAACAAAAATAAATCCATACCTTGAATAATCACAGGAAAACTGCAGATTACAAAAGACCAACAAAAGATCTTTAAATCAATCAGAGGGAAACATCAGACTTCCTAAGAAATAAAAATTATTAAAACAAAAGTAGATTTGCTAATGGCCCCAAGGGAAGCCACAAAACAACAGAATAATCTCCTCAAATTATTAAGAGAAAACTGTCAACCCAGAGTTACCCACTTAAGTTATTTGATAATGATGGTGAAAATTTTAAAAACATAGACAACAATTATTTTGGAGTTTTTATCCTTTTAATCCTGCTTTCATGTATTTTGAAACTCTCTGGTATTAGGAGTTTTTTAAACAATTATTTTCCTGATGAATTGAACCTTTGATCATTATGTAATTTATCTCTGTATATCTGATAATGTTCTTTATTTCAAGTCCAGGTAAGCTGAAATGAACATAGCCTTTGTGTTAAAATAATTAAATTAAAATTTGCTTTAAAAAATTAAAATTTTGCTTAGTATTTAATGGTGTACGCTTTCTCATCACTTTAACCGATGTGTGGCTTTATATTTAAACTGCTTCTCATGGTGTGTCAAGTATTCTCAAATAAAAAAATAGATTAATGAAAAAAATAGATTGTTTCCTTTCTAGACATCATATAATTGGGTGTTGCTTTCTTATCCATTCTAATAATCTCTAGTATTAATTGGAATGTTTTGTCCATTAACATTTAGTGCAATTATTGATATGATTGGATTTAGGTCTTCTAATTCTGTTTGCCCCATCTGTTGCTACATTTCCCTCTTCTTTGTGTTCCCTGATTTTTTTTTCTTTTAGAATATTCTTTTATCTTTTGTTTTTTTGCTATTCCTCTGCATTTTTTAGTGCTGGACCTAGAAATTATATATGTTTAGCTTATTATGGTCTAATTAGAGTTAATATCCTATCACTTCCCCTAAAATGGACAACTTTGCTACTCTCTCTCTATTTGTCAACACACCATCATTCTATATGCTCTAGGTGTTATATGTATTACAACTACATGTGTTACATAACCCCTAGATAGTGTGATTATTTTGTTCTAAACTGGGCCTATACTTTAAAGAAATCAAGAGAAAAAAGTCGTCTCTTATGTTTAGCTCACTATTGACTATTTCTCATGTTCTCTGTATCTGGGGACTTGTGTTTTCATCAGTCGTCATTACCTTTCAGACTAAAGATATTACGTTAGCATTCTTTTTTTTTAATAGTTCAGATCTTTAGATGATGACTTTTCTTACCTTTAACGTTTTCCTTAACATCTATCTAAAAATGTTATTCTATCTTCATTCCTGACAGGTACTTTCCCAGGTTACAGACTCACACGTTGATTTTTCTTTGATTTTAGCACTTTAAATATGTTGATCCCTCAGTCTCCATATTTTTCACGAGTATTTGGCAATCATTTGAGTTCATGTTCCCTTGGATCTCAGGTATTATTTTTCTTGAGCTACTTTCAAGATTTTCCTTCTGCATTTGGTTTTTTGCATTTCGTTTACCGGGCGCTTAGACATGTTTTTCTTCATATTGACCCTACTTGCGTTTTGCTGAGCTTCCTGAATCTGTAAATTTATGGGTTTCAGAAAATTTTGGAAATTTTCTATTTATTCAAATAATGTTTCTATCGTATTCTCTCTCTCTTCTCCTCTGTGACTCTAATTTAGACTTTTTGATATTGTTTCATAAGACTTCATTTAATTTTTTTCCTCCCTGATCTGAAAAGTGGATCATTTCTGCTGATCTGTTTTCCAATTATTGACTCTCTCCCCTTTGTGCTCTATTTAGTTCTCAGGCATTTACAGTGAATTTTTGCTTAAGGTCTACATTTTTTTTTTTAAAGATTTTATTTTTTTATTCGACAGAGATAGAGACAGCCAGCGAGAGAGGGAACACAAGCAGGGGGAGTGGGAGAGGAAGAAGCAGGCTCACAGCGGAGGAGCCTGATGTGGGGCTCGATCCCAGAACGCCGGGATCACGCCCTGAGCCGAAGGCAGACGCTTAACCGCTGTGCCACCCAGGCGCCCCAGGGATACATTTTGATTCTAGAATTTACATTGAGTTCATATTTGATCCCTACTCTGTCTTTGCTGAGATTTACTGCTTTGTTTTTGTTTTGAATGTACTTTTCTTCATCTCATTGAGCATAAAGATAACAGTTGCTTTAAAGTCCTTGTCTAGGTCATCTTGGGGTTGGTTTCTGTTGGTGTTTTTATTTGTTGGTTTTATTCTTGAGAGTAGGTCACATTCTCCTGACTCTACATACACAGAGTAATTTCGGACTCTATATTGGATATATTGAATGTGGTGCATGGGGGTTTTGGTTGCTTTTATAGTCATTGAATGAGTGTTGATGTTTTTGTTTTATCAGGGAATTAACTTGGTTGGACTCAGATCAAAAGCTCTGGCTACTAGGTCGCAGCTCAGAATACCCTTCCAATCTTTTCTCTTTAACTGGTTGTTTTGTGTTTGCCGGGCATGTGTGTGGTTTTGGCGCCAGACACAGATCTGAGATGAGCTCATATGCAGTGTTTACAACAATCTCACTCGGGCTCTTTCTTTTCTTTCTGTGAAGCTCACCTTCCTTTCCATCTGTTTTGGATGTTTTGGGCTCTATGCTCGAATCCTGTCTAAGCTTTAGCTGCCCCTTGTGGTATTACACGTAGGTCACTCGTGGATTTAGAGCCTTAAAAACTAGAAAAACTCACCTCTTGACAGTCCCTTCTTCCAAATGTTGACTCTTCTCCAGTATCTGCCCTTTTTTTGTCCACTCTTCAGAGCTTTCACTACTCCATTTTTGTATTTTGTGTAGAGATCATAGCTGTGATCTCTGGGAAGATGTGTCTGTCAGGACCTTGCTCATCCATTCTTGAGGTAGAAATCAGAGCAATTATTCTGAGCCAATGGATTTGGGGATCAGACATTGCAATAAGTCACTTCAATCATTCTCAATGACACTATTCTATTTTTGTGACTCAGTTTCATGGCTGAATCGTGGAAATTGGTAAGTGTCCATGAACCGATAAGAGTATGTATGTTCTTACTCTGAACGATCTTTGTGCAAGTGTTAACAACAGGCTTACTTCTTGCTTAAAAGAAATAACTCAGCCAACCTCACTAAGTAAACTAAGCCCAAGGGCCGAACTCATCTTACCTCTAAGGAGAGTCACCTCTTTTAACCCCGTAATATCTCACCTGGAAAATGCAGATAGTTATCCCTCCTCATTAAAGGTTAATGACAGGCATCACAAATTTATTTATGACGTAAATCCCACACAGCTATTATTGCTATTAGAGTGACCACAAGAATTTCACAGTCATTAAGTATGGAAATTTACTCATTGGTCTCACAGGATTACTTTTTTTTTTTTTTTTAAAGATTTTGTTTATTTATCTGACAGAGATAGAGACAGCCAGCAAGAGAGGGAACACAAGCAGAGGGAGTGGGAGAGGAAGAAGCAGGCTCACAGCGGAGGAGCCTGATGTGGGGCTCGATCCCATAACGCCGGGACCACGCCCTGAGCCGAAGGCAGACGCTTAACCGCTGTGCCACCCAGGCGCCCCTCACAGGATTACTTTTAATCATTACTGTGTTTTAGGAAAAATGCATAGCTGTTTCCTCATCACAGATTTAATCTTAATGTCCTCAGTAATTACATCTTTTTCTTCCATAACCCTCGTGATGATTTTGTGGGGCCGGGCGCACGTTAAGTGCATAAACACATGGTAGATTCAAATCTTGCATGGCTCCACTTCCATGAGGTGTCGAAAATAGTCAGACTTGTAGAAATATGTAGTAGAATGGCGGCTGCCAGAGGCTGGAGGAGAGGGGACGTGGAGAGCTGTTCAATGGGTATAAAAATTCAGTAGTGAGAGATGCATAAGTTCTAAAACATTGTATCTACAGTTAACAGTATTATATTCTGCACTTAAAAATTTAAGAGGGTAGATCTATGTGAAGTATTCTTACCACAGTAGAAAAATAAATAAATAAAGGAACTTTCAAGGCTAGAAACCGCCTTGAATAAATTAGGTCAAAAATTGGATGCCATTGCTACTCCTTGCGTCCCTGGAGGGCTCCCACATTTGCCTCCCTCTTAAAGAAAGTAGGATATAGGACTGGAAGGATCGGTAAGAGAGGGCAAGTAGAAACTACCCATGGTCACGGGGCTTAAAACAAGGTAAAGAGAAAGAAACTTTTGCGTGAATGAGTCATTTGACAGATCAAAACTATATCACCTCATCAAAGAATTTCAAGGTAGTGCCCTATTATTATGTCCTTTAAAACATACAATTTGCAAATCATGGTCCTGGTCACAAGACACACCTGAGTGTGTTTATAGTTTCTTCACTGAGATATGAAGAAGCTTGTGTCGAGATACCACATACTATTTTGGGGGGGGAGCGTTTTTTTTGAATGGGAGGCTGTTTGATTGGAGGATTCACTTGTATAAAACAGATACTGAAATTATGCTCATGAACTTGCTTCTAGTAGAAAAGAAGACTGTTTTGTCCTGTGGGAAGGCTGTCCAGGGTTTGCAAGACTCCTTGCCTCCATCGGTGTCATACTGCCTGCAGATGGCCATGTCTTGCCTTACTTTCTGCTCCCTTGAGGCTAATGTTAGTTGTCTTCTGGCTTCTAGCTCTATCTCTCTTCAGTTTAATGCTTCCCTAAAAGCTTGAGAGTATCAGGACGGAACACAAAGAGTCAGTGTCTAGCATATCCCTGTGTAAAGGAATTAATCCACCATGACTTCCCTGTGTGAATGTACAAAGTAGGTGACGTAGCGTGAAGATACGACTGAAAACATACTTATGAAGTCATGCGTTCCAAGGGTATTTGCACAAGAGGAATGAGACACATGGTCATGAAAAGCCCTGTACAAGGATGTTTATAGGACACAGTGGTTTCCAAACAAACTAGTCAAGCATTGGTATGTCTGTCTTATCACGGAACTAAGTCTTTGCCATATTTTTTTCAGATTTTTTTTCTTTCTCGTAAACTTTGGTTGTTGGGATTTCCTGTAAACATTGTATTCATAATAGCCATTAGTTACTTCCAGTCCATTGATAGAATAACGAAATTCTGTCTTTGTTGATAGAATAGCAGATAGACAAATTGCATAGGATGGGGTACTTACTCAACAGTAAACGAGAAGAGGCCTCGAGTGTACGTGACACCCATAGAGGAATTTCAAACCCACCGTCCAGAAATTAAGAAATAAGGCACCAGGGGCGCCTGGGTGGCGCAGTTGTTAAGCGTCTGCCTTCGGCTCAGGCGTGATCCCGGCGTTATGGGATGGAGCCCCACATCAGGCTCCTCCAGTGGGAGCCTCCTTCTTTCTCTCCCACTCCCCCTGCTTGTGTTCCCTCTCTCGCTGGCTGTCTCTGTCAAATAAATAAATAAAATCTTAAAAAAAAAAAAAAGAAAAAGCTTTAAAAAAAAAAAAAAGAAAAGAAATAAGGCACCAAAAGAGTACATATGGTATTATAGTGTTATTCTAGTTATAGGAAACTCTAGAAAAGGGCAATAGAATCTAGAGTAGGAGAAAACAAATCCGTGGTTGCCCAGGGCTTGGATTTTCGGTGGGCAGATAGATTTTCGTAGTGGTTACATCAGTATTACATTAAACAAATGTTTTTCTTTGTCAAATGTCATGGTCTCAACACTTGACACACATCTATTTTGTTGTGTGTAAGTTATTAGTTGATAAAGTCGACAATTTAAAAAATGTACCTTCTTTTCTTTTTTAATTTTTTTATTATATTATGTTAGTCACCATACAGCACATCCCTGGTCTCTGATGTAAAGTTCGATGATTCATTACTTGCGTATAACACCCAGTGCACCATGCAATACGTGCCCTCCTTACTACCCATCACCAGGCTATCCCATTCCTAAAAAATGTACCTTCTAAAATATTTATGCATTGACCTATAAATTTTTCATTGCAAGCTCACACATTGCTTTTGTAAACATTGCTATCTAAAAATAAAACTGAGGTATCTTGAAAATGCATTCAATTCAGTCTAAATAAGTTAGGTTTTGACCCTCATCCTTGAGCATGTAACAAATACCTGAATGAGCTCCTTTTTAAGACCCTGAAATGTACATCTTTCTTTGTTTCCTTCCAGATCTATTTCTGTCCTGATTTTCGACACAGAATTTTGTCCTGTTGAGAAATGCATGTCATCTTGAAACTCTTATGTAGATTGCCCAGGGACAGAGAGGAAGGGAACTAGAGGGGGGAGAGAGAGAGAGAGAGAGAGAGGGAAAGCACACAAAATTATTACAGAAGAAAGGAAACTCAAAATCCTACAAATACTAAAAGAAAAAGGAAGAAACCAATACAATACACTTGGGAAATCAGATGTTCTGGACGCTGGTGACCCTTGGGTTCACTTGGTGGAAATGTATCAAATCACACACTTGCAATGTGTCCTTCCTCTTCCATGTATATTTCAATGACAAAATTACATAAAAACAGCCTTTTCACATGTTGTTCTTAGATGCTCCTATATGCATTTTCCATTAAAAAAAAAAAAACCAAACTTGCAAAGTATGCTGACATCATAATAATCTTCAAGGATTAAAAAGAAGTTGAGGGCTGTAAGGAGAGCTGTGAGGGTTTCAGCTAGTTTTCTGGTTGTTGGGTGGCTCCGAACAAAGGGGATGGGCGTTCCCCAAACCAGGAGGGAAGCCACCCACTGTGACGGCTCAGCTCCTGCAGGGTAGATAAATGTGTTTTTTTTTTTAACACGCCATGCAACTTGAATGAGGCAAGTGTTATGACCTCCGTTTTCCCACGGGGAACATGAATTTTGGAGTGTTTAAGTAATTACCTGAGCTGACACAGATGGGCTCAATCACACTGCTCCCTGAAAGGGGGGGTCCAGTGGCAAGGCAGTGGGTGTGTTTTTCTGAGCTTTCCTTGGCTTTGTCCCTGTTCCTGCGGGAGAGTTGGTGGCCTTCCTAGGGCTTTGTAAATACTGATGTTTCAAGATAACAGTGTTACACTGTGTTTTAAATACTTTCAAGGGCAGCAGACCACTGGGCTTTGAAGATCTAATCTTGCAGGCGTTGAAAGAAAAAGAAAGAAAGAAGAAAGAAAGAAAGAAAGAAAGAAAGAAAGAAAGAAAGAAAGAAAGAAAGAAAAAGAAAGAAGGAAAGAAAGAAAGAAAGAAAGAAAGAAAGAAAGAAAGAAAGAAAGAAAGAAGAAAGAAAGGAAGAGAAAGAAAGAAAGAAAGAAAGAAAGAAAGAAAGAAAGAAAGAAAGAAAGAAATGTGAAAATGCTTGTCTCTCCCAGTGGGAAGGCTTAAATAGCTTCTTCTCCGTGAAATTTTGTTCCCTTTATCAGTTTAGCACTTCCATTGCTTTCCACATGGTTTTGACTTCAAGTTCTTCTGGTGGTTACTTTATCACATTCCTCTACCGTAAAAATAGTTATCAGTGATGTCTACTTTCAAGTTTCCATTAATTTTAAATTATTTAATTTTTAAAAATTTAAAAAATATTATTAGTTTTCTGTTTTTGTTTTTGCTTTATGTTAAAAACCGTTTCTGCTTAATTGGGTTGTCAATACCATCGTTACTGGTCTAGAATGCAACAAAATGCATATCCGCATATTACCTGTTTTTGTAATGAGTACAAACGAAAGCTGATATTTTAGTAGAAGCCTATCCATGAAGGGGACGGAGCTGGATTTCTATTCAGCGAACTCCTGTATTTGTGCGTGAATATTATTCAATGCCAGAAAGAGATGGTATACAGGATCACTTTTCTTCCTGGTTGTCTTTTTCTTTCTTTCTTTTTCACGTTTTAAGAAAATGCAAAAAAAAATAAATAAATGGATGGAGTTGCAGAAGGAGGTTAGTCATTCAACAGGAAATCATATAATGACTGTTCAGAGCTGCAGGTTGGTTCTACTGGGACCTAAAGGGTCTAAAGGAGCAGGATTGAGGGGCTGCAGATGGGAACAGGGAGGGAGGGAAAGACAGTAGGAGAAGCAGGCAGCAGACTTCCGAAGAGAAGGACAGAATCGTTCGTTCGGTGGCTGGGAGAGAAGCCGAGTCCCACTGGAGGTCGGCGTGCAAGGGTCTTCACTTGCTCACGAGTGGGCTGTGGCCCCATGAGCCTGACGTGTGTCTCTCTCTGCTCTCCCGTTGGCCAAATAGGCGGAGGAGATCCAGAGCGGGGACCCAGAATGAGGTGGTCCCGTGGGGCTGAGATGCCTCCAGATGTCCGCTGTGCAAACCAGGCAGTGCCATCTGTGGCTGGGGTACAAAGTGACCCAGAAAGGTGGGCATGGAGCTGTCACCAAAAACGTTTTTCATTCGACTCTCATGGGAGTCCTGGTTACCCGTTTCTGTTTCAGTGAAAGCAAACAATCCCAAACTCAGCTCAATCGCAATAGGATATGTGTGACACCATCTTAGAACTGATCGGGTTTTTTATTAAGGACATTTTCTGAAGTCTTACCAGGATGCCTTATTGAGAATTGTGGAATAATTATGGTTTGCAGGAGAAGGAGAACCTACCAACGTTCCAGCTAAGTGTGTTTACTTATAGCGGTTCTCGTGACATCCTTCAATGACTTGGAACGTCAGAGAAATGGGCACACTAGCCTTTCCGGCTATGAGACTACGAGAGGAAATAAATGGTGTGCTTTCCTTAAAACCACACCGTGGTTCTTAAACATGAACCATGCAAGCATCACACCCTAGATGCATTGGAGCTCCGTGTCTCCTTTTTGCACGTGCAAAGGCTCTTAACATCTGTGCCAGGAACGCGTGTCTTTGCCAAGCAAAACTGAAACAGACAGGAGTAACTTCATATATTCTGCATACCCTGAGCTTACACAGTGGATGAGGATAAGGAGGGTTTTTCGTGTGGTTGGTT
Source organism: Ursus americanus (assembly GCF_024610735.1). Classification (NCBI taxonomy): domain Eukaryota; kingdom Metazoa; phylum Chordata; class Mammalia; order Carnivora; family Ursidae; genus Ursus; species Ursus americanus. The sequence goes on along the minus strand of NC_142164.1, from coordinate 121,115,839 downwards.
TTTATGTTTACAAAGGCGGGTCTTATGAACCATGGCTTCCGCCATCTGTAGTTAGTGAGCAGAGAGGACCCTGCCAAAAATCCAGAGACAAGTGCGTCTGCTGACATGGGAGCTGTGAGCTATCAGATCCAGCCTCCCGAGTGACCCTCTGTCCTGGCTCCAGAAAGATAAAGCGGACTAGGAAACCAAATGAGGTCTGGATAATGAGCTCAGAGGGAGGGAGGCACGCCAAGCTTTGTGCATATGCGACAGGCAAGAACAGTGACAGCACCTAGGAATCCAAACGCAAGGTGTGGCCATAATATGTAAAAGAATTTCTGGGGGCGCCTGGGTGGCTCAGCGGGTGAAGCGTCTGCCTTTGGCTCAGGTCATGATCCCAGGGTCCTGGGATCGAGCTGCACATTGTTGGGGGGGGGGCGGGAAATCCCTGCTCAGCAGGACATCAGTCTGCTTCTTCCTCTCCCTCTGCCGCTCCCCCTGCTTGTGCTCTCTCTGCTAAATAAATAAGTAAAATTATTTTTTTAAAGAATTGCAGTATTGGGATAGAGATATTGGCAGCAAAGAGTGCCCTCCTCCTCACCCCTGAGAACGAAACCCAGGGGCTTTTACAGACAAGAGGGAACGCCCGTGTATGCTGTTTTATAAGGCATTTTGGTGGGTGTTTGTGGCAGAACAGAATCTTGGCGGAACCTGACTGTGTGTAAGGTTTTCACTAAGCCAAGCATCGTAGGGGAGGTTACAGGGCTCAGGGCTGAACCCTTGGAGGATTTGTGTTTTGGCTCAGTTCTCAAGTTCACGGTTTTGCCTGCGAGGACATGCAGAAGGTCCACCTCCTCAGTGGCCTCCTGGGTCCATCCCACCTTCCACGGAAGTGACCCGGGTCACCTGCTGGTTCTAGTAGAAGTTGGTTTGTTAGGAGTGAGTTGGACACTTAGGGAGTCAGGGGCAGGGTCCCCAACACAGGAACATGCAGTCAGGACAGCTAAGATCCAACAGCACTGACATCCTGTTTTGCTGCTTAGACAGGACCCCACTGACATTCTGCTTTGCAGCCTTTGCAGAAAACACTAACGCAAATCGTCCTAAAACAAGACAATGAACCATAAAGCATTTGTCACTATCATGGGCAAGGGGCAGTGAAGACCTAAGCCCCCAGATGTGAGCAAAAAAAAAGACCAGCAGCACGTGGACATGGACCTCATAGGTAGACAGATCCGTGACCAGAGCCCTGATTGGCATGACTCAGCACATAACCCCGATCGCTTAAGAAAGTTCCGCAAAAGAGCTCATAAAAACCCTAAACTTAGAAACTCCAGGGGCAACCCTCTTGGGTTCCGTCCCTCTCCAGGAGCTTTGTTCTCTTGCTCAATACACATTGCTTTGCTTTCCTCTGGTCTACTTCTTCATCTGGTCTACCTCTTTGTCTGGTCTACGTCTTCATTCTTCAAAGCAGCGTGACTGAGAACGATGGGCACTCAGGGGACACAAGTCCTGTAACAGGCTGTCCCACGACACTCCTTCTGAAGGCTGCCACCTCGCTCGCTGCTCGATACAAAACCAAAGGCTCATCAGGGTTTATGTCCTTCGCGCTTCCCAACTGAAGCCAAGTTCCGTAAAAAGATGGACAGATATCTGAAATCCCACAGTTGGGATAGCTTGCATTTAATCCTCAGAATGAGAAAAAATAATGAAAGGATTATAAGCCTCAATACATGTTGACATGACTTTTTTTGTTGTTTTTACTAACAGTAGAGTAAATAATAGCATAGGTCAGATCATATCTGTGTATTGACAATACAATATTATAAATAGTATTACAGGTCAGTTCATGCTTCTTTACTGAGAGTAAAACAGGATAAGTAATAGCACAGGTCAGTTCATATTTGTTAAAATTAAGCAATGGTTTAAATGACATGTTTTTGAAATGAAAATGCATTTTGCCCCCAAAGACAGCATTTAACATTTCGGACAGTTAATTCATAGAAAAATGAAAATATGAACCCAATTCTTAGGCTCCTCAACGTATGTGTGTTTTGAGGTCCAGTTGTGAGATCCAGTTTTGAGTAGATAGAGTTTAAATAAATAGATAAATAATAGAATAAATACTAAATAAATATATATAAAATAATACAATCTAGTATATAGTTCATATATTCTCTACATAAATGTGTTAATTTATATATAAAATATAAGCATTAATTTCATGTATTTCATATAAATATATGTAAATTTATATATAAAACATAAACATTTATTTTATACGTAAGTTTATATAAATGTATGTTATATATTATATATAAAGATAGCATCCCTTAAGTTTAGAGGGGTCATTTATACATTTCACCCTTTTTCTGCTTGAAAGCAACATTTTGGGGAGTGCCTGGGTGGTCAGTCGGTTGAGTGTCAGACTCTTGGTTTAGGCTCAGGTCATGATCTTGGGATCCTGGGATCAAGTCCCACGACCAGCTCCCTGATCAGCGTGGAGCCTGCTTCTCCCTCTCCCTCTGCCCCCATCCCCCACCGTCACTTCTGCTCTCTCTCTCTCTCAAATAAATAAGTAAAATCCTAAAAACAAATTGCTGGACAAACTTTGCTTCTCTCTTGTCTTAAAAGTAAATTTCTAACATTGAAAAGTAAAAACCACTACAAAGAATATAACCAGAATCTATATTTCCACCACCCAGACATAGCACTCTTAAATCCTTGTTCAAAATCATTAGCCATCAGGGAAATTCAAATCAAAACCACATTGAGGGGCGCCTGGGTGGCACAGCGGTTAAGCGTCTGCCTTCAGCTCAGGACGTGATCCCGGCGTTATGGGATCGAGCCCCACATCAGGCTCTTCCACTATGAGCCTGCTTCTTCGTCTCCCACTCCCCCTGCTTGTGTTCTCTTTCGCTAGCTGTCTCTATCTCTGTCAAATAAATAAATAAAATCTTAAAAAAAAAAAATCAAAACCACATTGAGATACCACCTTATGCCAGTTAGAATGGCAAAAATTGACAAGGCAAGAAACAACAAATGTTGGTGGGAATGCAAGTTGGTACAGCCACTCTGCAAAACAGTGTGGAGGTCCCTTAAAAAAAAGTTAAAAATCGAGCTACCCTATGATCCAGCAATTGTACTACTGGGCATTTACCCCAAAGATACAGACGTAGTGAAGAGAAGGGCCATATGCACCCCAATGTTCATAGCAGCATAGTCCATAATAGCTAAATTGTGGAAGGAGCTGAGATGCTCTTCAACAGATGACTGGATTAAGAAGATGTGGTCCATATATACAATGGAATATTACTCAGCCATCAGAAAGAACGATTTCACAACATTTGCTGCAACATGGACGGCACTGGAGGAGATAATGCTAAGTGAAATAAGCCAAGCAGAGAAAGACAACTATCATATGATTTCTCTCATCTATGGAACATAAGAACTAGGATGATCGGCAGGGGAAGAAAGGGATAAAGAAAGGGGGGTAATCAGAAGGGGGAATGAAACATGAGAGACTATGGACTCTGGGAAACAAACTGAGGGCTTCAGAGGGGAGGGGGGTGGGGGAATGGGATAGACCGGTGATGGGTAGTGAGGAGGGCACGTATTGCATGGTGCACTGGGTGTTATACACAACTAATGAATCGTCGAACTTTACATCAAAAACTAGGAATGTGGGGGCACCTGGGTGGCACAGCGGTTAAGCATCTGCCTTCGGCTCAGGGCGTGATCCTGGCGTTATGGGATCGAGCCCCACATCGGGCTCCTCTGCTGGGAGCCTGCTTCTTCCTCTCCCACTCCCCCTGCTTGTGTTCCCTCTCTCGCTGGCTGTCTCTCTCTATCAAATAAATAAATAAAATCTTAAAAAAAAAAAAAAACCCTAGGAATGTACTGTATAGTGAGTAACATAACAATAAAAAATCAGTATAAAAAAAGATGAAATCTATTAAAAGATACTAAATCTAGTTAAATCTACTAAATTTTACATTCTATTACATCGACTAAAAAGAATCGTTTGTTTTTGCAAACGTGTGTGCATGCTTTGTATTGGTAACTGATCGTTGCAAAATCGTTACGTCTTACTGCCTATCAGAGAGTTTGTAGATGTATTGTTTCGTTACGTGTCCTTGGAAAGGCTTATCTGCAAGGCTGTGCCAATTCCTGGAACGGGGCATGAGAAGCACACATTATATCCATATTATTACATAGTTATTATTACTAATAGAATACATTTTATTATACCCGCAACACAAAGGTAGTTGCTGCCAACAAGTGAATTCAACTACCATGTCGACAATGTGAAACAATACCGATCTCATCTCTCAGTACGAGACTCGTCTAGAACCGGTTTAAGCCAGGAGCTCATGGGGGATCCTGCCCTGAGCTCAGTATGGGCGCATTGTACGGATCCTCTTTGTGTGTGTGGACATTTGGATTAATCCACTTGTTGGTCTCAGGGTGCATGGATGGCCATTCCTCTATGACTTTGGTCACCCCGTCCAAGTGACCAAGGAAGGGGTTGGCTTTTCTCCAGCTCCCCTGTGTGTAGAACTCTGGGGTTTCTACCTCCTGGCATTCGCCCCAAGTTCTAGGTCCTGGGTGTGTTTCGATAATTGCACAGTTGATGACAAGTAATGTAGACACATTACATGCTGGTTCCCCTTTCTTTCTTACACAGTGAATTCATCGCATTGCTGTAGTTTGATACCACGTTTGGGCGTCAGGTCAAATTATGTCGTGATTGTCTAGAGAAATACTTTGTGCTTTGCTCATTTTCCTAGATGAAATTCAAGGTCAATTTGCCAAGTTACAAACACAATGTGGTTTTTCAAAAGGATTCCTTTTAAAACATGGATTCTGGTAGGGAGAAGTTGTATCTTGAGGGTACTAAATTTTGCCATTCGGGAAAATGTGTGTCTTGTTCTTTATTCAAAATTTTAAAAAGACACTGCTTTGTGGAATTATTGGTGTTTGTTGATTTGTTTGTTTAATATAGATTTTATCACTCCTATGTATTTTATGTTTGTTGCCGTAGTTTTCTGGAGCGATTTTTTCATTTTATCGTCTATGTTTTATTTGGTTATGTGAAAGATGCTAATTTTGGAAGCGGTTTGGAAGCGGCGTGACAAGAACCACCGGCACTCGGGACACAAGTCCTGTAACAGGCTGTCCCACGACACTCCTTCTGAAGGCTGCCACCTCGCTCGCTGCTCGATACAAAACCAAAGGCTCATCAGGGTTTATGCCCGTGACGCTTCCCAACTGAAGCCAGGTTCCTTGAAAAGACAGACAGGGGTCCGAAATCCCACAGTCGGGATAGCTTGCATTTAATCCTCAGAATGAGAAAAAATAATGAAAGGATTATAAGCCTCAATACATGTTGACGTGACTTTTTTTGTTGTTTTTACTAACAGTAGAGTAAATAATAGCATAGGTCAGATCATATCTGTGTATTGACAATACAATATTATAAATAGTATTACAGGTCAGTTCATGCTTCTTTACTGAGAGTAAAACAGGATAAGTAATAGCACAGGTCAGTTCATATTTGTTAAAATTAAGCAATGACTGAAGTGACATTTTTTGGACTGAAAATACATTTTGCCGCCAGAGACAACGTGTAATGTTTCTGATATTTAATTCATAGGAAAATGAAAATGTGAACCCAATTCTTAGGCTCCTCAACGTCCGTGTGTTTTGAGGTCCAGTTGTGAGATTCAGGTTTGAGTAGATAGAGTATAAATAAATAGATAAATAATAGAATAAATACTAAATAGATATATATAAAACAATACAATCTAGTATATATTTCATATATTCTCTATATAAATATGTGTTAATTTATATATAAAACATAAACATTAATTTCATGTATTTCATATAAATGTATGTAAATTTATACATAAAATATAAGCACTTACATATTTTATATATAAACATGTAAATGTATATTATATATGTAAAATTATAGCATCCCCTAGGGTTAAAGCGTCATTTAAACATTTCACTGTTTTTCTCTTTAAAGCTACATTTTAGGGGTGCGTGGGTGGCTCAGTTGGTTGAGTGTCTGACTTGGTTTTGGCTCAGGTCATGGTCCCAGGGTTGTGAGATCCAGCCCTGCACCAGGCTCGGCGCTGCGTGTGGAGTCTGCTTGACATTCTCTCCCTCCCTCTGCCCCTGCCCCCACGTGCATGTGCACGCTCTCTCTAAATAAATAAGTAAAATCTTAAAAAAACCAAAAACCCAAACCCTACATTTTGGCATTGTGGTTTTCCAAAGGTATTTGAAGTTTAAAAATTTCTTTATATTTTAACATATAACGAGTTACACTTAATTGTAAAATATGATCATATTTCACATTTAAGAATTCCAGCAGGTAAAAGGACAGAAGGCGACAAGTAGACATTTATCTCCAGCCCCCAACCTCAGCCCTGAATAATCTCTTATAAGAGTGAGTATTAACGGTGTATGTTTTACTTTTACAGTGTTCAGCACCCAGCGTATAATAAAGCACACACCTGATGTCACCAGCGTGGTGCTGATAGACATTTAGGAACAACAATGATTTAGTCAGTAAATGTGGACAGGCACCTGGGAAAGTGTCCCTAGCTCACCTCCTTGCAGGGGGAGGAGATTCTGGGTCACAAATGAAGACTTTGTCACTTTGATGACATATAGCCCAATGGCCCTCAGTCAAAGAGAACAAGAAAGTACCAGTTTGCACAGCTCCCTTTTTCCCAAGTGAGACTTTCCTCACCCGTGACCCACAGGAGCGTCCTCGGGGTTTCTCTTCATTGGTGCTTTGTCGCTAGTGTTTTTAGGAGTGAGCTCTGAGTACAGTGGGGGTGCCCCGTGTGGGGACTGGGGGAGCCGGCATCCATCAGGCTCTGGAAGACGCCCTCTCTTGCTTCACACCCGGTCGGCTGGGAGTTGGGCTGTCAGGAGGACAAAGGTAGCAGCCGTGCCCATAGGCATGTTTGGGCTCGCAAGCTCGCTCCCCTCTTTTCTGCACGAGGGTCATCCTGCTACGTCTGGTCCCATTGAAACTCATCCAACGTGCGCCAGTTGAGGACACGCTTGCTTGCTTTCCCTGCTGCGTGGCGAAGACCGCTTGCAAAGCAGGACTTTCAACGTGACATGATCTCACAAGTGAAGACAAGTGAGTAAATGAGCTGGATTTGCCGTATTTGAAGCAGAAATCATTGAGAGTAAGTCATCGCGTATGATGTCAGTTTGGGTTTCGACTTGAGTTGGTTAGGTAGATTATTTTATTTTATTTTATTCTCAAAGGCAGGACCTTCCCCTAGAGCGGCTGGAGGGAGTGCAGCCCTGCCCATTGCTTGGTTTTGGCCAAATGATAGCCAGTGGAGAATTTCAGCCTCTAGAATTAGGAGAGAATGAATCTGTGGTCATTAGTGTCAGTTGGCAGGCTAATAAACCAGTTGGGACCCCAGGCTACACAGCTTTTTGCATAACCAGTGAATATCCTTGCATAATATGTTAATATGGTCATCTTATTTCCAAGCCTAAAAGTTATGGCCAATAGTCATCTCAGGGAATGCATGAATATTTCCTCGATGATTCCAGTCTGCTGGCTGTGATTCCCTGTTTTAGGTGGCGATGCTCCTCTGATTTATCCTGCCCCAGAAGAGAGCCGTTTCCTACACACATAATCAAAAGCAGACATCATCTTTGCAGTAGATAAATCAGAATGTCCGGGAGATGTGCTATAGAATAGGGCACGTGACTGACGATCGCAGATTTCTAGAGGAATAATGGTGCAAGACCTAAAATGAGATTCATGGATTTATAATACAATATATGTATTATGTATACACATGCACAATATATAAATATGTATTTATCACATGAACTCATAGACTCTGTGTATATGGCAGAATATATATGTGGTGTTTGTATATGGAGAGCATATACACACAACATATCTGTGTACATGGTATGTGTGTATGTATGCACATCGTATAGAAACACCACACACATGTACTCTCTCTGTATATATGCTGTGTGTTTATATATACATATGTACATATATATGCAGGAAATGCATTTGGTATAATAGATGGCATGTGTCCACATATATAAGGAGTATATATATTGTATCTATTTGTGGAGTGGACATATATACAGAGTATATATACCGTGTGTCTATATGCACATGGAGTATGTATACTGTATCTATATGTGCTATATATATACATATACAGAGAGAGAGTATATATATGTGTACTGTGTGTACAAAGTATATATAGTGAGTACATACATATGTAGTATATATGTGGTGCATATAGCTGGTATATAAACGTTATATATGTATATGGTCTATATATGTATAATATGTATAATATATATATTATATAGGTATACATCATATATAGAGATGCGGCACTTGTTCTGAGGGCTTTATAAGCATAATTGCCTTTATTCTCTACAGGAACCCTGCGACGTAGGAGTGGTTATTATCCTCATGTTATATTTAGCTAAATTTCCCCAATCACCCAGGTGTAAGTGGTGAAACCAAGAAAAAGCCCAGCCCCCAGGATCTTGACACGCCATGCTTGCAAATTCTATGAACAGCAAGTTACATACGTAGCAATCAAGGGGTTTTTGTGCAAGGAAGATGGAATTCTCGAGGAGGTACATACAGATACTGAAAATATAATGCTGTGAGTTAATTATCCGTCAATAAAATAAAATTAATTAGGTAAAGAATTAATTTAAAGATTTTATTTATTTATTTGAGAGAGAGAAGTAAGACGAGACTCCTCACTGAGCAGGGAGCCCCACGCAGGGCTGAACTTGAGGCTTGATCCCAGGACTCCAAGATCATCGCCTGAGCTGAAGTCAGATGCTTAACTGACCGAGCCATCCAGGTGTTCCAAGTAAAGAAATTAAATAAATTAAATACATACATACATACATAAATACAGTTACATGAAGTACATAAATTAAATAAGTAAAAAATAAAATGAAATAAATTTAAAAATAAGTAGCATAAATTAAATAAAATTAAATTAATAAAATAAATTAAATTGAATAAATAAAACAAAATAAATGACAAAATAAATAAACAAAAAGTAAAATGAAATAAATTAAATGAATAACAAGTCAATAAAATAAGGTAAAGTAAAATGAATTCATTAAATAAAATTAATTAATTAAATAAAATAAGTAACATAACATAAATTAATAAAATAAAATGAATTAAATTGAATAAATAAAATAAATAACAAAATGAATAAAGCAGGTTAATTAATAACATAAATAAACAAAATAAGGTCAATAGAATGAATTACATGAATAAATAAAGTAAAACAAACACAACTGAGCCCCTGCTGTGCTCCACGTCCTATTCCAGGGGCATGGCCACAATGCTGTCTGTGTTTTGCAAATATGGACACAGGTGCTGGTAGACAGAGAGAAGCCTGTCTAGGGACAGAGACTTATTTTCTAGCGGACAGAGAATGGAGTCCAGGTGCACAGATGTGGTTTCCGGCGGCTGTCCCCAAAGCCGTCACCTGTTCCCTGGGACTTCTCCTGGGCAGGACATGGACACTGCCCACCTGACGGATCTCAGCTTCCCAGGGCCTGTGGTGCTACCATTTCTATTTCTGCTAGCCACGAACGGCTGGCCTGCACACGTGTTCCTTTCTCCATTCAAGATTCGCAAACGCCCTGTGTTCTGTCATCACCCATACCATTCTGTGTGCACTCGTTATGTCATAACCACTACTGCTCTCCCTGAAAGTCCCTGGGGAGATTTCTCAGTTCCGCTGTTGTGGGAAAGGCAAGCCTTCCCGTCCACCATGCTCGCTGCCACACACCAAGCTTTCCCCGGTGGAAGACAGAGGCACACCTTTCAAAGTTACCTACATTCTCCGGCCAGTTCTAAGTCTAGATGTATGTAGGCGCTCACTCTACTCTTTACCAACTTAATGTCTTCACCACACTGAATCCGCTGGAGAGGACTTCCTTTTGGTCACTTCCTTCATCTTCCTGCTTTGCTAGTTGACTTTGCCTACTGGTCATTAAAAATATATTTTAAAAAATATATATTTATGTATTACATATGTCTATAATATATATTTGTTATATGTTACTATAATAATATTTATTGTATATTACTATAATATATATTCATCATATCTTAATATATTATACATTTATTGTATATTACTGTAATACATATATTTGTCATATATTACTATAATATATATTTATGATATATTATTATATTATTATATATTACTATAATATATATTATTATATATTACCATAATATATATTATATATTATTATAGATTACTATAATATATTTATATATTACTACAATACATATTAATTATATATTACTATCCTATATATTGTTATATATTACTATAAAATATATCTATTATACATTTCTATAATATATTATATTATTGTTATATATTTATTATATATTACCATAATATATATTTATTATATATAACTATAATATATATTTATTATATATTACAATAATATATAATTACCAAATATGTATTTATATACTTATATATTATACCATTATATATTTTATATTGTTTATTATATATATTATATATAACACATATATAACATATAACACATATAACATACTGTATTATTACTATTAGTAAAATATATATTACTATATATTTATTTCTTATCCTATATTTATATATCATATATAGTAAGTATAATATATATAACATATATATCCTCTAAATATAGCCCTAAATGTCCCACTTAAGACTCTTGCACAATTTTCTTCAATAGTCGACACAGTTTTATAGAGCTTTAGAATTCAGCCATTCGAAGAAAACAGCTAGAAATGACACCCTTGTGTAGAAACACCTTCTAAGAAGTAACAGCAGAAGAGTTCTGCTAGAAAAGTACAAAGTGACGGAACACAGCTCTTTTTTTTTTATTTTAAGATTTTATTTATTTATTTGACAGAGATAGAGACAGCCAGCGAGAGAGGGAACACCATCAGGGGGAGTGGGAGAGGAAGAAGCAGGCTCATAGCGGAGGAGCCTAATGTGGGGCTCGATCCCAGAACGCCGGGATCACGCCCTGAGCCGAAGGCAGACGCTTAACCACTGTGCCACCCAGGCGCCCCAGAACATAGCTCTTGAATGACAGCTGGCTTTGTTTTCCATAAACCTGCTTTTCTTTCCCACCCCCACCTCAAAGTAAAAATAATTTAGAATGGTCAAATTTTCATTTTAAGCCCAAGAGCAACTCCTAGAATATTTTCAGGAGCCCCTGTCTCTGAAGCTCATGCCAGTGGTATAACTTTCCTATAGCAATCATGAATCATTCATCGACAATTGATAAGATAAAATTGATCGTGAGTTAGAGGGGGAAAAAAAGGAGAATTGTCTATGAGCAAGGCTGGCAGCTGGGCCGCTTGTCCAGGGATGAGGCCGGGGGAGGAAGTTGCTTTCCCAGAAATGACCTCCAGCCGTGTGCGGCATCATAGGGACGTTCCTGACACTCATCATGAGTAGCTCAGTTTGTGAGTTCAGTTCCAGGAGAGGACACGGTGTCTGCTCTGAGCCACCCCGGGCGGTCCATTTTGCACGGACGTCTCATTTAAGGAGAACTTCTGACCTGCTGGGCGATGAGCATGGAGACACGTTTCACTGCCAGTTGCATAAGGAAATGAATGTTCAGCACCTCTGAATAAATGCTTTATGATGCTGGCACTTAGTCATAGATTTGGGTGTGTGTGATTAGTTGTGAAGACAGGACAACTGTCTCAGGTGATGATCCCACCCTGTCCTGAGCCTTAGGCGTGTTGGCGCTCATGCCAGGCTGTAGGAATTCTGACCGTTCCCACTGCAGACACAGGAAAGAGCAATCACCCGGCTACTTACTGTGGTGCCTGCCCACCTTTCCTGTTGTAGAAGAGGTAGGCTCTGTGTATATCACTTTTCCCATCTATTGCTCCATTTTATTCCCTCAAAACACTTTCTATCTTCTCTGTAGTTCAGCACTTCTCGACGAGAGCACGTCTCAATCTGACGGAACACTTGAATGGCTCTAATGGGTGCTACGCTGTTGTTATCGTTCTCGTGCATCAATGAGCACAATGTGCACATCGACGGGCATGCATGTAATTTATTACCTGCACCCAATTTACTCGTCTTTGTGTAACGACAAGAAGGCACATGGCGCTGCTCAAGAACGTGCCTCACGGTTTCAGGCCACATTTAGAAAACGAACAGATATTGGTTGTACTTGAATAGTCTACCGATAAGGGGCATGACGGGCACTTGACGTCTGTCATCTCCAAATAAGTAAAAAGCTGGTTGGAGAATAGACTGGGGAATGGGTAAAGCCCGGTGCCCACCAGGGGCTGGGACTTCTGTTTATGCTCTGTTTGCTCCTCATGACAACTCTGACTGGTAGACACGTGTCCCCCTGCTTTTCAGAGGTGTGGGGTCTCTGAGCTGAGAAGCGATGTGTTTGTGATTAGCCCATCACAGGCCCTATATGGTCAGTGTCGTCGACAGGGAATGAGCTCCCCCATAGCCGCACCTGGCGATCACTGTCATGTCTGTGCAGCACTGACCACATCGTCATTTCACGTCTGCAGCTACCTGTACAAGTAGGGCACGCTCAGCATGGATGTCAGCCTTCGAAGCTCTCACGGTGATAGTCCTTCTCCAAATCTGAGACTTGTGTCAGTGTCCGCAGGGACAGGAGCTGAGTCTGTTGCCTTGAAACCCATGACATTGTCATGGTGCGGCTCCGTATGACTTACACACACATGGGGGTTTCATAGGACTCAACTCCGGATTTATTCAGGGCTCAAGAAACATCCTCAGAGGGAAAAAGGTTGAGATCAGCCCCCGTGTGTGTTATTAGGATATCTAACCAATTGGGATAGGCAAGATAGACACCTGTTATAAGAAAAGGCACTAAAGAGTAATCCCCTGCATTTCCAAAAAGAGGAATTGTGCATATAAGCTCACTCCATGCTCTCTCGTTTGCATGCAGTGGTTTCTTCCAGAAAATTCTGGAAACCCCTCTGGACTCAGCGCCTCTAACCGCAGTGCCTTGGAGCCATAGCTTTGAGCTAAGGGAAGGGGTATTGACACTAGTTGCATAGGACTCTGGACATGCCACAATGTCTCTGGGGCCTTGGACAAGCCCCCGGTCAGGCTCTGAAGGAACAGGGATGGTGTTCCAAAAAGAGCCTCTGTGGTCCCGGTCTGATTTGGTGGCACAGCTGAGCTGAGCGGGCGAGTGGGTGGTGAATATACGCTCCTTCATGCCTAACCATGTGTGGCTTAAAATGCTGGGCATATTCGTTCCCGAAGGAGATGGGATTGGGTCACAGCAGAGATGTCAAGATGCCACAAGGTAGTGTAATCTTGTAATTAATTAAACAAGAAGGGCGCTGGAATGAGGTGGCTCTGATACCGTGATAGCAAACAGAGCAAACTGAAACCAGCAAATGCACTTGAACCCGAGGAAACGAAATCGGGAGAAGAACCAGCCACACGCAGCGGTCCAGGTAGGCTTTCCCAAAAGCCATAGAGCCGATCCGATAACGGCCTTGCTGAACCTGTCCTATAAAACCCTTTCCCGAGCTGTCATCCCTACAACTCTCAGGACCACGGTAGGTTTGGCAGTGCCCGCAGCAGACAGATCCTTCATTGCTCAAATGAACTGCAACTTTTTAATGGGTCTTTGTTGGTCTTCTTCTAAGTCCAAAAGGGGACTTGGAGGATTCATGGAAAGATGTCATAGAATAGGACCCAGCTTCATGGTTCTGTCTTGAAATTATAAACTGGGAACCTGGGTTTGTTTGTGGAAGGTCTTATGGGTGCTGGGAATGCAGTTTGTGGGGGGGGGGTGGCAAAGCCTGCCCTTACCTTCATGTAGCTGACATTTGAATGGGGCACAACAAGTCATCAGAAGAGGCTCCCAGGCATTGGGTTCGCCAGGCAGGGATCCTAGCAAGGAGCCAATGAGGGAGGAATGGTCAGAGAAGGACCTTCTGGTGGTAACGTGATGCAGTAGAGCCTAGAGATGGAGAGGGGAGACGTCCCCTGGATGAGAATAGTGTGTCTCTGTCTTCAGGGAGGACGTAACAGGCCAAGGTTGAGGGCAAGTTGTGGGTTCAATGGGGTCCCCTACCCCATTCTAAATCACATGCTGAAGCCCTAATTCCCCAGTACCTCGGGTAAGAACATGACCTTATTTGGACATAGTGTTGCTGTAGGTGTAATCAGCTATGTTGAGGTGAGGAGTCACCTGGTGGAACATCCTGGAGTCACGTGGGACATGACCCTGTGTCCCTATAAAAAAGGGGGAAATTTGGACATGGACACATGGGGAGAAGGCCATGTGCACATGAAGGCAGAGGTGGGACCAGCCGAGGGATCCCCAGGACCTCTGGCAGCTCCGGGAGTCTGGGACACAGACAAGGAGCAGCCTGTCCCCTGAAGCCTCCAGGAAGAACCAGCCCAGCCCCACCTGGATCTCACAGCCCTACCCCACCTGGATCTCAGACTTCTGGTCTCCAGAGCTGGGACAGAATGAATCCCTGTTGTTTTGAGCCACTAAATTTGTGGGTATTTGTCACAGGAGCGCCAGGAAACTTGTTCACTTTCCATCCCTCTATCTGTAAGGTTCCAAAATTCTGTGTCTACTTCTGCCAAATAGAGACAAACTGTATTTTACTCTTATAGACAAACTGTGTTTTAATTGAAAGTACACTTAATTTGTCTTTCTTTCCCGATCTCTATAACCCTGAGTTTATTCTTTACACTTCAAGCTGAAAACAAGCAAACCAACACAATATTAGGGTGTGTCTACTCTTACCATTTTATTGGATTCTTATGCAATCGTAGTTTTAATCCGTTGTTTGGACACATGAAGAGAGTCTTGTGGGTTTTCAAAGATTGTCTTGTATGTGTGTGTGTTCCTTCTTGTCTTTCTGGAATTGTTTTCATCATAGACCTTGTGCATCTTTAAATGTTCATCCTCCACATGCTTTGCTCTTTCTCTCTGGCTTGTCATAAATACCCACCCCACGTCCTGTGGGTTTTCACTGTGGTGTTATGACCGTTGCTGGTTTTAATTCAGCAATGATTTCTCATTATGAAGTATCATTCCTTTAGTGCATGGCGTCTCCCTTTGCCAGTGACAAAGTTCCACTGATGACATACGTTAGTGGTTTTAGCATGGCTTCTCTGTTTTATGGAGACATTCTGTGTTGTGGCGTATTGTGAATTTTTAGAAGGACGTCTATGGTCTGTGTGTTGGATTATAGAGTCTTTCCCAGCGTCAAGTTCTTTTCCATGTATCTGAAGTCTGGACATTTCTTTTTCTGTGCAATTACGTGGCACAAGGCAAGGGGGAAGTTTACTTGTCTTTGCGGTATGGTGGAGTGGATCGGGTCCGTCTTGAAGGAGGTGCTGACAGGGGTTGGGTTCTTGGAAAGTGGGAAGTCTGGGCTTGGATGCTGCCTGAGCACGTGGTCCCTCTCCCCGCCCCGCCTCACATCCTCCTCCCTGCAGACGTAGATGTGACCCCTGGGCGAGTGGCATGCGAGCTAAGAGGAACTCGTCATCACAACCCGTGACCATGGCATCCATGTTTTATAGCAATGATGATGCTCTTTGTTTCCTTCTTGCCAGGATGATCCAACATCCCAGGCGGCTCTGCACCCCCACTTTGTCCGTCCTTGTCCCCCTGCGCTGGGGACCATCACCGCCTCTGCTTCATGCCATGTGACACCATGACCCGTCACCTTGGTGCAGATTCCTAAGGCTTTCCATTAGTTTTCTCACACTTTCCATTGACTGTTGGTTTTCCGGGCTGAACATTTCTTTCATAAACAGTAGCAAGACCCCATCCTTTCCTTCTTATGCTTATTATGTTCACTGGCAGAACCTCTAATACTGAAGTTTAATAGTAGTGAAGAGGTAGGTCACTGCCACACCCCTGCCTGGATTTTAATGCGGTTGACTCCGCTGTCCTGCTCTAGCTGGCCTGTGTTGGCCGTGCACAGCAGTGCACACACACACGTGTGTACACACACAGAGACGCACAGAGACACAGTGTGCATGTGTGCACGGAGACACAGAGGCACACACACACGTCCATGCACAGACACATACGCCTACACACGTACACACAGACACATCCTTACACACAGATTATCCCTTTCTAAAAAAAAAAGAATGAAACACTCCGTTGTCAGCTTGCTGAGGTTTTTTTTTTTTTGGTTTTTTTTTTTAATTGGTGGATGTTTACGAGGCATATCGAGTGGTTTCGGCCATTACTGACACTGTGACTTTGTCTATTTCTTCCCAGTGAGGTCAGGTGTCACATGAAACAGTGTCGTCCATCCTGTAAACTTCTCTGTGACCAGCGTGGCAGCTCGTGGGCTGCGGGGTGGGCCAGGCACAAACCAAACGCCCCAGTTAGATTTGGATTCCAGATAAGCAACAAATACTTCTCCCCGGTGTGAGGTCCCCGTGCGGTATTTGGGACACACCGGCACTAAAGTGAATTTGGCGCATGTCACTGAAAGTCAAAGTGAGCTGGGGACATTGACTGCTACATCTGGTCACCCCGCGAGAGTGGGATTCAGCCTCTGTGCTAGAGAACAATCCCTTCAGTGGCCCCGGGGAGCCTGCATGGATGGGGCTGATGTGGAGGGTAGTGGCTGCAGGAAACACAACTTTGTGTGCTCTCCTAAGACAGGCGTGTCGTTCTCCACCCTATCCAGTTCTGGAAGCCAGGGTGAGGGCTGTGGTGATGTCAGCCGGGCAGTATTTTAGGGTGAGAGACTTCCCGCCCCTGCTGTTGCCTATGGGAGCCAAGACAGCCCCAGGTGGTTCAGCCCATCCATGGGGCCTCTTGTGGCTTTGGAGAGGAATCAAACACACTTGTCAAGAACCATGACACATGGGGGCGCCTGGGTGGCATAGCGGTTAAGCGTCTGCCTTCGGCTCAGGGCGTGATCCCGGTGTTATGGGATCAAGCCCCACATCAGGCTTCTCCACTATGAGCCTGCTTCTTCCTCTCCCACTCCCCCTGCCTGTGTTCCCTCTCTCCCTGGCTGTCTCTGTCTCTGTCTCTGTCAAATAAATAAATAAAATCTTTAAAAAAAAAAAAAAAGAACCATGACACATGCCAATGCCTTCCGACAAGACCCTTGCGGGAACCATGACATCTGCATCGTCACATTTTCTTTGCCATCGATGCTTTCTTTTTTTTCGAACATCACTGCTGCAAACTCAGCAATCAGTCATGAATCACGGAGTAGCTCTCCTTCGCTGTGGGCTAGAATACAAGCTCCAGGTAGCAAAGTCCAAGGTCCCAGCACTTCATGATTTATTTCCTCCTGTGCTGCATGGATTTCCCCTGGCAAACCTGCACTTACTGACCTGCGTTAGATGCACCTTGTCAGGACTTCAGTCCAAGAGTTCCCTTTTCCAAGATCCCCATCTGAACATCCCAGGTAAAATTCTTTGCACGTTTTCATCTGTGTCTACTGCAGATATCAAATGCTTCCCTGGCGTTGTTAAAACATCATTGAACAAATGCAATTTTGCTTGAAGGAAGAAGAGTTAGTTCTCCAACATTTGGTGGGAGTCTGACCATTTCCTTCCTCCTTCCTTCCCTCCTTTCTTCCTTCCTTCCCTCCTTCCTTCCTTCCTTCCTTCCTTCCTTCCTTCCTCTCTCTCTCTTTCAGATCTTATCCATTTATTTGAGAAAGAGTGATAGAGAGAGCAGGGACTGGGTGGAGGGGCAGAGAGAGAAGCAGGCTCCCAGCTGAGCAAGAAGCCCGGTGCCAAATTTGATCCCAGGACCCTGAGATCATGACCTGAGTCAAAGGCAGAAGCTTAACTGACTGAGCCACCCAAGCGCCCCTGGGTATTTTTCCATAAAGGATATTCTTAGCGTGTTGTTCATTGCCAAAATGATGGGTGTGTTTTGGCTTCCCTGAAAGTGGATTATTGTCAGGCAATGTTTTTATGTAGGAAAGGCAGGGTAGGGTTTTTGCTTGTTATCCGGTAACACATCTTTCATCTCTAGGGAGGGCAGGAGAATCTGATTCCATATCACTTGGTAGGTCTATGCAGTCCTCAGCATCTGATCATTGTGAAGGATGAGGATGATGACCCCCTTTCCAGGGGGCACCTGAAATTATCAGTGGACACAGCCAGGGAGAGTCCTTGAGAGGGTTACCTTAATAACAGTGCGTATGTACACATGAAAGTGCGACCATGATTTCATCCATTAAGAAAATGAACTTGAGAGGGGTGGGGGAATGGGATAGGCTGGTGATGGGTAGTAAGGAGGGCATGTATTGCATGGTGCATTGGGTGTTATATGCAACTAATGAATCATCGAACTTTACATCAAAAACCAGGGATGTACTGTATGGTGACTAACATAATATAATAAAAAATATGATCATAAAAAGAAGGAAATGAACTTGAGAGTCTAAGGAGCTTAGCAAAGTTCTCCACCGTCGGTGGTAAGCAAATGACTGTTTATAGTCTAACTCTATGTCCTCTTGGAGGCAACACCCTATTCTGTAGGCACAGTCTATGCTCTCAAAAACAAGGCCAACTTTGACAAGGCAGACATCCTATCAGTCTTTCTTGGAAGACTTTGATCTCCACTAAGGACACCATGCCTAACATGATCACGAATGTTTGCATGTACTCAAAGTCCTGCTCAAGCCTCTGCTAGGGTTTAGATCTTAAGATTCATGCATTTCTTTCAAGGAGAGTAGCTGAGTGGCAAATCGTACCTATTTAGGTAAAATCAGGGTTTTCCAACTCATTCCCACAAGCACTGAATCTGAGGACAGGGTTGATTTCAAATCATCGTCATTAACAGGATCATATCTGATGAATACAGCTCAAGAACATGCCCCCAGTCTGGCCAACGTCTTGCGTCTTGTCTTCCAATGGTTTCATGTCTGGACCTTAAGATGGTTGCTTATGACAGCGGTGTTGCATTACATAACGATGATTGATTAAGTTGATTAAGTAGCATGAATCAATACTTGAAACTTGACAGACAATGGCCACTTGTTTGCATTTATTAATATAGAGTGGTAGCCAGCAAGTACTGAACGTATCAAGATCTGCAAATCCCATGGAAACAAGTTACTAACAGGGAATGCAAATGTACGTGAGTGGAAAACCTATCGTACGATAAGTAAGGGCCCCGAGCAACTCCCTAAGAAACTCACCCACAACACAGGGAAAGATGGGATGTATAACGAGAGGCCCCAGAATCTGGAAGGAGAGGAACCATTGAATGAACATACCGATGAGACTTTAAACCAGGTGATTATGGAGCTGTCATGGGAATCTGTATTTGGAAACACTTTTTTTTTTTTTAAAGATTTTATTTATTTATGTGACAGAGAGACAGCCAGCGAGAGCGGGAACACAAGCAGGGGGAGTGAGAGAGGAAGAAGCAGGCTCCCAGCGGAGGAGCCCGATGTGGGACTCGATCCCGGAACGCCGGGATCACGCCCTGAGCCGAAGGCAGACGCTTTAACGACTGCGCTACCCAAGCGCCCTTGGAAACACTTTTATGCCTTAAAATTTATGTTCAGGATGAAAACTTGGTATACACTTCATGGCGCTCATTCCAGCGGATGGGTTCAGAACATCATGCATGCTTTTTGGTGTGCGTATGCAATTCCCATGCAGAGTTCCTCGGGAACAAAGAGGACCTGGGGATCATCTGTATGTTGGGTCTGACAGTCCAGGATCTGGTATCTAGAGTTGATGGAATGACACAGTGACATCTGGAGTAAAACATTCCATTTCAAAAAAAAAAAAAAATACACAAAGCTATGTTCTGGTGGAAGAGGGCTTTATAACGCGGATCCGTACAGCTAATCCGCAGGCAAACTGCTCTGGTTGGTTTAGCTGGGTTTTCACGAGCTTTTCTTTGCATGTAGCATGACAGTGCCTTGGTTCTTGTTCACCCAGATCCCTTCGTCCCGTGGGAGAGTGGCCCTGCCTGTCTCGCTATGCTTCACTTGCTGCTGAATGGCAACCCATCTGGGGCATGATGCTGACTAATATTATGTGCATGAGCCCCCAGATTGTTCCCCCATACTCGGTCTTGTGGAGCAGAATTGAGAGAGAATCCTGGGGGTTGGGGAGAGAGTGTATTTTGCCTCCTTTAGCTGGGTGTCTAGATCTCCCCGGGGCAAAGCTGGGGTTCATGAAGTCGTCAGAATCCAGTGGCCAGGATCAAGCGATTGTTTCTCTGTAGGAGACCAGCCTGATGAATCATTTTGATGGTAGTTAAGATAAGAACAGTCAGTTACTGCAGGGAAGGTGCCAAGGGCATTGCTGACTATGACATTTCCCCCCTGGGTTGTACAAGGAGATGCAAATGAGGGAGGCAAATCAGGTTGCCTCCTTTGTTGTCTCACAAACCTGAACCATCTGGAAGGGCAGAGTGTGGACCAGCTTCCACATTGCAGAGGGAGGTGGTACCAGCGGGGTGACGTTGGAGTAATCAGTCCAGGTGGCTGTTGAGGAGAAGCAGGGGTTCTTCAAGACGGTCTTCTGCTTTTGTCCTGGACGTCAGGTAAACCAGCCCTGACAGGTGAGTTGAGGAAGCCTTATTAGGATGGACAGTCTTGACTCTTCTTGCTCCTTGATTAGTTTCTGTTGTCAGGGGCAGAGCTGGGATTTTGGAAGCCCCGTTGGCCGACTATTTTCTAGAGCCCAGTGGATCAGCTTATACACTGAGAGGCTGAATCCAAACCAACGTTTGTTTGAATAAGCTTCTCTCCTTTCTCCCTCCTTCCTTTCCATGTCTTAGCCAATAGCTCTTTCTCTGTGGTCTCTGACATCTTGCTTTGGACAAGACAGATTGATGAAGGAGGTAGTTTGTATTATGTTCCCAATATTATTTTAAGTACAAATATGAGTGATAGCTTGCACGTGAAAGACGAGTGTCTGTTTTCTTTCACTGCAATGAATTTTGCTGTAATAGCATGTGCTCACCGCAGCCCCTCCTCATGATATATAATGATTATCCTAAAAATCACTGTACAGTGGTGTGGATTTGTGCTAATGCAAAACCAAATTAGTAGATATATTCAAATAATTACCTCTTTTCGGGTGACCCAAATTCACCCCATGTAGACATTCTGAGTACAACCCCTTTCCTCAAGAGTATACTGTCATCCAGATGTGTTTAAAGGTAGGTTTAGGGACTGAGCCAGTTAACTCAAGAGGCAGAAAGAAGCAGGTGGACCCAGGACTTGGCGCAGCGAGAACTCCTTAAAAACAAACTAAGAGCAGCAGAGACATTGATGGAGGAAGGTTCCTGTCTTGACAGATTTTGGAAAACCACTTTTAAATGTCAGAAGTGGAAATATCTCATGAGGATTTCTCGATGGAGACTAATGTCATTAACATGAAGATAACATCTGTTTGTGTTTTTTCAGCACATTTTATCTCTGGCCAAGGAAAATAAGAAGGTACCTGGCACTGTGCAATGAAGCTCAGGTGAGGAAAGTCGTGAGCTATTTTGCAAATGCATTGAATGTAATGGGCAATCCGGAGACACCTGTGAATTCAGCCTCACAGAGAACAGGCATTCAATGTCACATGTTCCAGTTACGGTTGGTTGTAGATGTCTACATTGATATTCTGGGTTCAGTATGTCCATGACAAAATAGGAGATATCTTGGCAACTCATACAAATGTAAAGTGTGGATTGCCGACATAGTAGTAGTATTTTAAGATGCTGTACATAATTCACTAGCGTTGCATGGTAACAGGTGGTGGTACATTTGTGATGGCAGCGTAACATAGAGACTGGTCCAATCACTCTGCCGCGCACCGGAAACTGATGGAACACTACGTGCTTACTACACTTCAATGATGAAAATAAAATAAATGAAATATTGTAAAAGTAGGCTGTGAGAAAAGCAATTCAACCCACATTGGGTAGATGAGAACACGCCTCTCATTATCCTGATTTGGCAACGGGAAAAGTCCTGGCCGTCTAGGTCCCGCCTTGGAGAAGTTCACAGTCTTGGGGGAATATGTTTGGGTAAAAGCAAAGAGTTGCGAATCATGTGACCAGCATTGTTTCCAAGCATTTACGGAGGGTTTTGGGAGCAGGTGAGGGTCAGCGGCCATTTCTCTCCTCCCTCCCAGAGGAAATATTTGAGGTGAGTTTTGATAAAGACAAGAGGGAGATGTCACTGATACTTCCAATATTCATTACCTGGTAATTGAGTAAGGATCCAGTGGGAAGGGAATTACATATTTCTTTGAGACAATGGGACTTTGGTTGGGACTGAACAGCATCCTGAAGGGGGCTCGACTGGTTTTCAGATTCCAGGCTGTTCCTTTTCCACAATTCACTTCTTCACCAACGTTCTCCCTTCTCCTCTACCCTTGGGTTGCTTTTTCTTTGTTTGCTGTTTGTTGCTGCTGTTGATTCTTGCTCCAACCAAATGTCCCTTTGGCAAAGCTCTATGCCTGCCCACATTGGAATTCTGTCCGGCGTGAAGGAAAGTCAACAGGCTCCTTCTCCCAAGGGTGTGACCTCAGGAGTATTATTGTCTCTGGCCTAAGAAATGCTTTGTCCCTGAGTAAACAATTTCAGACTTCACCTTGTGGAAAAGCATTTACTGTATGGGAGCGGGAAACCCAGGAGAGGCTCCCTTTGAGTGTCATGGGCCCCATTGGACAGCGGCAGTCAATGCTTGGTAAGAGAAATTCGAGAGGCTCGCCTGTTCCTCGGGGTGAAGTGCCTGGTCTCCCATGAGCCCTGCTGCTTTCATGGGAAGGGGACAACTGCAATGGGACGTGGCTCCCAAAATCATCACATAAAATCCATGATTGCCTTTCAGGAGTCTCTTCATCGCTCTGTCTTGGATGTGTGTACTTTTAAACCCATGCCAGTCCCAAGAGGAACATGATGATAAGCCTAATGTAGTCCTGATCGTGGTTGATGACCTTGGGATTGGGGACCTGGGCTGCTTTGGCAATGACACAATCAGGTATGGCTTCGAGCTGAGTCACACTATTTCATCTGTTGTCTGGGCTCGGAAGGTTGATAAAGTTTTATGACTCCATCACATGCAAAACCAAACTTATGGGTTGGAATGTGTCTTCAAAAGAAGCAAACAATGTTAAAATCAGGGCTGTTTGGATCTGAATCTTAGTTCTGCACGTATTGGTTGTGAAATCTCAAGCAATTTACTTAACGTCTGTGTGCCTTGCTTATCTTTCTTGTTGGTTGAGCGCACAGCTGGGTAGTATACAGGGGTGAGTTCATATGTGCTAAGCATTTAGAGTAGATATGTGGTACGTAGTGAGTCTTCTGTGATATGTAATATTATGATGAGTGATGATTTTTTAAAAGATTTATTTATTTTAGAGAGGGAGAGAGAGAGAGAACAGAGGAGGGACAGAGAGAGAGAGAGAATCTCAAGTAGACTCCCCGCTGAGCACAGAGCCCAACTTGGGGCTCGATCCCATGACCCTGAGATCATGACCTGAGCCAAAACCAAGAGACATCTGCTCAACCGACTGAGCCACGCAGATGCCCCTGATGAGTGATGATTTTTTATGCATACTTTTATTTGGTGGAACTGGTCGTTTTATGCTTCCTAATTTTGGAAATCTTTTAAGGTGATATTCTTCTATTTTAAGAATGGGCACTCCAAAAGAAAAAAAAAATATGTGAAACAGAGTCAGAGCTCTGTAGTAGGCGACAAAAACCGTTAGCATGGGTCATGCCAACACCGTGGCTTAGGAGCTCATCTCAGCAAGACTTACGAATCCTATACTTTAACAATTCCATTTTGTTCTGTCATCTTTCTCATGAAGAAAGCTAGGTCTCGTTACATTTTATTTGCATCCAGCCAAGTGAGTCTTCGTTGAAGTCTGTCCGATGGTCTCCAACCTCCAGGTGTCTTTACAGGGAATGACAAGGCAGGGGTTGCAACCTTTGTCTAGAGCGGGACATCTGTCTCTGGAATATGTGCATCAAACTTGCCCTTGTGTGTATAAGTAGGTAGGCGTAACTAAGGTCTGTAAGTCATTAGCCTTAATTAATCAGCCCACAGACGCGTAATTTTTTATATATACTTTAGAAGGCAGTGCCATATACTCAAGACACCATATTGCAGAAGCAAATTATATCAACTCTGCAATGGACAGCCAGTGCCTAAAGCGTCAACTGTGTTTTTTCCATGATGTGGGGAGAAAAAGGAAATAGGGCACTGTGTGCAGTTACTTTTTCTCCTGTTCTGGGCTTAGGAAATCATCGTAAACAGGTGTTAGTTTCTGCCTCTGAGTCTCCCCTCCTCCTCTCTGCAATTCCCTTTCTGTCTCTTTTTCCAGGACACCTAACATTGACCACCTAGCCAGGGAAGGCGTGAAGCTAAATCACCACATCTCTGCGGCCTCCATGTGCACCCCCAGCCGGGCTGCCTTCCTCACGGGAAGATACCCCATCCGATCAGGTGTGTAGACGGATAAGCCTCTGTTACGCTCTGCGGACACATTAGATTCAAGGAAATGAAAATGTAGCTAGTCCATTTTGAAAAGTTTGCCCCAAAAAAGTGCAAACACACACGCACGCACGCACGCACGTCCTTGAATATGCAGCTGTGGATGTCTGCGTGGAAACCATTGTTCTCCTAGTTGACCCAAGCCCGCCCTGCATGGCTATGTCTATTCACCTCGTGCTGACTGTTTATCCTGAGTGTCCCGTGATCAGGGGTAGGCAGGACTTTCCATCCCAGGGCAAGAAGGAGACGCTCTTTTGGGAGGAACTAAGAAGATGCATCGGCACTAATTGGGGGTGTCATGAGATGCACCTGCCAGAGTGTCTCAATGTTTATCACACATTTTCGCCATTGTGTGAATGTAACACCTTTTCTTTATTCATCCCTCAGTTGACCAACCATTGGACTGTTTCCGGCTTTAGGCTCTTAGAAATAGTTCAGCTGTGTACCTGCCCGTACACGTTTTTGACTCAACACGTATTTTCAATTCTTTTGGATGCATACCAAGGGGTGGAATGGTTGGGCCATATGGTTATATTTTCAAAGGCGGTCAGACTGGCTGTGGTTTAGGGGCACAGATTCTGTAGTTTAAGAGGAAGCAGAGCATACATTTCATAGGTCAGGATTTGTGTCCAGTTCTTAGTCAAGCTTGAGAAGCCCCTCGCCCAGCTCCTTGTGTGTGTCCCATAACATTTTGAATCCTGTGAGGTTGATGATATCTTGCTTAACTGTTGCTAAGGTGAATCAGGTCCAATAAATGATAAATTATTCTTTTTTTTCGTATGGTAAACTTATAGGTGATTTGACTTTTTTTTTTTTTTCCTGTGCTGCTCACTTTATGTAAAACGAGCTTCTGTAACATTTAGAAGGAGATAGTTTCTAGTAGAGAGCATGGTGACCAAATCTAACCTGGAAGACTTTTCTCTTGCCTCCTTGTCTATGGTGTTTAAACAATGGGCTCTCCCTCTCTGAAAGTCTCCACCTGCATTGCCTCCTTTGTTTTTATCTGGAATTTCTCTTTCTTTTCACTCACTTTATCCTGTCTTATTCGATTTTCTCTCCACTCCCGGATATTGCTTCAAGGTTGGGCCGCCATTTTGGTAGGAAGCCAGGATAGGTCAGTTTAGGGAGTTCTTCATTCTGGATCGCTCCAACATTTTCATACCCAGAAACCTTCGGTCACTTGCAGTGGAACTGGGGAAAGTCCCTCTGTTTTCGCTCCTCTCCAGGGAACACCTGTTGGCTATTCTGGGGTTCTTCGGTGACTGGATCCTTCAGAAACTGGTTTGCTTTCTTCTGCTTCTTTTCTCTAAAATGTAGGTCTTGGGCTTATGGTTGACATGTCCCCATCTATCTGTCACCTAGTTTTGTCAGTGATGTCCACAGTGAACAGTTTTCTTTTCTTATTGCTCTATTTCTGGGAAGGAACGGAGAGGTTCAAAAACCGTGTGTCCACTCTTCAAGGAAATGAACACTGGGGCAATGTCAGTGTTTTTGACAGACATTTGGCTTATCTATCTTTTGTGCAAATACAACTAAAATCTATTGTCAGAAAAAAAAGAATCCATTGTAGAAACAGTAGGGTTTGAAGTTTTCACAAGATTTCATTTTTTGGCCCTTTTTCTAATACAATGATTCCCCCGCCAAGGGTAGCCCACGTTAGATGTTCAGTTGCCAGTGTGCATTGAAATGATACCCCATGTCATTGTAAACATGCTGGAGGCTATTATTTGTAGACTGTTATTTGAATGGTGTGTTTGTGCATGTCTGGTAGTGTTGTGTGTGTGCATGCAAGCGTGGAAAGGGGTTTATAGTGGGGACCAGTGTGAGTTCTGTCTGGGAAACACAATCTTCCTCCCCCACATGATGATTTTCTCTTCCTCGCTTGTTATGTCTTCCAGCTCCATAACTCACTTCCTCTTCAGCTGATGGGCATCTACTCATTGTGTGTGTGTGTTCTGTTGTCTCTGGTTTTGTTTTTCCATCCCACTCAGGAATGGTATCTGACACAGATAACCGTGTCATTATCACACTTGGAGCCCCTGCTGGACTCCCTCATAATGAGACGACGTTTGCAGCCTTACTGAAGAAGCAAGGGTATAGCACGGCAGTGATAGGTAAGAAGTGGCCCAAGGTGTGACTTATTTACTATAAAGAAATAATGTGTTGTTCTTTTCTTTTTTTAAGATGTATTTACTTATTTGAGAGAGCGCGAGTGGGAGGGGCAGAGGGAAAGGGAGGGGTGATCTAAAGCAGACTCTGTGCTGAGTGCGGAGCCCAACACGGGGCTCCATCCCAGCACCCTGAGATCACGACCTGAGTGGAAACCAAGAGTCCGATGCTTAACTGAGTGTGCCATCCAGGTGCCCCTGTGTTCTCTACTTGACATGATTTTCTTGGAAATCTTTTATTTCAAAATAAGCATGCGTCTTGGCTATGGCAGGGAAGACCCTCCTTATGATGTAGGCTTCTGATGGATCTGCTATTTCTTTGGCTACCTCTGACCTTTCTCTTTACTTTTCAACATTAATCTGCTTAATATATTATACGGTCTTTCTCAAGTAGACGCGTCCCCCGTGTCCTCCAGAATTCTCTTTCATTGTTGTGTTTTGCTCAGCTGGGACCCTCTATCATAATGACCCTCCCCGTCTAACACACACACACACACACACACACACACACACACACACACACTCCTTCTGAAACGGCACCTGTTTATCCTTTTCAGACATAATTCAGGCACGACAGAAGACCTCTTCCCACCTGACCTCCAGGCCTTTCCAGATGGCCACCCCACGTGTTTCTGTATTACCCTGTTTCTTCATCTTTGCAAAGACCCCACTATACTATGATAGTCTTATTATACTCTTCTCTGCAGACTCTGAAATCCTTCATCTCATTCACCACGTATGATTTACGAAATGTGATGACCCTCTCAAGAACACACAAATAGCTTTATGCATCATGAACTTCTTATGGAGTGTCCACTTTGACTCCATATAAACCTCTACACCCTATATCCATCACCCAAATTGAAAGAAAATGTATCTTAAAAAATGTCTTTTGAAAAATGTCGATACCCTGTATCTGCCACGTAAATCAAGATAAGGAGCATTTCAGTTCCTTAGAAAATTTCCATTGGCCCCTTCCAGTCTGTCCCCCTGGGTTAGCTCCTTCTTTCACCACTCCCACAGCTCGAGAGAGTCAATGCAGAGGAGAAAACTGTGCTGCTCCCTTTGGCAATGATTAAGTCCCCATGTAGTCTCCCGAATGCATTGCAGTGGGCTGGTAATGATCTCAAGTCCTAGTTAATCTCATTGCACATTGTGGACAGAATCATTGATAACTTACAGGCAGAAGGGATGTCTGACAATAACCATCTCCCTAATTTCAAAAATAAGGAAATTGCTTCTTCCCAAGGCTGAGAGACATAGGAGATGTTTTAATGCAAATGTTGCACAATAACATCAAATCTGTCAGCCTCTGTGCTTGTATATTTTCTCAATATAGGTTCTCTGGCCCTCCTCATTATTTCATTAAAATGGAACCATGGATATTGTATGGATGTCTTTTTTCTCACTGCCAAAGATGATAGATGTCAACCAAGGATGACCCATTGGAAGCTAAACCTACTGTCTCCATTTGAGAGCCTGGGTTTCAACTGGCATGAAGATAACATGCCATGTTAAATCAATTTTTGTAACCAATTTGACATTGATGAGAGAAGACAACCTTAGTGGAGGTGCGGGACAGAAAACCCTGGGCCATAGCCTTGCCTCTCATCTGCACTCACTCAGGTGCTCAGAGATGTGAATACGTGCATCCTTCATGTAGCCCCAGCTCCACGCAGGGAACCATTAATGTTTTGGTGGACACATATGACCATACTCTGTTAGACTCCACATGCCAACAGGATGCCCGTGGGTCTTCTTGTTACAGTTCAAGGTGTGACAAGTTTGATCAAATAAAGTTCAGTGAGCTTTAGTGGGAGACCTAGGATTTCCATCCAGCGAGCTATCCAACCATCCATCATCAATCGTCCATCCTCCGTCATTCATCCATATCTATCTTCTATCTATCTATCTATCTATCTATCTATCTATCTATCTATCTATCATCTATCTATCCATCATCTATCTATCCATCCATCCATCCATCCATCCATCCATCAGTTCATCCATCAGTCCATCCATCCATCCATCCATACATCCATCCATCCATCCATCCATCATGTCTGTCTATCTATCTATCTATCTATCTATCTATCTATCTATCTATCTATCTATCTATCATCTATCTATCATCTATTTTCTATCTATCATCTATCTATATCTATCTATCTATCTGTTATCTATATACCCACCTATCCACCTACCCACACATCCACCCACTCATCTATCTATTCATCTATCCATCTGTCCACCTGTGCATATGATATACATCCCCCGTCTATCTTCCATCATTTCTATCATACATCTATCTCTCTATCTAACTATCTATCATCTATCCATCTATCAACCTATCTACCTACGTACCTATCTATCCACCCTCCCTCTTGTCCATCCACCTCATATCATATATATCTCATTATTTAATATCAATTATCTACGTACCTAGTCACCTATCTATCCACCACCTATAATCTCCCCTGTCTCTGCCATGTATTTATCTTTGTTGCTATGATTCATTTCTTTCTGTGAATGAGAAACTGCCCAGTTCACATCCTTGCTTCAAACTCACAACTGTATTTTCCTCCCTTTATTTTTCATCATATCTGGTCACTCACAACCAGATCTTAACATAAATGTCTGTGAACTAAGGAAGAGCAAAAGATGAATCGGGTGCTGAACTCAGATTTTTAGGCAAAAGAAAAGTATTTGCTGCTCCATTTTTTGCACGAGTCGTTTGTTTTGAATGAAGAGTGCTCACATGGTCTACGTGGTGGGCGTGCGTACTACGCTTTATTTGTCTGTTTGTAATTTCAGGCAAATGGCATCAAGGCTTACACTGCCAGTCCCGACATGACCATTGCCATCATCCGTCTCAATATGGATTTGATTACTTCTATGGCATGCCATTCACTCTGATAGACCCCTGCTGGCCAGATCCCTCTCGTGACACAGAATTAGCCATCGGGAGCAAAGTCTGGTTTTGCGTGCAGCTGGTCGCCATTGCTGTGCTCACTCTCACCTTGGCGAAACTGTGTCACTTGATCTCTCTTCCCTGGTCCCTCATTCTCTTTATGATCCTTTTTATTTTTCTACTGGGCTACTTTTGGTTCTCCAGTTATACGTCTGCTCTGTACTGGGACTGCCTCCTCATGCGAGAGCATGACATCACCGAGCAGCCCATGAAGGCAGAGCGAGCTGGTTCCATCATGGTGAAGGAAGCAATTTCATTTATGGAAAGGTAAAAGTAATTTACAAAAAAAAAAAAAAATCCACGTATCTGAATGGATTTAAGACGGAGTATTTTAAAGACAGGAGTCTTCTAAACATAACACAATGAGCGTTTTATAAAAATAAGAGGTGATGATTTGAACAATATTGAATTAAGAAAGGGAATATTACTAGCTAGGGCTTGAGACTACCATACTGTATTTTTGGAGGCAAGCTGGATTCTTCACGCAGTACCTAGGGAGGGCTATCTCATTTGACTTCTTGTGATTAAAATCACAATTTCTCCATTGGCCTTGAAATTCATATTTGGTCAGACCAAGCAGGTAGACTCACACTAGACTCAAAATTACAAATCTGGCTTGTTAATTTAGAATTCGTTTATATGCATACTGTCTGCATATGAATGCACAATGGGAAACATATTTGCCAGGAAACTAGATAGTAGAAGAAGTTGGCTACTACACTGTTTTCCTATTAGGAAAGAAATCTCCTTGAGAGATTAAAATCAGAGGGCTTATCATTGAGCATGAGCTATGTAAGGGACATTATTCAGCTGAGATCAGTGGTGATCGTTATGAAGCCCAATGCATCCAGAGCACAATCGCTGGAAACTTTCCAAGGGAGCCACATTTATAGGTCTCCAGTTTGTCGCATTTTTTTTTTTAAGACTATGAACACATTTTTGATTCACCATTCCAACATTGCCTGAGGCTGTATCTTTACTGATCACCATCCTGGGGTCCAGACTTCAAGGATAAGATCATATTTAGTGATGACAGGGTATGTAGAAGCCCATAATAAGAAATAAGCTAATGGGCACAAATCCAGGTGTTATCAGTCCAAACTGTAGGGACTTTCCAAGAAATCAGGGAAGCCGTACTGGAGAAGGTATGTTAACTGAATGTTCAAAGGTGAACAAGACCAACATGAAGAAGTGGCCAGGCATTACTACATGAAGCTCAAGCACAAGGAAGATAGGTCCTCAGCTAACGAGGACAGCACACAGTGCAAATGCCACTCTGAAAAATTTCTGCTCTGATGAGATTTCAAAATGTAAAGAGTGGAAAATAATGAATTAAAAAAAAAAGTTGCACCATGGTGAGCTGGGTTGGTTGGTGTCCTTCCAAAATCCATGTCCACCTGTAATCTCAGAATGTGATCTTATTTTGGAGTAGGGTATTTGGAAGTGTAATTCATGAGGATGAGATCATCCTGGGGTAGGGACCTGTAAGTTGGTGTGTTCAACTGGCATGTAGAGTCGTTTGGTGGTATAAAGGATCTTGGGCAACCTGTAGATAGCTTTGTCCTTACCTTATAGCCAAGGTGGGCACAATACAAATTTAGACTCTTAGAGAGATTAAACCATCTTTGCATTGTAGATGCCACAGAATGGCTGGTTTCTCTTAGGGCAAGCTCCTCATTTCCTGGAGACTTCCATATGTGCAGAGGGACAGATGCTTTGAGAGGTGACTTCCATCACACTGAAAGCTCAAGATGAGCGATCCTGTTCCATTCAGTGAGCCAGTTCAAGTCTGAAGACACCTGCACACATTGTTGCTTCCTGTTTACATTAGTACATCAAGAACAAATGCTGGGGTGTGAAAATGTGCTTCCATCACCAAAACCTGTGTTGAGTTTCAGAAGGTCTATATGATCCACAGTGGCACCATGTGGAAAGGGAACAGGGACTCTGATGATTCAGAAGCTACTCCATTGATTAGTGATGTGGCCACGAGCATGTGCCTTGGGTTCGTGGATGCTAGAAATTGCTTTTACCTGGATTCTAAGTGTGTGCGTTTCCTGCGACTGCTGGGACAGATGTGTTTACTATTTTATGGCGCTAGAGGTCAGGAATCTGAATCTCATCTTACGGGGGGAGGGGCGCTAAAATCGAGGCATTGGCAGGACTGGCTCATTCTGGAGGTTTTAGGGCAGAGTCTGTTTCTAGTCCTATCCACACTATTTTTTGTCTGATTTTGATCGTATTGGGGTTCCTCTTACAAGGACCCTTGTGATTGCATTGGATACACAGACAGATAATCCAGGATTATCTCTCCATCTCAACATCCTGAATTTAATCCCATCTGCAGATATCCTTTTGTGACATAAAGCAACATCTGTATAATTTCAATCCTCAGTAGTACATGCAAACCATCTTTTTCTTTTAAGGATGCCAGGTCTTAGATTCTGGCCTCACCCTACCCCAGGATGACCTCCTCTCCACTAATTACATCTCCAAAGACCCCATTCTCAAATGAGATAACATTCTGAGCCCCCAGATAAGCACCAATTTTGGAGGGATGCCATTCAAACCAGCTCACCATAAGCCAACTTTTTTTCATTTTTTCCCCTCATTCTTTATACCGTCGTATGTCATCAGAGAAGAAATTTCCCAAAGAATGGCATTTGTGTTGTGAGCTGCCCTGGTTACCTGGTGACCTACCTTCCCCGTGGGTTGTCAGGGCTTGAAGTGAGTCAACCTCATTTCCTGTGTCTTCCCAGGAGACCTGAAGGTGTGTGGACAGCTTGCCAAGATGTTTCTGTCCATGCTTGCTTCGGGGTTGTGAAAGAATTGGCGTTTCTAAGAAACCACTCCCGAGCCACCATCCCTTGGGTCTGTCAGGTGTGACTCTGGCCTGAGACATTATCAGCCATGGGACAAGTGTGCCAAGCAGAGCTGGATGGGCTTGTGAGCTCCGTTGTGCCAGGCAGGGCCACTCAGGAATCAAGCCATCCCACACACGTCCTGGGGAGCAAGTCCAGATGCTGGAGGTGCTGGCATCCACCCCAGCATCTCCAAGGCACTGGTATCCACCCCTTGCTCTCTCCAAGGGGCTGCCTCACACATGCATTCCCTCTCCTGGGGCACATAGAAGATGAATGGACACTGGGTTTGTGTGACAAAAAATGATGTGGTTCGCCTTCCCAGACTTTGCAAACACATAAGCAGAGTGATTGATGTCTCCCCAGGCACCGCGAAGGACCTTTCCTCCTTGTTTTCTCCTTTCTGCATGTACACGTGCCTCTCCCCACAACAACCGAGTTCATCGGCACCAGCAAGCACGGCTTATATGGGGACAACGTGCAGGAGATGGACTCCATGGTGGGTAAGTGGCAGGACCTACGGAGCCTGGAACTTCGTGCTTTGATAGTTCAGGGCACCCAGACACGCCCCCCGCCCCCGGACAACCCCAACGATGTAGGAGGTGGAAGCCTGCGACAAAGTCGGCACAAAACCACGCTCAATGCTTCCCCTATCCCTGTGAGTCCCCGAGTTTCCATGCTATGTATATTAGTTACCAAATCGGACTCAAGTTTTCTGAGAAGGAAGACAGAAAAGCACATGACGCTGGTCTCATGTGTTGGCGGGACAGAAGCTTTGGGTTATAATCATCTCCAAATGTAGGATGTTGGCATGGAATAGATTTTAGTAAGCAGAGAGAGGCTTTAGAAATCAAGCCTGAGCAGGGCACCTGGCTGGCTCAGTAGGTTGAACACCTGCCTCCTGGTTTCGGCTCAGGTCATGATCTCCAGGTCCTGGGATTGAGCCCTGCCTTGGGCTATGTGCTCAATGCAAAGGCTGCTTCCCCCTGCTCTTTCTCTAATAAATAAATAAATAAACAAATAAATAAATAAATAAAATCTTTACTAAAAAAAAAAAAAATTCAAGCCTGACCAAAGGAAAGTCAATAAGGTATTGTCAATTCGCAGTCTCAGACATAGAAAACATTTTACAATATTTTTTAAATTTTTTAAAAAGATTTTATTTATTTGAGAAGGGGAGAGAGAGAGAGAGCAAGAGCAGGGGGAGGGAGAAGCAGACTTCCCGCTGAGCAGAGAGCCCGGGATTCTAGGACCCCGGGATCATGACCTGAGCTGAAGGCAGACACTTCACTGACGGAGCCACCCAGGCGCCACTAAAAATTATTTTAGATATAAATACTATTTAATGAAACATAGGCACATATGTCTATACTTAGGAAGGCATATGTGTATGTGTCTGGGTGTGTGGTGTGTGTAGAGGATGTGATCACTAAAAACAGGCAAAGAACAAAACAATTCTATCTGCTTTAAAATTTTAAATCAAGGCAAGGTTTTCAAACTATCTAAGCTAACAAAATGACAACGTAGCCTTAAGGCACCTCTCGGTATGGTTTGATCTCCATGGGACTTTTTCCGTGGTACTCAGTAATGACACAGCTATCCATGGCTGTGCTGAATATTTGCGGACAAACCAGGATATTTGAAAGCCACATTTTGGAAGCATGTGCCTGAGGTTCACAGACTGTTGGTACCCACGGGCGGTGTATGTTTTCTGTCCAGTTGGAACTGACCTTTCAGGACAAATAATCATCTGTTTTGATATGCAATTTCAGAAATACTGAGAAGTTTATTTTTCTCCAAAATATCCACCTTGGAAGCTAAAACAAAACCCCAGGTCTCGGGAATTGCTGCTGTCCTTGTTAGAAAGTTTTCCTGGTTCCTGGTTGGGGTATCATACTAACGCATTCATTAAAGTGCCCTTTAACAGTTAAATGGTGGGAGCTATTGACTGAATGAACCCTTAGATGCACGAGGAGGGCACTGCTGCAAGTGTGTTCTGGATGGAACCCCATAAACATTCTAGGAGATGGGGACCATACTCAGCATTGTTACTCCCCTTGGCAGATGAGGGAACAAGGGCATGAGATATTGGGGCCTTGCTCAAGATTACAGGACAGGACTTGGGGAGCCAGGATCAGAACCTGTTCACTCCTATTTGCTAGTTCAGCTGCTCCTGGTGTAGGGCCAAATATTATGGACGGAGATGAGGAAACATGGCTCCGTTCTTCTGAACCATCCCGTAACTCCCACAGGCTGTCATTTCACAGGTGTTGGGAAAACTCTAGAAACTCCCTCCCCCCACCCTCCCCTTGGCTTCCTCCTTCCTCAAACCCAGGTAGAGGCTTCCAATGCAAATGGCATCCCCTACCCAACGCAGGGGAAATCCTCTGGTGCCTAATTAGTCATGCATCTGAAATGAGTCTCAGAGAATTCTAGAAGCTCAGAGCAGGTTCCTCCAGATCGGGAGGAGAGAGTGTCCAATGTGAGGCAGACGGATGATGAACCATGGGAGTAGGAGGAGAGGCCTGGCTGGACCTGTTTGCACAAAAGTGATGATGGCTGGGATTGGATTCTGGGCTGGCTGCGTAAGGGCTGCAGGTGTGCTTGGAAGCAGGTGCGCTCAGCTGCTCCCCTGGGCTGGGCGACAGGAGCTCAGGAGAGGGGCAAACTGTCTGAGGAAGTTACGTGCACACGCAAATACCAAGACACATGTATGAAATGCATATTTAAAATGTAAGTAGATATGATAAATATGTTACATCTATTTCCAGCATCACTGAAATCTCTAGGGTTTCCAACATAGACAGTTATATTCTTTACAGGTGTCAAGTAATTTTGAGAGAGATTTAAAAAATAATTAGGTAGTGGCCGTGGAGATGATTAGCACCTGTCTAGCATCAGCTGAAGCGTGTGTTTGTGTGCATATTTATAGCATACAGTATCTACAATGTAATATATATTATTTGTATGTATATTTGTATATATAATATCCATAACATATAATATTTGTATGTATATTTGTATTATACAGTATCCATAATATATAAAATTTGTATATATTTGTATTATATAGCATCTATAAGATAATATATATTTGTATATATATTTGTGTCATACAGTATCTATGATATATATTATAATAAACACAATATATAATACATAGTAAATATATACTATATATAACACATAATAAATGTATAATATATAATATAATACAAAATATTAATTTATATATTATGAATAATAGAAATGCAATGACTATAAATATATAGTATCTACAAATGTTTATATAATCTATTTCAGTTGATATTAGAAATATATATATTTTATTATAATATAAATTTATTTTTACCTAAAGGTGTTAAGCATTTCCATTATTTTTTCAGTTACCTTAAACATGATGTTGGCCAATGCTTTTAATTGGCTCTATTCTCAATGTTTTGAGAGATTTAAAAAAAAAATATTAATTAGGGGGGTTCCTGGGTGGCTCAGTCAATTCGGTGTCTGACTCTTGGTTTTGGCTCAGGTCATGATCTCAGAGGTTGAGCCCTGCATCCAGCTCTGTGCTCAGCTTGGAGTCTGCTTGAGATTTTCTCTGCCTCTCCCTCTCCCTCTGCCCCTTCCCCCACTCTAGTGCATGGACGCACACTCTGTCATAAATAAATGAAAAAACCTTTTAAAAAATTAATTAAGTAGTAACCATGAAAATACTTACATACTTGCCAGCATCAACTTAAATATGTTCTTCACACATATAATATATAATATAAAATATAATAACATACTATAACATATACATATATCATTAGTAATAGTATATCATGTTTTTTTTTTGTTTGTTTGTTTGTTTTTGTATTCCAATGAAAGTTTATTTACAAATATGGGCTTTGAGCTGAATTCAACCTGGGGGCCATAGTTTACCAACTCCTGTAGTATTTAATTTTTTTTAAAAAAGATTGTATTTATTTATTGGAGAGAGAGAGAGAGCGAGAGAGCAAGCATGAGCGGGGGGGGAGGGGCAGAGGAGAAGGAGAGGGAAAGAGAGAAGCAGACTCCCCACTGAACAGGGAGCCTGATAAGGGGCTCAATCCCAGGACCCTGGGACAGTGACCTGAGCTGAAGGCAGACACTTAACTGACTGAGCCACCCAGATGTCCCAATTTTTTTTAAGTAGGCTCCATGCCTAGCATGGAACCCAGTGTGGGGCTCAAACTCATGACCCTGAGATGGAGACCTGAGCTGAGATCAAGAGTCGGAGGCTTAACAGACTGAGCAACCCAGGCTTCCCAGTAGTAGTTAATTTTTATTCTATAGCTCTGGTCTAGTACTGATCATAAAGAGATGGTGGCCATATCATGTTCTATATAATATAACATGTACATATATCATTAGCATATGATATTATTGATAGCACGTTATGTTAATATATACTATAGCAATAATATAAAAATAATACAGGCATTGAGATAACAACATTTCTCTGTTAGAAATATGTGCCAAAAGTAATACTTTTTCTTTAAGTTAAAAATAGCTGATTTCAAGATACGGTAGCAGATAAGGTATCATTCATAACAGCGTCCATATCAACAATCAATATGTAGAAATACGTTTGAAAAGTAAGTGATCGCATTGAATACAACTGACTCATAAGAGAAGACATCAGTAAATGGAAATATACCGGATTCTTGATGGGAACGGTGACTCAGAAAATATTAGTGATTCAAAAATTAATATCGAGGCTTAATGTGATTTTAATGGAAGTCTTCATTACTCTCCCCTGGGGAGTGTTCCTCACCAGGATGATGGTGAGGTACACAGCGGGGAACAAAGTGATAAGAAATGAAATTGCTCAAGGACATCAGAGGGGAGGCCAGTTAAGAGAGAGAATCAGGATACACTTTCGTGGTTGCAAAGAAAGAGCTATCAAAAATAGAACTTAAGGGGGGCCTGGGTGGCTTAATCAGTTAGGCATCTGCCTTCAGCTCTGGTCATGATCCCAGGGTCCTGGGATCGAGCCCCATGTCAGGCTCTCTGCTCAGTGGGGAGCCTTCTTCTCCTTCTGCCTGCCCCTCCCCCTGTTCGTGCCCTCTCTCTAGCTGGCAAATAAATAAATAAAATCTAATAAAAAAATAGAACTTAAAACACCAAACTACATGCAGAAGGTTTGACTCTCAGATCAGGGAAGCAGAAGTAGGTGGCCATGGAGATGGTCCAGTGAGGAGCAGAACACAGGGAGGAGGAAGTTAACTCAGAGTTGCAGGGATGGAATATGTTGGGCAAAGTTGTTGTTGAGGTTTGCATTGTGTCCCCCAAAAGAAAGGTCCACGTCCTAACTCCCGGAATCTGTGAATGTGACAGTATTTGGAAATAGGGCCTTTGCAGATGAGATCAAGTTATGGTGAGGTCATTAGGGTGGGTCCTAATGCCATGGGACAGGTGTGCTTGCAAGAAGACAAAAAGCACGAACACAGACACACGCAGAGGACCCACATGCCATGTGAAGGCCCAGACGTATACACGGAGGGTGAGACCACGTGAGCGCACAGCTCCTAAAATACATGAAAGTCACGACAGAGGCAGAGACCCCGAGGCTTCACAAAATACCAGAAGTGTGCATCGTAAACAGCTCACCTGATGCTCCTTGCAACCAGAGGACCTATTACCAACAATGCAACCTGCTTTCATTCCTTAATAAAGGAGTCGGTATCAATCAAGAACAGAAACAATGAAGCCCCCAAAGAAAAATTAGCAAAAGATCAATATAACTTATAAGTTAAAAGTATAAATGTTGGTGTCCACATAATAAGACAGTAAAAAATAAATATGATTACTAGGCAATAATCATGTAACAGTGAATGCTAGTGAAATAGTAAAGAATGAATCCGTTTTCACTCCTAATTTAACATAATCATCTGCCCAACACGAGACGCTGATGAGGAATTCAGAAAACGTGGCTATTCTTGAGCTCACACAACACCCACCGGGAGCAGGAGCATTATGGATGAGAAACAGTTTTGCAGTGAAATGGGCCACTAGTCATACTAGCGTTACAGTCCAAAGCTCATGATGACATTCATAACACATGTCCCCCCCCCCCTTTTTTTTTTCTATTTCAGGCAAGATTCTCGATGCCATTGATGATTTTGGTCTGAAGAACCACACGCTTGTCTACTTTACATCAGACCACGGGGGGCATTTGGAGGCACGGGTGGGCCATTCCCAGCGTGGTGGGTGGAACGGAATATACAAAGGTGAGGAGTGGGGATCGGGAGTAGGGTCTGGTTGTGAATGAGCTCTCCCGTGCTCACGATAATGGGAACTCGTGAAGTGAGCAGATGAACATCTGAAAAAGAGAGCAAGTGCGTTTTATTTGACTCTGGGTAGAAGAAAGTGGAGCGTCATAACGGATGACACGTTATGGGGGAGGCTAGCCCCCTAGGGCTGGCGTTCTGCTGCAGGCACATCTAGAAACCTGCCCCCGTGGCCACTCCGTGAGATGATAAAGTGTTAACATAACCACATGCCTTTGAATCGAATATCTACCTAGTCATCCATTCCATGTACAAGATCGTTGATAGAAGATTCAGTGTGGTAGGCAGAGTACAGAGAACAAAGCAGAGGCTCCTTGGGGATTAAGGAAGCTTGGTGTTCTCTTGTGAGGATATGGCTTAGCACACAAAGTAGCAAGCTTGTGTCTGGTTTTATAATTAAATGCACGGATACCAGCCCCATGTCCTGGAGTGACAGTTAACGCATGAAAACATGTTCCGTTAGCCACCACATTGGCCTGGTCCGTAACATACGGCCTGATGTGGTAAGAAAATCATCTGGAAAATGTTCAGTGCATGCTATCCTATCTATTGAAAGAGATTTCGGAGTTTTTTTCCAGGGGAAAATATAATATTCATGATTTGCCACTGAATGCAAAACAACTCAGCCTATTTTTGCATAAATAATGATAATACAGACTCAGTAGGAAATAATAATTTTTGCATGAATGGGATAGTCTCTGCCTCAGTCTGGCCACATGGCATGGATGTCTGCTCTTTTAGGGGTTGCACAAGTAAAGGGCATGCTTAGGAAAGCAAATAAATCCCATAAGGGAAAGTGTTCTTATTAAAACTCTATTTTTACCTAGGAGGACATCTTTTTAAAAATCTCCATTTCTCCGTGTGCTGCGATGGAAACTCTACTTTGAGTAATTTAATGAACTAATAAAACTCCATGAAGACCGTAGGGTGACCATTCCTCCTGGTTCACTCAAGCGACTCCTGGACTATGCCTGTTGTCCTGGGGTCATTGTTGCCTTCCGGGTCCATGCTCTATAATGCCCTGGTTTGGGGTAATAAATTAGCATATAGCCATACTATTCTATTCAGTTTGTTTCCAGGGTGCTGGACTGAGCAGTGAACAAAACCAAAGAATCCATGCCTTCATGGAACTTACATTTTAGTGGAGGGAGGCGCACCAGGAAAAAGAGAATAAGTGAATTCCATGATATGTTAGAGGATAGTGAAAATCTCAAAAAAAAAAAAAAAAAAGAGCAGAAAAACTTCTCGGGGTGGAGGGACTGTCATTTTAAAGGAAGTCTGCCAGCAGGGATGACCAAGAAAGTACCTTGAGCAAAGGTGTGAAGGCAGCCGGGAACGAAGCAAGTGTATTTGTGGACCAACAGTGCTGTAGGTAAATTAGCCTGTACAAATACCCCATATCAAATGTGATTAGTTACTCAGTTGAAAACCTATCAGCAGCCCAGGGAAAAGTAAACCCACGGACATGTACTGCTGACCCCATCAGGACCAGGTACGGGGTGGGCTCTGAGCACATTGTACTGATGTTCATTTACATTTTTACTCAGTCTCGGTACCATGACAACTTTAACTGGCACTCCATTGCCTCGCCTCGTAGGTGGGAAAGGCATGGCCGGCTGGGAAGGTGGAATCCGCGTTCCAGGACTTGTCCGCTGGCCGGGAAGATTGCCAGCTGGGAAAGTGATCGAGGAACCTACAAGTCTAATGGACGTGTTCCCCACACTAGCAGCCGTGTCGGGAAGCACGGTCCCTCAGGACAGGTGATGTCATACGCTCTGTTCACACCATCTTTGTTCTCAGAGCATTTGGGACAAAGGCAACAAAATCTATCTTAGTGGGTTGGATGTTGTCCCCGATACCTAGGGAACTTTAGTTTCGTCTATGGCTATGCCTACTGAGTGTTACTGGTGTAATGGACATCAGTCTTAGATGACTATGGCACATTCCAGACACTGGATGGCTTTCACCGGGGAGGAAAAGACCGATTCTAATGTCTCCTTCTTCATGCGAGGGACCTCATCTCTTTCTGAATCAAAATGCAATGGATCCCAACGTAAATTAGAAACAGCAGCAAAGAAAGACCTCCTCATTGTTTGTTTGTTTTACCTTCTTTTTACCGAGTCATAGGATTTATTGAGAATTTATATAAAATAATAACAGAACACAATTCCCCTCTACTAAGAAGTGCATTTATCAATTTCAGCTAAGTGACCCATTTAAAAAATAGTAATATCAGTGGAAAT
The DNA here is from genome assembly GCF_024610735.1 of Ursus americanus. NCBI lineage: Eukaryota > Metazoa > Chordata > Mammalia > Carnivora > Ursidae > Ursus > Ursus americanus. Next base: position 121,074,720 of record NC_142164.1, on the reverse strand, counting down.
GTAGTTTCTTTTTTTTTTAACTGAGCCAACTGTAGTCATAAAAATGACTTTCCACTCTACCAGTGGGGTTTACTGACTTTGGGACATCGTCATACAGTGTATATATTGGACTCACAAAATGTTATACAGAATTACAATCTCAAGAAATATTGTCCTCTGAGCTCTGATTAGGATTTTCCTTCATAGAATTGATTTGGTTTTAGTTTTTCAGAATTAGCTCTAAAAATGTGCTGTCTTTATTCCATGTGCTTTTTTACTCTTCAATGGAAAACTGAGGCGAAGGACTCCATGAGATTCTAAAAGCAAACTGGGTTCTTATGCTTCAAGTTGCATTGGACGTCTTTGTGTAGACATCAGTGCTTTATTTCTTTGGGGTAAATGCCCAAGAGTGGGAAATCTGGGTCATAATAGGTGCCGATATACCGTTGATATATCTTTATGAGAAACTTGTCGGATTGACTTTCAAAATGGCTGCCCCATTTGGCGTTCCCACCAGCAACGCGTAAGATTTCCAGTTGCTCCACATCTTTGGTCACACTTGGTATGGTCATTCTTTTCCATTTTAACCATTATAATAACTGTGTACTCGAATCTCATGGTGGTGTTAATTTGTTGCCCTCATGATGAATAATGTGGAACACCTCTCCGTGTTCTTATTGGCCATTCACGTCTCTTCTTTGTGAATTATCTATTCAAATCATCTGTCCATTTTTTTTTAATTGGGCATTTTGTTTTCTTATTGTTGAATTGTAAGAGTTCTTTATATATCGTGAACACAAATTCCTTATCAGATCTGTGTTTTGTCAATTTTATCTTCCGTCTGTGGCTCGCCTTCATTCTCTTCCATTATTATTTGAAAAGCAGATGTTTTCAGTTTTGATAAGGGTCAATTTACCTTTTTTTCTTTTATACGTTATGATTTTTGTAATATAGCTAAAGAGTATTTTTCTATTCGAAGGTCACAAAGATTTTCCTCTATGATTTCTTCTGGTGGTTTCTTTAGTTTCAGGTTTTACATTTAGGTTTATGGTCCATATTGGGCTAATTTTTTATATAGTGTCAGTATGGGTTAAGATTTATTTTTCTTGCATTTAGATATTCAGTTATTCTACTGCCATTTAAGGAAAGCCTGTTCTTCCTCAAATGGATGACCTTGGACATTTTTTGAAGATCAATTGACTGATATATGCATTGTTCTGTTCCTTGGACTCTCTCCTGTTTCACTGATTTGTATGCCCACCCTTATGACCACATGACACTGGCTTGATTACTCCTGCTTTATAGTAAATTTTGGGATTATTTAGTTGAATCCTGGAACTACTTCCTTCTTTTCCAAAATTATTTAAGCTATTCCAGATCGTTCTCCTATGTCAATTTTAGAATACATTTCTCACTTCCTACAAAAAAGCCTTCTGGGATTTTGGTAGAGATTACATTGAAACCATAGATCGGCTTGTTGAAAATCAAGGTCTTAACACTTTTGAATCTTCCAATCTATCAATATTGTTTATCTCTCCTCTCAGTTCTGTTATCAGATGTTTTGTGGCTTCAGTACACAAAATTTTAATATTAGAAAAAGGTATCCCTCGCTATTTCATGTTTTATGATGCTGTAGTAAATATTTTTAAAAATGTAACTCCTGGTTGTTCATTGCTAAGATACAGAAATAAAATTCTGTACTCGTGACCTTACCAAGCTTAATTACTTCCACTAGCTTTTTAAGGAATTATCAACACAAGCAATCATTATATCTGAGAATAAAGACAATTTTGTTTATTTTACCATCACTTTTAGGATTATGTGACACTTATTATTGTATGTTTTCTTTTAAGGTAGGTTTTATTTTTTTAACATAAGGGAGCAGACCCATTTTCTAATATAAGTTAAAAAGCATCAGCTTTTTTAGAGTTTTTTTTTTAAGATTTTATTTATTTATTTATTTAGAGCGAGCATGCACACGCAAGTAGGGGGAGAGGGGCAGAGGGAGAGAGACAATCTCAAGCAGACTCCTTGCTGAGCACAGAGCCTGACGTACAGCTGGATCTCACAACGCTGAGATCATGACCTGAGCTGAAATCAAGAGCTGGACACTTAAAGCATTGAGCCACCCAGGTGCCCCTTAGATGTTCTATAAGATCCCATTTCAGGGTAACAAAGCCATTGCTGATGAAATTTTGATTTGTAAAGTCATCCAGAGCACTGAGCTTTTGAGAGCTCCTGTGGCCAGAGCACCAAGTGCCCTTTAGATGGACACGCATTGACGCATTCCTCTGTCTTGTCATTTCACTGCAAAAGTTTAGATATTTTTTCCTGTCTTTCCCGTGAGATTGTAATGTCCCTGACAGTGTGAGTGGATTTCTAGAACAGTCAGCACACTGTTCTCTGGGCCCAGAAGATGTCATGGAGAGCATGGACCATCCCTCCAACAGCCAGCTGGTCAACCTCCCTTTCCTGATGTCATTTGTGTGTGTCTGCAGGGTGATTGACGGCCGGAACCTCATGCCCTTGCTTCAGGGTGAGGTGCAGCGCTCGGAGCACGAGTTCCTGTTCCACTACTGTGGCGCATTCCTCCATGCTGTGCGCTGGCACCCCAAGGACAGTGAGTACACCGGCTCCTGCTCCCTGCAGGTGCCAAGGTCACAATCACTCAAGTCCATGCTCAACTCTTTGTTCCTTTCTCCCTCCCCTCACCCCCAGGCCAGTCCTTTTATTCTGGGGTGACCACTGAAAATACCTTCTTGGAAAAGTTTCCAAGAACCACTCTCTTTAGAAAGACAGAGGGATGTCTTGAAGAAATACACCTTTTGAGATGCAGAATGAATGGGTGCTTCCAAGCGTACATAAAGTTATACTAGGGGATTCTGATTTCTTAGTATTGTTCCTAGGATTGAATGATCTTTAGCATTAACCTGTGGGGAAAGAGAAAGAGCAGGACAAACGCGTGAGAAGGTAGGAGAACACGAGGTCTTCTTCTGAGCTTCTTCTGAGCACAAGGTCAGTTGGAGCAGGGGTTGGGTGTCTCTGATGTGTCTTTTCTGGTCCAGGCGAGGCTGTGTGGAAGGTTCATTACGTGACACCCGTGTTCCAGCCGCCGGGAGCTCATGCCTGCTATGAGACCATCTTTTGCCCATGTTCAGGGAACCTGGTCACCTACCATGACCCTCCCCTGCTCTTCGACATCACCAGGGACCCCTCCGAGTCCACACCTCTGACGCGGGACACGGAGCCCTCGTTTGATGTCGTGATCCAAACGGTGGCCAATGCAGTAAAGGAACACAAGAGAAGCATCATCCCCGTCCAGCAGCAGTTGTCCACATTGAATTATGACAACCTGTGGCTGAAACCTTGCTGTGGTGTGTTCCCGTTCTGTCTGTGTGACACGGAGGGGGGTACCTCAGCTGCGGGGGCATAAGGAGAAGCAACGATTGAGATTGGGCAGCCCACATCAGCCGACGTAGGCACCCGCAGAGTTTCAAGGGAGGAACTGGAGCGCCAGTGGGTTCGACTACCACTCCGGTTTAGTCAATGCCCATTGGTTGTGACACTGTCTGTTAACTTCTTTTCTGCTCTTGGTGATAGCTGTGTATCTAAACGTGTCTTTTGAAAACAAGCATTCACACCATTTGGCCAAATCGGCTCTGCTGCTGTCCAGAGCAAACTGTCCCTGTAATGTCCTGTGTGCATCTAACTCGTTGATTGGGCAAGGGAAAACGCCAACCATTAAAGCATAATGATTGAAGTCACGATTGAATTTGAATGGAATCGTTGAAATGATGGCAGTCTGGATAATTGAACAGTTGACAAACGATAATGGATGAAATCATAGTGCATTGAAAGGAAGTCGTCTAAAGTAGCCGTTACGTCAACCGAAAGGATTTATTTTCATCCACAGAAACTGAGTTGAGAGTAGGACATCAAAAACTCGGGAGGGATCCCCGTGTGGATTTTCCCCTGAGAATGGGCCAGAGCTTTAATGGAGTCTCTCTTTTCCTCCTTCCTGCACCGCCATGGTGTGCGTATGTCTCCTGCGTGAGTTTGCTAGGGCTGCTCTCACAGATCCCCACAAGTGTGGTGGCTCCAAACCCAGAGATCTGTTCTCTCTCAGTGCTGGAAGCCGGAAATCCAAAATCAAAGCATCGGCAGGGCCGCGCTCCTCCTGAAACTCTGGGTAGAATCCTTCACTGTTTGGATCTGTCCCAGCTCCTGGTGGTGACCAGCAACCCTTGGTGTCCCTTGGCTTGTAGATACACCACTCCAGTCCCTGTGTCCATCTTCTTGGGACCCTCATCCCTTTCTGTGAGGCCGCCCCCATGTTTCCCTCTCTTTAAAAGGACACTTGTCATTGGGTTAGTAGGAGGCCATCCTAATAACTGCAAAGATCCTGTTTCCAAATAAGGAAACATTCACAGGCAACGGGATTTAGGACATCAACATATGCTTTTGGGGGGAGACCATCCAATCCACGACACTCCTACATAACCAATAAACTATCTGTAATTGTTCTGTAACTTGCTCAGCAGAACACTGTGGCTTGTGCTGTTGGACTAATGTCGGACCCCTGGCCATCCTACCACCAAGTTCCCATGCATAGCTCTCTAACACAAATAACTGTATTAATATCGAATATTGAACAAGGGTTTTGTTTTTCTAAGTGATCCCAGGGACCCATCTTGGACCTTATTCATCCATAAGAGGATTATTTATGAAAAGGCTGATTCATGTCTCCACCGCTCATTTTCCTGTTTCCAACCATCCCTGTTTTATGATACATCTTACGTTGAGTTTCATTTTGAATTTTGGATGTCACAGAAGTCAATCTGAGAATTTTAGCCTGAGGGAGATCTTCTGAGACGTTTTCACCAAACCCCCTTATTTTATGGGTGAAGGAGAGTGTGCAATGATGAAGGGGGTTGACCAAGAAAGGCCACATTGGAGCGTGAGGAGGATGACCTGCTTTAGATCGCAGGTTGGTGACCCCTGGATTCAGTAGTCGTTTTATATCCCAGCTGTGTCCCTTCCATGTTCCCAAGTCACACGTTGCCCTGAAGGCTGTAGGAGAAAGCAAGCCATGTGCAGCCAAGGACATGCTTTCCACCTTGCACCATACTGTCTGTAGAGCAATTGTGCCTCTCACCAGTCAGGTGTCTTTGGGTCACTGCTTGGTTCAGTGGTTCCATCGGCAAAATGCCAGTAACAACTGGTCCTCCGTCATAGCACCGTTGTGAAGATTCATGGAGATGATTCCTATAAAAGACTTAGCACCCGGCCCCATACAGAGCGCTAGATAAATATTTGCTTTTCCATGAGTTGTTTTGAAGATACTTTAAAATTTTTGAGTTAAAGTATGAGGTATGTCTGCGATGCCTGGGTGGCTCAGGTGGTTAAGCATCTGCCTTCGGCTCAGGTCATGATCCCAGGGTCCTGGGATCGAGTCCTGCATTGGGCTCCTTGCTCAGTGGGGAGCCTGCTTCTCCCTCTCCCTCTGCGGCTCCCCCTCCCTGCTCCTGTGTGCACTCTCTTTCTCTCTCTCAAATAAATAAATAAAATCTTGAGAGTGTAAAGTAAGTCGTAGATCAAAATGGCTGTGGGTAACCATTGTCCCAAAATGAAGGTATAAGTCATAAAATTCTCTCTACAGGGGCACCTGAGTGGCTCAGTCAGTTGAACGTCGGACTCTTCATTTCGGCTCAGGTCATGATCTCGGGTCTTGAGATCAAGCCCCAGGTCAGGCTCCATGCGCAGCAGGGAGTCTGCTAAAGATTCTCTCTCTCTGTCTGCACCTCCCCCTGCTCATGCTCTCTCCTTCCCTCTCTTAAATAAATAAATCCTTAAAAAAATAAGATAAAACAAAATTCTCTCTAGATCTATAGTGACTTAAACGTGTCTTTTTTCTCAGTTGCTATTGTGATGGCTATACCTTCTTTTCAATACTGCTGTGAACCTAAAATGCTCTAAAAAATATTTCATATACGAAAAATTTCTTTCCTTTCCGCCATCCTTCATAGCTAATAATCTAAGCTTTATTGAGCGTTAGATGCTTTCAATCCTTCAATTAATTTAACCACTAGAGGGCACACGAATATAGCTGCGTGCGTCCCTGACGCAAAATCCCTAAGAAACAACTTTCCACATGTATCCATTTCTTTCTCTTTCTTTCTTTCCTTCTTTCTTTCTTTCTTTCTTTCTTTCTTTCTTTCTTTCTTTCTTTCTTTCTTTCTTTCTTTCTTTCTTTCTTTCTTTCTTTCTTCTTCTTCTTCTTCTTCTTCTTCTTCTTCTTCTTCTTCTTCTTCTTTCTTTCTTTCTTTCTTTCTTTCTTTCTTTCTTCTTTCTTTCTTTTTTTTTTTATAAAGGTAGCATACATTTAAACTCCATTCCTGAAAAAGGATTTTGCAAGGGACGGACACCCTTTTCAATGTATCCGCTCCAACTGGATCAAGAAATTCCTTCTCACTTGCTTTGGAGTTCTTAAGGGGTAATTATGTTACATACGCCCCTCCAATTGATAGGATTGGAGAGGGTATGACTTACATTTCCTGGTAGGAATCGCAGAAAGCAAAAATTAAAGAAGGACACACAGTCAGAGAGGGAGTACTCAATGTGCATAATTTATCATCTGGGTTTTTCTAAGCCATAGTACGTTGATTCCAAGTAGGATCTGTGATGAGTTTTGCTCACCCAATCTGACTACGGTGAAGCATTCATGGGACGCCTTGATGAATCCGGACAAACGTGGAGCAAAGATGCATCCTTTCTCCCGTATTGAGACCCTCTTGTTCAAGGGATGGGGGAAAGAATGATAACCCAAGCTGGGATACGACACAAATAACTCTAATATGCTTTGTTGAACTCTTCCGATCTGGACACAACCTGTCTCAACGTGTAGAACAGGGCGTTTTAAAATCCAAATCTCTCATGAAATGTGACTCCAGATGTCGGGGGGTTTCTGGAGGAAATCCCCAGTTGGATGGATTGACACATGGGAAGGACGCGTAGGGCTAGCGTTGTGTGACCGCTGGTACTTAAAGCCAGCCTCTGGCCAGAGCGCGTGTGCAGGACACAGAGGGCTGTCCAGAAACAGCCCAAGTATTCAAGAAGGGCAATCCGGGTGGGTCATCTGGATTCCTTGGGGAGGGGGTGTGGGGGGAGGGGCAGTGGGCCAGCCACCTCTGGATGATGCCCAGGCAACGATGGGTATTTTCCAGTCGCATTCTGTAGGATGGGCGTCAGGATGGAAAAATGGTTTTCTGACTCTGAAAGCTTTGCTGCCTGCCACCTCCCCAGGCACGTTCTACTCAATTTTCTACTGCATTTAGATAAAAGGCAAGCAAAACTTCCACCAGGGAAGTGCAAGTATCCCCCCACAGCTCCCTCACCTGTACCCTTCCTTAACCATAAGGAAATCCCTGCTTCTTTTTAGCAGAATTTTAATCAGCGATCCAGACGCCCTGTCACCCCCAAAACCAAATTGAAGTCTCTGCCTGTGGAACCGTTCCAAAACTCTAATTGTTAAAAAGTATGCACAATTTGCAAGTTTGCAAAGACAGGCTTTGTGTATCTGAACCTACTATTGTGGGTTCTCAGTCTGTGCGATAACCGCATACGTGAGTTCAGTCTGGGGGTGTCCTCTTTTGTGGTCAGGACGGGTTGTGTAATTTGAGGGGCACCGTGTGGGATGAAAACCCTGGGCTCTGTCTTTCAAAATCCTTAAAGATGTGGGGATGGGGAGGGCAGAACATTAAGCCAGGCACGGCTTTCGTGGGGGAGAGGGGCTTCTGTGTGACCCTATAGGGTGCGCATCAGGAAGCCCGCCCTGATTGCAGGTGATTTCCCTGCGAGTCTCATCCAGGACCTGTGCTGGCATTCTGGGATGAGCTCCGTGCTCATCAAAAGCATCTCTGACATTTTAGGTGGCACTGGATACGTATAAACCTGTACTCATGTTCTTGATGTTTAAGATAAGGGCTATCTTTAGGCTGATGCTGAAGGATGGGAAGCAGCTGACATAGCAAGGACCCAGGGGTGGAGGAAAGGCATACAGCTAGGGTTTATGACCCAAGCTGGGTGGCTTCCAGTAGCTCCCGGCAGGCCTCCGCGAAATGGGGAGAAAGTGGTTGAGGTCTTGCCCAGCAGCTTAAAGGATGAGTCCAAGGGGCAGGGAAGGCGTGGTGGGTTTTAAGGAGGGCAGGTCTTTAGTTGGCCATCACTCCAGCTGCTGTGGGGGCTGAGCAATGAGTGGTAGGAGGTCATACACAGGACACAGGCACGGGAGGGGAGATTGGTGGTAGCAGGCTGTGTGGCCGATGATGGTGGCCTTGCCCACAGGAACGGCATTAGAGATGGCGAAGGATGCCTTGCTTTCCAAAATATATCAACAGTAGAAGTAAGCGGACTTGCTGCTGGTTGGTTGTGGGGTAGGGATGCAAAGGAACAGAAAGGATGCTTATCCCAGATGACTTCCTGCTGCTGTGTTTAAGCCTCTGGACAGATACTGGTGCCATTTGCAAAGATGGCAGCTGGAGGGAGGAGCCCACAGGTGGAAAGCCCTGAGTTTGAGGTGGGGCTGCCAAATATCCAGGTGGGAATACCAAGGAGGTGGGACATGGTGAGGATTGGATGAGACGCATCGTTGGTCTGAGGGTGAGAGGGGGCTCCCCGGCTTTGTTCCCTTGCACAGTCAAGAGCAGAGAAAGAGAGAGACATGTTCCCTTTCTACATGGCGTAGACCTGTCCACTTTGTATGCGAGCCCAGGACAGACCACATGGAGGGGGGGGTCCCTCCCGAATTGGGATTTGGAGAACACCGTGTTGTCCGGCAGGAGCAGGAATAAAAGAAAGAGTCTGCCCGTGTTAATGAAATCGTTTCGAAGTCACACTTGCCTCCGGATTGAAGGTCAGTCTTTCCATGATCGTGATGACAGTGGTTTGAATCTGTAAGTTCAAAAACTCAACACTTGCTTGGGAAAAGCTCTTATACCGAACAAGTCGTACTGACTACCACCAAATTCCCTTTTCCCTATGAGTCTGTTTTTCCTTCTTTCTGATAAAGGGAAGACGTTCTACCCTGACTGTTTAATTTTGTACATGAACCATCTCTGGCAGGTGGAAAATGGTGGGTCATCTCTGTGCCTGTCTCTGTGCAATGCTATGGCTTTCCGTGGAGCTGGAGACGGCAAGACAGGCAGGATGTGGCAGAGACGGAACAGCTCTGGGGAACAATTTTCTTAGGCCAGGAAACCAAGACTCAGCGGACACCCACACACCTTTGAGCGAACGGGCACTCACAGCCCCACTTCCAAACAGGTGCCCAGTCTTCCTTCATCCAGGACTGATTCCTGCATAAAGAGACCAAGGAAATGGGTGTTGCTAGAAACTTACAGGCCAAGAGATCCAGGAAACAACCGTAGGAGTGTCCTGGGGCAGCTGGAACAAATGGCCAGAGATGAGGTGGCTTAAAACCACAGGAATGCATCCTCCCCCAACTCTGGAGACCAGAAGTCTGAGATCCAGGCAGGGCAGGACCCCTGAGATCCAGGCGGGGCAGGGCTGCTGAGATCCAGGCAGGGCAGGGCCGTGCTCCCTCCAGAGGCTCCAGGGGAGGGTCCTTCCTCCTCTTCCAGCTTCCGGGGCTCCAGGCACCCTGGGCTCATGGCCACATCCTTCCTGTCTCTGCCTCCGTCCTCACGTGGCTTCTCCTCTCTGAGTCTCCTCTTGTGTCTCTTATAAAGATAGTGTCATTGGATTTAGAGTCCACCATAAACTAAAATGACCTAATTTCAAGATCCTTAACTTTATTCCATCTGTAAAAGTCTTTTTTTTTTTCCAAATAAGGTCAGTTTGACAGGTTCTGGGGTGAGGACTTGGACATATATTTTGGGAGTCACCATTTAACCCACAAAAGTTTCCATATTAGGTGTCTGCCCAGTGGCCAGTGGATTATACTGGGTTTCCGTGTGTTTCTGAGGGTTGAGAGGAGTTCGATCACGAACCGTTATTCCTGGCCTACCACTTGGGTGTTTAGCAAAATTTAAAACTCTCTACATTTGCTTTAATGAATCTTTATTGTAAATAGTAGGGAATCGACTGTTACTGGTTTGACTTGAGTCTTGGATGAATTTGAGGAAAAGTCAAAAGTTGTTAAAACCTCACTACCTCCTGCCAGCTCACCAGACACCTTTAATGCTTTAGGACCAGCAAAAGAAATATAATTTCCAAGGGAGCAGAATTCCATGTACATGTCGACGTCAATGGAAAAAGTAGCTGGTTGGAAACGGGTAGAAAAACGAAGGCAGAGTAACTTTCAAGATTTCATTTCATTAAAAACAAAGCTTGCTGGTTATGACCTAAAGGAAAGTGCATCTTTCTTTCTTCTTTTCTTTCTTTCTTTCTTTCTTTCTTTCTTTCTTTCTTTCTTTCTTTCTCTTTCTTTCTTTGGAAAGAATTCGAAGATTAGAGAAAATCAGCTGATATTGGCAATAGAAGAGTAGCTGAATGTATAAAATGGCTATTCTAGGGGGAGAGATTCTGCAATGGTTCTTGAAATGCCTCGTCTTATATGTTATGTTAACCTGAGTTATACAAATGTCTGAGTCCAGAAGACATGAGAGGGCCCATGCTTCATGCAGGTGCACAGAGTTTTGTGTACAAAGAAACAAGCATGCACAGAGTTTTGTGTACAAAGAAACAAGCATGCCTGGGTGGCTCAGTCAGTTAAGCATCTGCCTTTGGCTCAGGTCATGATCTCAGGGTCCTGGGATCGAGCCCCACATTGGGCTCCCTGCTCAGCTGGGAATCTGCTTCTCCCTCTGTTTCTCCCACTGCTTCTGCTCTTTCTGTCAAATGAATAAATAAAATCTTAACAAAAAACAAAACAAAACAAAACAAAACAATGAGACAAGCCTCTGTCTATCAGTTCTGCTTATTGGCAGTAAACACCCTTGGTTATTGTACTCATCTGGGTTTACAAATGCTTGGTATACACCCAACTGCAGTTCTAGGGGAAGCATTTTATCTTGCCCTTCATGGGTCATAGGTGCTTTTTAAAAGCCACGTGGAAATTCCATTCCCATGAAAAAAAAAAATTCTTCCACTTCAAATACTATAAGCCCAACTGATGCTTTTGAAACAGTGGGATCAACCCAGAGTCTAAACTATTTAGCTTTCTAAACATCCCTTGTGGAGTTGAAATATTAGCGGGAATTGTTAAAATGTTGGAAAAATTCTGAACAGATGGATATACCATAAACCATAAGATGTCACTGACCCTTAACAAAAGCAGAGAGAGTAATTTTAAAAATTGATGTTGAAACTATAATTGGGTCACACACACACACACAAACCTACGGCAAATCTTATTTATACCAGACAAATGTTAAGTTCATCATTGCCCTCTCTCGTTAATGCATATCCCAGATCTTGTCACCGTGCAAGAAATCTAGACTTGCTTGTTGTTTTTGCAGAGTTACATGGAATCATTTATTAAATCCAAATGGAATCACAGCTTAGCCGGCTTCCCTGCCAAAGGGCTCTGATCACTTCCTGCAGAGAAAGGAATGTGGACTCTTTGCAAATGCCTCTTACACAGCACATGCTGTTGAAAATGTGGTGGCTGCTTGGTTGCACATCGTCGTGTCCAGACGGTACTGGGGAAAGGGATGAAACCATGCAGATGCGTAGGTAGGTAATAGACGGATAGAGAGATGATAGATAGATGGATGGATAGATGATAGATAGATAGATAGATAGATAGATAGATAGATAGATAGATAGGATGGATGATGGAAGGATGGCTAGAGATGATAGATGGATGGATGGATGGATGGATGGATGGATGGATGGATACTAGACTGATAGATAACAGGTAGATATGGATGGATAGAAGGATGGATGGATAGAAGGATGGATGGAAGGATGGACAGATAAGTAGATAGATAAGATGGATGGATGGATAGATGGAAGGATGGACAGATGAAGGAAGGGATGGATGGATAGATAGGATAGGATAGATGGACAGATGGACAGATGGAAGGGGGGATGGATGGATACATAAGTATATAGGATAGGATAAGATAGGATAGAAAAATGGATAGATGATAGATAGATAGATAGATAGATAGATAGATAGATGTAGGGATGGATGATAGATACAGAGATACATAGACAGGGTGGATGGATGATGGAAGGATAGCTAGAGATGATACATAGATGCATGGATGGATGGACGGATGGATGGATGAATACAAAGATTGATAGATAATAGGTAGATATGGATGGATACAAAGATGGATGGATAGAAGATGGATGGATAGAAGGATGGATGGATGGATGGATGGATGGATGGATGGATGGATGGAAGGATGGATGGACAGATAGGTAGATAGATAAGATGGATGGATGGATGGATGGACGGACAGATAGGTAGATAGATAAGATGGATGGATGGATGGATGGATGGATGGATGGATGGATGGATAGATGGAAGGATGGACAGATAGAAGGAGTGATGGAGGGATGGATGGAGAGATGGAGGGATGGATGGATAGATAGGTAGATAGGATAGGATAGATAGTTGGATAGATGATAGATAGATAGATAGATAGATAGATAGATAGATAGATAGGTAGATTAGATAGATAGATAGATAGATAGATAGATAGATAGATAGATAGATAGATAGATAGATAGGATGGATGGAGGGAGGGATGGATAGATGGATGGACAGATGGAGGGATGAAGGGATGGAAGGATGGGGAGATAGATGATAGGTAGGAGACAGATGTGATTGCTAGATAAGAGATAGGTGACAGACAAATGACATATAGATGCAAATGAAGATATTTTATTGCTTAATCATTCAATTTTGTTACTTACTTGAATCAAGAACACACAGACATGTCAAGTCATGAAAAAAATGTCCATGCGCCATTTTTTTCTGGAGAGCTATCTTATTCTACAATATATAAAGGACTGTCATCCAAGGGTGCCCTCTTAACTTCATTAATAATCCTGAAAACAGCACTCGCTGATTTGTAGAGCCTTTCACTAAGAATTTTTGGTTGTTGAATCAGACAGTTAGTTGCTAAAATGGCCCGAATGAACTTTTTTGAAAGTTGGCTACAACGTTCCGTCCGTGTCAGGCAGGGTAATGTGGGGAGACAGAAATATTTTATTGCCAGTAAGCAATTTGGAGAGTTTCAAATATCAGCAAACCTCTCATCAATCATTTGTAAGGTGACATTGTCCTGTTTGGCATCCCTGCTTGTGAACCACATGTGTGTTCAAAGCAAATCTTCCTCTGTGTGTTTGCAGACTTGCTTCCCATGTGAAACCGAGGACAGTTGGAAGCTCAGATCATTTTTCAAAGTTTTTCTACGTGGGCATCGCGACTGTAGTTCTCAGTACGGGAGTGGTGCTTCTTTTCATGGTTGAGGGTTGCATGATCGCATGTCATGAAAAGCCCCAGGACAGCCCCTGCAAATGCAGGGCAGGCTCGAATCATTTGGAAAACACCAAGAAGCAAACCTCAAATCATCCTCAAGAGGTCCTTGACAGTCGAGCCCCGGGGGAGGGGGAAAGCATTCACCAAGGCCTCCTTTTCCGACTCAGAATGTGCAAAAGCATCACAAGGAAGATGAAAGCCCATAAAACAGAGCCTTCAACTGGTAGCAGGGACCCAAGTGTGAGTGCAGGCTTTGACAAGGGGCCTCCCCTTAAACACCAGCTCGCGGGCACCCCCCGGTGTCCCCCCTCTCCATCCGTGTCCGCATCCACCTCTCCCAGAAAATCAGGGAGAAACACTCAGAGTTCTCCTGGGCCCTAAATTAGGACGGGCACGCCCATGACTGCCACAATGTGGGAGGAATTTCCCCGATGAGTCAGGACCTAGAAAAATAATTCGGGGCTTTCCATCTGCTTTCCTGGGAAATGGAGAAAATCTAGTTATCTGAATATGGGGATTTATTTTCTGTCTAGTTGTCTTGCTCTAGGCCAGGGGTGTGTTGGATTTTTAAATGTCGCTGCCCACGGAGTGGGACCTCCCTGTCTCCCCCTGTTTCCCTGTCATCTCTTCGTCTCTGTGTCTCTCATTGCCTATTAAACATACAGACACTTGGTCTCTGCAGCTCAGCACAGTGGTTCACACTTGGCTTTGGGGTTGAGCCCCCACCCATTTTGCAGAGCTGAGCTCCCCACCCATGGAAGCCCAGGGGGTGGGGTAATTGCATTTATGTATACAAAGCCTCTGACCCCTGGGGGTCCCCAGGGCTGGAATCCAGCCAGCTGGATCCAGATGAAGGTCCCTGACCCAATGCTGTTCTTCTTCTGAACCCCTTCCTCAGGATTTTTCCTCCTGAGCACCTGTAGATTCAGTCCTGCTTGGGGTGGTCGGTGGAGGGGGAGGGGTGGCAGCTGGTTTCTGTGCCGCCGTGCATCCATGGGGATGGCGTGGCTCTGTGTGAGCTCTGGGGTGATTTTCCAAGTGCCAAGAATGTGTTGATCTGAGGGTTTTTGTTTTGTTGAGAAACAGGCTGAAGGGGGGACGTGTCTTTTCTGCCTGTGAGGTTTGGAATAATCTCCTCGTTGCAAGGATGGGCTCTCAGAAATTGTAGGACTGTGTAGTGTCTACCATCGAGGCGTGCCGACAGTCTTTAGAGCTATTTGCAGAATTTTAGGAGACCCGTCTAGGCAGCTGGGAGGGACGGTTGGAAAAGCGTCCGAGGCCACCAGGGAAAGGTTACGGGAGTCATGGTCATGGGTCCTTCTGGGGTCGTGGAGCTGTGGACATGTGCACGCACGCTGAGCACAGACACAGATACACAGACAACCACACACACAGGAACAAGCACACACATAGAAACACACACAGACACAGAGACACACAGACACAGATCCGCAATATTTATTTCCATGCAGACTTTCCTCCCCACCCCCAACCGCACGCACCCCAGTCCCTGTTTCTTGTGCTCCTCTTTCCCCATTAGAGCTGCTGCTCCTTGGCTGCCCAGTGAGGGGTGTTTCCATGCAAAGCCCGGGGCAGGGCGCACATTTCCACTTTATTTCTCTTAAATCTTCCAAACGGGGAGCACATAAGCCGCATCTGGAAGAACATGATGTTTTCCTCAAAACCTGTGTTTTCAGGGTGTGACCTCTACTTTTCATTCTATTTTTTCATTTTGGAGAAGGGATGGAGGGAACCGGTGTTATGTGCAGCGGGAGGGGTGGTGTTCCCCGGGGCAGGTTGTGGGGTCAGAGATGAGGGGAATTAGGAAGGACCTGGTGTTTGGTGGGGCCTGTGGGCACCACTGGACGGACCCAGCTTCTGAGTCCAGTTGAGGCTGTTTGGCATGAAAATACTTCGCTAGGTCAGTGCTGTGTGAAAGCCAAGAAGGGGGAACATAGATGATATGAAACACTTGTCTGCTGGGTGAGAAAATGCAGTGGGGAGTCTTGTTGCCCTCAGGCAGACTCCACTACAATTTACGTTTATTTAAACTCACCCTTGTACACAGTCCTGTCTTGCTACCAAAAAGAATAGTCTAAAACATGCAGAATGAGAAAAATAAATTCTCAAATTCAATGGTATGCATAGAAGAATCAAGCATTATGTATATGGTGAACTAAAGGTGATTGTGAACCCGCAGAGGCAGGAAAAGCTCTTTACCTTTCCCTAATTGCCTAAAAATAGAGCGTATAAATTTTCTTTTTTGTAAAAGGAAATCTACATTTCCAGAGATGCTTCTTACCAGAAAGAGAGTTAGTTTCAGAGACATTTCTCATTACCCGAGAGAGTCTTGTATGCATAACAAGACAATGGTATTTATCACACACTTCTTCCCCCCTCCCTTCCCATAACTTGCCTCCTCCTACAGGAAGCCCAAACTTATTTTCCTTTGTTGAGTCTAAGTTGCTACACAAACCCCAATCATCCGACCTCCTCCTTCAGATACAACTTTCTTTGTGAACTCCCATGGGCACATAAGTATATAGTTCAAACTAGTTGTTCTCTTATGAGTGTATTATCAGTTTAATTTGTGGGCCCCAGGTACAGAACATAACAGGATAGAGGGAAAAGATTTTTCCCTCCTCCACTCTTGGCTTAGAGAAGCATCACCCCATTCTCTGCCTCTGTCTTCATGAGCCCTTCTTCTCTAGGTCTGTGTCCTCTCCTCTTCTTTGAAGGACACAAGCCATGCCTCCTTCAGCTATATCTTTCTTTATGAACTCCCACAGGCACATAAATACACAATTCAAACTAGTTGTTCTCTTATGAGTCTACTATTGGTTTAATTGGCAGGTCCCAGGTACAGAACATAACAGGGTAGAGGAAAAAGATTTTTCCCTTCCCTACTCTTGGCTTGAAGAAGCATCACCCCATTCTCTGCCTCTGTGTTCACAAGCCTTTATTCTCTAGATCCGTGTCTTCTCCTCTTCTTGGAAGGATACCAGCCATTGGATTCAGCGTATACCTTCCCCCGTATGACCTCGTCTTAAGCTGCAATGATCCTCTTTCCAAATAAAGTCACGTTCTGAAGTTCCAGGTGGACATGCATTTTGAAGGGGGGGACACCGTTCAAGCCATGACAGCACGCAATCCTGCATCATCTTCTGCGGAAGATGGAGAGGAGGTATGAGGAGGTCAGGGGGTCTGGGAGTAGGAAATGGGGCGAATTCCCTGTTGACAGGTGTTGCCTTTCCTGGAAGTATGTGGCAAGCTTACCTATTATGTGTGTTGGGAGGGCGTCAGCAGTAGAAGAGTCTTGGTGTTTTTGGAGAATGGGTTGAAGGTTGAAGGTTGAAAGGTTGAAACCACAGTGGGAAGGAGGAGTGGTTTGGGATTCTGGTTTGGGGTTGGGGCCCCACTATGCCAGTTCTGGTGGGAAAGCACTTCCTGGGTCCAGGAGAGCTTCTGGAACTTGGGGTCCCCCAAAGATGCCCACTTTCCAATTAGGTGTTTGAATGGACAGTGGGTCACAGATGTAGAAATTGGGGAGAATCCTTCAAATGCTGGGCCATGGGATTTACGTTGGAGGAGTGGGACACGAGAAGAGGGGGTCCTGATAAAGACAGATCCAGCAAGGGAGGGCAGGCATCGGAGAGCGATCTTTTCAAACACAGGCGTGTTTTTCTCCCTTCGGTCAAGGGCTTGTCACCCCACTGACTCGTAGGAGCCACATCCCTTCCTAGCACAAGACACCAAGCACGTGGCATGACCATGGTGTCTGCAAGTCAAACAATCCTACAAGAATAAGTTTTGGAGCTCAGCTGTTTTGTGTGCACATTCCTGCCAACACATGGCATCATACGTGTCTCCTCTGTGACACCCACCCTAACAGGCATGGGGCAGTTCCTCGCTGTGGTTTCGATGTGCTTTTCCCTGGTGACTTATGATGCTGAACTCCCATTCATGCACCTGTTGGCCACGCGTGGACCTTGTTTGCGTGAGCTGGACACAGGCGGCGGTGTGAAAACCCACAATCAGGTCCAGTGAATCTCTTCTTTGTCGTGCTTTTGGAAATGTCTGCTGTGTGCACTCATGACATATCAGGCGTCCGGTTCCCCGAAGACGTTTTTACACGTGGAAGAGAACGTTAAAGCGAACCTTGAGTTACGTGGTTCCCCATCCATCCCAAAGCCTCAGGAAGCTCAGGCTTTGCTGGGAGCGCAGAGCTCCGGTGGTTAAGACGTCTGGATCATCGGATTCTTGGATTCACAGCCACATATCTGTGTATTCACGGTCACTCACGCGAGGCTGAGAACCATCCCCTCCAAGAACCTGGCAGGTGTTCCTTCCGACATGCTTTCCCGACGCCTGTGAAAAATGAGGCCGTTTCAGGCATTCACAGCAGCATGATTTGGGTTGATTCTCTTGCAAAGAGGAACTTTCTGAATACACAGAGGGCTGGGCGAAGGCAGTTATCCATCGGGTAATACACTCTACGGAAATACGTTAAAATTGTGGGTGACATCATATTCTCCGTGACGTGGTGTATTGCATGGAAATAAAGGCGAGCGATAGGAGTGCCTGTCAAGGGGAGACTGGAGAAATCAGAATAAATATATTTGATATGCAAGCCACGAGGATTTGCTCATCTGTGTTTTACAGACAGAGACAAATACGTAGGCTGACCCCGTCCTCCCAGTGCATGAATCAGGCTGCCTTGTCTTCGGCCAGGAGACAGGATTTGACGGATATGAGACCCGGGCAAACAGAAGGTCTGCAGAACTTGGGACAGGTGATGCGGACATGGGTGAGGACAGGAACGGAGGCCACAGCACGTGGGTGGGCTTTGCAGGATGCATGGCAGGTGGCAGCCATCTAGGACGGAGAAGAGGGGACTGGGCTCAGGGCTGCTAGCAAGGGGATAGCAGGGGCCATCGGTCTGAGCTGTGAGAGCACAGACATCGGGTGCTGAAAATAGGGACCAGGGGCAGTTCATGAAAGAGGTACAGATATGGTGAGGGAATGATGGAGACCACCCAAGCTCACGAAGGAGTTGGCCACCATCATCTGTGTTGGGTAAAGGCTCCCAGGCAGAGGGGTAGTCCCACTTCTCACGGATAAAAGGAAGATGCAGGTATGTCCTGGCCGGGGCCTGCTGTCAGGGAAAGAAGCAGGGCATCCTAGAGATCGGTCAGGGGAGCACGGTGTGCTTTCTGGGGTTGCTGTTAGGTGGAAACAGGGGCGACAGTTGGGGATCTTAGCAGGCATTGATCCAAGTCCTGCACGCCTGGGGCCGATGGCTTCAAGGGCTGCTGGGCTGTGTGGACAGCTCGCTTGCAAGTCGTGGGTCAGAGTGCTGTTTGAACAGCTGGTGTGGCCGTGTCTCCTTTGGATACTTGGTCTCTCCACGGTAAGGATCCAGGAGCATTTGTTGGGAATGACGGTCATGGACGCATCTGAGCTCAGGGAGTGTTCCTCTTCCTCTGTTCTCTGTCCGGTCCTTCCGTGTCCTGCTTCCACTGCGTTTTCTGTGATGGGGGAAATCAGCTGCATGTGTGAGGAACGTTCCGGCTGCAGGGAGTGGCTCCATGTGCAAACCCCCAAATGCACAGGTTCCCGGGGATTTGTCTGAGCCTGGCTGGGGGTGAAGGTGCCTCTTGGGAGGACGCGGGAGAGAAACCATCTTTCCTGGAGCTTTGCTGCGTGTGGTTACCGTCCGTGTGCTCCCCAACACGGCAGCAGCGTCTCATGAAACTCCATTTGGAGGAATTTCCCCAAAGGCTGAAATTCCCTTAGCCAGTATCATTTTTAATGCAAACCATCTGCTTGAACAGAAAAAAATAGAAGGGGAAAAAAAAAAAGAAATCATGACCTCAGTTTGCTGCACAACAGACGATTCTCTGGTTTTTCACGGAGAGGCAGGGCACTAATTAATTTTAAAAATGCTGACTTCTTTTGAATTATTTTAGTCCTTTAGATGAAAACCATGTGTCATGATCGTGTGTGTTTTTGCCCTTCTATAGGCTTGAAAGTCTGGGTGTTTTTGGAAGCCTTCTGTACCTCATTGTGAAACTGGCGGTTTAGGTTACTTTGCTCAGGACCCACAGAACAAAGAGATGCATTGTGAGCTTGAGAGAGAGGCCGGGGTGGATTTTAAAGCGACGAGGCCACAAACAGAAGGAGCAGAGCTGGGAGAAGTGAAGAAAAGCGTACCCGGTTTGTAAATTCGTCAAGAGCCGGCCAACATGGGCCAATGATAGGACATGAGTCAGCCAAGACTCAGACCCAGGGAAAGGGGGAAAAGACAAGATGACTAGGGATGCGTGCAAATGTAACAATGGGGCTGTTGGGGCTGAATTCAGGTGTGTGTTTGTGTGCGTGTGTGTGTCTGGGTCAATGATGAAAAATTTACTGGTCCTCAAAGAGAATATTGACTCGGAAATCCTGGATAGGTCAGTTGGTTGAGTGTCTGACTTCATCTCAGCTCAGGGCTTAATCTCAGGGTTTTGAGTTTGAGCCTTGCATTGGGCTCTATGCTGGGAGTGGAACCTATTTAAAAATAAGATAAACACAGGGCACCCAGGTGGCTCTGTCGGTTAAGCATCCGACTCTTGGTTTTGGCTCAGGTCATGGTCTCAGGGTGGCGAGATCGAGCCCCGCGTGGGGCTCTGTGCTCAACGTGGAGTCTTCTTGTCCCTCTCCCTGCTCTCTCTGTGCTCTCTCTCTCTCTAAAATAAATAAAATCTTCAAAAAATAAATACATACAATAAAAAATAAACTAAAGAGAGAATATTGATTCAAAACATAATTAGGTTTGAATCAAGGGTGGCTTGTTTTAAGGAGGATTCATGACTTACTGACTCATTCTTAGGCTTGCCAATCAAATGTGTTGTGGGAGAAAAAAAAAAGTGGAGAACTTTCAACATCAGATAAAAAGATTAAAAATAGAGCTCCAGGAAGTGGGTCCATGCCCTTCTCTGGCTGGGCTCCTTTGGGGCCAACCCCATCTCCTAGCCACCATCTCTTTCTTACGAGTGACTAAGTGGCAAGACCGTCACAGAGTGCTTTCTACCTGCACGTTATTGATGTCCCCTTTCTGCACCTTTCGTGGGTTTTCTGAACACCATATATAGAATTGGTGAGCAAGAAACATGCAAGACCATGAAAGAGATACGTAGGGAAAAGTGGTCTTGAGAGCAGGAGATAACTTATGATTCGGTGTCTTGTACGTCGTCCTGGCGAAGGGCTAAGCTCTGCCGCTCGCATCCCCAGGTCTGATGAATTAGAAATTCACCCACATCTTCAATATTCACAAATCAATCAGCGTGATACATCATATCAAGAAGAAAAGACTCAGGAACCATATGATCCTCTCAATCGATGCCGAAATAGCATTTGACAAAATACAGCATCCTTTCCTGATTAAAACCCTTCAGAGTGTAGGAATAGAAGGTACATTTCTCAGTCTCATAAAAGCCATCTATGAAAAGCCTACTGCAAATATTATTCTCAATGGGGAAAAGCTGGAAGCCTTTCCCTTAAGATCAGGAACTCGACAAGGATGCCCACTCTCGCCACTATTATTCAACATAGCACTAGAAGTCCTTGCAACAGCAATCAGACAACAGAAAGGGATAAAAGGTATTCAAATCGGCAAAGAAGAAGTCAAAATGTCTCTCTTCGCAGATGACATGATACTCTATATGGAAAACCCAAAAGAAGCCACTCCCAAACTATTAGAAGTTATAGAGCAATTCAGTAACGTGGCGGGATACAAAATCAGTGCTCAGAAATCAGTTGCATTTCTATCACGAATAACGAGACCAAAGAAAGAGAAATTAGGGAATCCATCCCATTTACAATAGCACCAAAAACCATACGTTACCTTGGAATTAACTTAACCAGAGACCTAAAGGACCTATATTCTAGAAACTATAAATCACTCTTGAAAGACATTGAGGAAGACATAAAAAGATGGAAAGATATTCCATGCTCATGGATCGGAAGAATTAACATAGTTAAAATGTCCATGCTACCCAGAGCAATCTACACTTTCACTGCTATCCTGATCAAAATACCGAGAACGTTTTTCAAAGAACTGGAACAAATAGACCTTAAATTTGTATGGAAACAGAAAAGGCCCCGAATCTCCAAGGAACTGTTGAAAAGGAAAAACAAAGCTAGGGGCATCACAATGCCGGATTTCGAGCTGTACTACAAAGCTGTGATCACAAAGACAGCATGGTACTGGCACAAAAACAGACACATAGACCAATGGAACAGAATAGAGAGCCCAGAAATGGACCCTCGGCTCTTTGGGCAACTAATATTTGATAAAGCAGGAAAAAACATTTGGTGGGAAAAAGACAGTCTCTTCAATAAATGGTGCTGGGAAAACTGGACAGCTACATGCAAAAGAATGAAACTTGACCACTATCTCACACCATACACAAAAATAAATTCCAAATGGATGAAAGACCTCGATGTGAGACAGGAATCCATCAAAATTCTAGAGGAGAACATAAGCAGCAACCTCTATGACATCGGCCAAAGCAACCTTCTTCATGACACATCCCCAAAGGCAAGAGAAACAAAAGATAAAATGAATTTATGGGACTTCATCAAGATAAAAAGTTTCTGCACAGCCAAGGAAACAGTCAGAAAAACTAAGAGGCAGCCCACGGAATGGGAGAATATATTTGCAAATGACACCACAGATAAAGGACTGGTATCCAAGATCTACAAAGAACTTCTCAAATCAGTACACGAGAAACAAATAATCAAATCAAAAAATGGGCAGAAGATATGAACAGACACTTTTCCAATGAAGACATACAAATGGCTAACAGACACATGAAAAAATGTTCAAAATCCTTAGCCATCAAGGAAATTCAAATCAAAACCACACTGAGATACCACCTTACGCCAGTTAGAATGGCAAAAATAGACAAGGCAAGAAACAACAATTGTTGGAGAGGATGTGGAGAAAGGGGATCCCTCCTACATTGTTGGTGGGAATGCAAGTTGGTACAGCCACTCTGGAAAACAGTGTGGAGGTCCCTTAAAAAGTTAAAAATTGAGCTACCCTATGACCCAGCCATTGCACTACTGGGTGTTTACCCCAAAGATACAGACGTAGTGAAGAGAAGGGCCATATGCACCCCAACGTTCATAGCAGCAATGTCCACAATAGCTAAATCGTGGAAGGAGCCGAGATGCCCTTCAACAGATGACTGGATTAAGAAGCTGTGGTCCATATATACAATGGAATATTACTCAGCTATCAGAAAGAACAAGTTCTCAACATTTGCTGCAACATGGACGGCACTGGAGGAGATAATGCTAAGTGAAATAAGTCAAGCAGAGAAAGACAACTATCATATGATTTCTCTCATCTATGGAACATAAGAACTAGGATGATCGGTAGGGGCAGAAAGGGATAAAGAAAGGGGGGGTAATCAGAAGGGGAATGAAACATGAGAGACTATGGACTATGAGAAACAAACTGAGGGCCTCAGAGGGGAGGGGGGTGGGGGAATGGGATAGACCGGTGATGGGTAGTGAGGAGGGCACGTATTGCATGGTGCACTGGGTGTTATACACAACTAATGAATCATCGAGCCTTACATCGGAAACCGGGGATGTACTGTATGGTGACTAACATAATATAATAACAAATCATTTAAAAAAAAAAAGAAATTCACCCACATCTTGTCAGCACCAGATAAAGCCCAGACGCCACTCACTGCGACAAGCTGGCGTTTTTGCAGAACAGGGAACTCTAACACATGATGACATAATGAGTGGTTTTCCCAGAATTGGTTTTTGAATAAATGGGGGGGGGGCATGTGGACGCAGGAATCTCTGAGAGATGTAAAAATGTCAACATCAAAGCCAAAAGTAGTTGGAGCTCGAAACAGTCACTCACATGACATCCCGCAGGGACATGTGAGTCCTTCAAAAGTGAATCAGGAAGATAAATCACTGACAGTGAAATCTAACCGAGATTTGGAAAATGCCACGCTCAGCAAAGATTGCAAAATGTGCTTATTCTATTGTAAAGAAATGCTGTCATGATTCCATTGTTAAAAGATCTCCAGGGTGATATCAAATAGAGAAAGAACAAGAAATAGCACTTTTAGGGATGATGAATCACTTTGGCAACTTTAACTGACTGAGTTAACCAGATAATTACAAAAAAAAAAAAACCCAAAACACAAAACACCTAATTTTGAGGCGCAACCCACGCCCCTTCAGTAAGATTGTTGCAACATGGAGAACATCATAAAGGCGTATAGTATCATATATACGGTAGAGTCCACCTCACCTGCACGACTGGGATTGCACATATACTACCATATATATGGCAGACTCCTGCTTAACTGAAGGGCTGGAGCTGGGCATATACTCCCATAGTTACGGTAGAGTCCCATCACCTGGAGGGCTGAGCTGGGCATATACTACCCTATATATGGCACAGTCCCTCTCACCTTGGGCATATACTCCCATAGATACGGTAGAGTCCCATCACCTGGAGGGCTGTGGCTGGGCATATACTAGCATATATATGGCACAGTCCCTCTCACTTGCAGGGCTGGAGCCTGCATATACTACCATATATACAGCACAGTCAGTCCTTCCTCATCAGGAAGCCTGGGGCCAGGGCAGGAGATGTCATATACGGGGTAGTAATAGGCCCGTGTGCATAATGACACCATTGAAGCCATACTTGCACCTGTCCAACGGAGACGTCACCGCCTGTGGATTGGGGTCCACACGGTCCCCAATACCCACACCCAGTCCATGCAGTCACCTGCCCAACCGCATTTACTGGCGGTGGAACCTGCCCCCAGGAAAAGCGCCCCCAGGAAAGCCTGGGTACCCAGTCCTAATCCCATAATTCTGAAAGCACAGGTACTCCTCTCCCCCGCACCTCCTTGGGCATTGCGTTGAGTTGCATTTCTACCCAAAGAACCTCCCCCTTACACAGGGGAACGTCCTGGAAACAGGGCTGATGCCTGGTTGCCTCTGTTTCCCTTTGTCTTGGTCAGGGTTCTGCAGAGAAACGGAGCCAATAGGATACATAGGCACGTGCACGTGTATCTTAAGGGATTGGCTCATGCAATCAATTTGTGGGGCAGCCCAGTCTGAAATCTATAGGGCAGGCCAGCCACCCAGGTAGGGGTTGATGTTGCCATCTGGGATCAGGACTCTGCAGGACAGCAGGCTGGGAGCTCAGGCACCATCTCCTTTTCTTGGGAAGAGCCCACTTTGGTTTTTTTCTTTTCCCATTTCTTTTTCTTTTTTCTTTTCTTTTCTTTTTTTTTTTTTTTTGCTTAAGGCCTTCAACTGATTGGACCAGGCTCACCCGCCTTGTGGAGAGTCATCTACTTTATTAAACCTCCATTGATGGTAGGTGTTCATCCCTTTGGCAACACCACGACTCGTGTTTGACCAAGCAGCTGGGCTCCACGGCTTTCCAAGTTGGTCTAATATTAGCCAGCGCGTCTCGCAGCGCTCAATACAGCACATTGAGATGGCGGGCTGGAGCAGAGCTGGGGAAGGGAAGGGTGTCCTAGAGATCCATCACCAGTGGGCTGAGAAGAGCCCACTGAGGGACACACTCATGGCTCACCGCTGTGTGAACTCCGTGGGGCTGTAGGCTGCACGGACGTTTGGGCCCACATGATTCTGCGTGAGTCTGTGACAGTGTTTCGGGACCAGATTCGCCCTGAATCAGTCCATGGAGTAGAGCAGAAGGCCTTCCCCAAGGTGGGTGGGCCATATCCAATCAGTTGAAGGCCTGACTAGCTCAAAACGGCAGGCCTCCCCGAAGTAAGAGAGAGTTTCTCCTGCCTAATTGCTTTTGAGCCAGGACATCCGTTTTCCTGCCTTTGGGGTGTATGTGGAAGGCGGGCTCTTCCGGGGTCTCGAGCCTGCTGGCACTGGGATGAGAACTTATGCCATCGGGTAGGTATCCTGGGGCACCTGTCTGGCAAATTACCCTACAGATCGTGGGACTTGTAAGCCTCCATAACTGATCACCCAATTTCTTATAATAAGTCTTTCTGTCTGTATATATGTGTGTGTGTTTATACATATGTGCATATATGGAAAGTTATATGTGTAACTACGTATAGTATGTAACTATACTGGTTATAAACATTAAATACAGCTAATAGGGTGTATTTATATATATATAGTTACAATAGGGTGTAATGCATGTGTATTTGTATATATAAGGCTATATGTTTATATACCGTATGTATGTATATTAGTTATAAACATTAAATATAACTAAAAACTAAAAACATATATGTGTGTGTCTGTATATAAATAAATATATATATATATAGCCAATAGGATGTATATACATACCTCTCTATCTGTGTAGATATAAAACCCATATGTATGGTATGTGTATAATAAGAAGATGTGTGTATATGTCTCATCTATTTTTCTGTATCTAAAAATAATGAATTATTACTTTTAATGAAAAGTTACCTTGTATTAACGATTATGCAGACCTCTTCACAAAATATCTAAAAATAAGAAATCATTCCTTCTAATGAAATGTTAGCATGCATGAATCCTTGTGCTGACCCCGTTACAAAAAAATCTAAGAATAACGAATTATTCCTTCCAACGACAGGTTGGCATGTATGAATCCTTGGGCTGACCCCTTTACAGAAAATCTACCTAAAAATAATGAATTCTTCCTTGTACTGAGAGGTGAGCTGTGTGGATCCCTTTACAAAGAATCCTACTGAGAAGATTAGCCACGTTAGTTATGCTGGGGTCTGCAAACAGAAACCCTACTCCCCGTTTCAACTCCCCTAGGCCCCACCGCTCAGGGAAGCCGGATTTCCTTACTATTGTCCTCATTTTGCAGGAGAAAAGGCTGAGGCCCAGATGGGGCGGGGACCTAGGGACTGGAGCCTGATGGAGCCTGCGTTCTGGCCCCACACGCAGGGAATCAGTCAACTCTCAGATCCTCCCCGCAGCGTCCCTCCAGACTGTGAGTTCCCTCTCTTCCCTTTATCCACAAATCCCGCCCTTTTCGTTCTGCAAGCAAGGAGTTCCCTGGTGCTCTGCTTTTATGCTGGGGAACAGGAAACCAACTAAGGGGCACGTCTTTTCTCGAGGAGGAAAATCTTGTTCTGGGAGAATTTCTCTGCCATCAGCAAAAGCCAGTCAACCGCAGGAAGGGGTCTTCCCAACTGATGTAGGAGAACACCCAGGGATGCAGAAGGGAGAAGGTGCAGGAAAGCATCCAATTTAGGGGCTGGATTCCTGCAGCACGCAGGCTGGTTTCTTGGAGCTGACCTCCTGGGGACCTCCCAGGCAGTCCCCTTGGGGGCAGGAAGGGAAGCATGGTGGTCTTGACCACCCCTACCCCCACCGCCCAGGAAATCCTACAGCCTGCAGGGCCTGGGGGAAGGACACCTGTTATTTGCACATGTGGGGGCAGAAATGAGATGCCTCAAAAAGTCTATCCAAGCATTGGGCTCCATGCCGGGCATGGAGCCTACTTTAAAAAAATTTTTTTTAAATAAATAAAAGTGTATCTAATCAAAGAATACATCTTTCCTAGCCACAGCGAATAAGGGAACTCCGCATCTTGACTTCCAAGGTCAGCTGCAATTTTCTAGCAAAAATACAAGTATGAAAAACAACCCAAAACCCCAAATACAAGTATCCAAAGAAAAGGCACTCCTTTCGCTTTGTTTTTTGTTTTTTGGGTTTTTTTTTTTTTTTTAGATGATAGACTTTATTTTCAGAGGGGTTTTCAGTTTACAGAAAAAAAAATAAGCAGGAAGTCCAGAGGGTTTCCTGTACCCAGTCGCCCCTAGAGTTTGCACTATGGTAAACATCTTGAATTAATGGGACACATTTGTTACCATGAATGACGCAGGGCGGGGGGGGGGATGCACTATTGTTATGTGGCGTCTGCCCTTTATCTTGGGATATACTCCGGAAACTGAAGATTATGCGGATTTTGGCAAAGAGGCTGTACGTGGGTCCACCGTTACGTATCCACTGCAGATAGGGGATGCCTCGATTGGATGGGATCGATTGCTCCAGGGGCCCGCAAGCAGAATGCATTGATGATTCCTGACGGTTCGATGCTAACCATTTGTAAGGATCAATTCCCTCGCTTGGCATATGTCTGAGAATCAGTTTGGTAAAAAGAAAGGGTAGAGAAGGGTCGTGCCATTCCACACCAAAAATTCCCTGCAGACGGTTGCGGAGGCCATAAGCCAGCAAGGTCCTTTGTAGGAACCCTGAGATTTATTAAGAACAGAAATTGATAAGCGTCCCATGTTTAGGATTGAGCAATGAAGGGTGCAGCATGGGTGGGGTATGCTTTAAGGAAACTGAGGAAAAGAGCACCCTCAGCCCTGAAACAGGGGGTCATGGAGACAGAATCCCAAGACGCAGCCCATGCTAGTTTCCCCCGTTGGCCCCAAGTCACTCACAGCCTTTAACCTGTCCACCACTCCTCCCCAAACTCGGCAGCAAACACCTGTGGCCTTACAAAGGCTCCCATGTCCCATAAAACGCACACTCTGTACGTGGGGATGTATCTCTCCTGCTCATGTGTGCTCGTCACGTTCGTTTTCACAGGCCGGCGGGGACCCTAACATGGTCCACTTCCCTCCAGAGGCAGTTATCGGCTGACGAGCGTCGGAGAAGCTCCCACCGAATGGAAGGCAAACGGGACCAAACGATAAAATCAATGGAAAGTCACACCCCAAAAAGCACAGGGTAGACATGCGTGTGAACACAGGGCAACGTTGCATCAGCACAAAGGGCACAAAGCATACGTCCTTTGCAGGTGTTTTGACAGCGGTGTGCTTTCTCCATTAAAACATTTCATTGAAACATCACTCCTCCCCTTTCAAGGGAAGGAGGGAGGTTGGGGACGTGTCCCCGGCCCCAGAATGTGCGTCTTCAGAGTATTGATTATTTCGAGCTGCAGGCACGTGAAAACCAGCAGGTGCAGGAGAGACTTCCTCTCTGAACTTACCTGCCTACCACTCCCCCAAAAGGGGGTCACAGCAAAGGACACGGACGTGGACCCCACAGCCAGACAGACTCTGTCACAAACTCTGTGTCTGGCTCCCGGCGCCCCGGGAGTAATGCCTGTGAAATCCGTCCTTGCTGGGGCATGTCACTCTCGTGTGTCGTTGCCTTGCCGTGGAATATGTATGAACACACGGTGCGTTATTTACTCATTTTACGGTTTTTGAGCAATTGGGCTCCTTCCAATTCAGAGGAGGTCGTAAACTTTGAGTGTTCTACTTTTTTCTTCTTCTCGGTGATAGCCACCCTATGCACAGATGCATAAACACGCATGTATCTATATACAAATATATGTTTTGTATATTGTATATATATATTCTATATTGTATATATATACTATATTGCTTATAATTTGTATATTGTATGTATGTTGTATATTGTCTATATAGTATATTGTATATATTTTGTATATTATATATATCTGTATATTGTATACATTTTATATATTGTATATATATTTGTATATACACACATGCATATTGTATATATAGTATATTGTATATATTTTGTATATTGTATATATAGTATATTGTGTACATTTTATATATTGTATATACATACGTGCATATTGTATATATTTTGTATATTGTATATATAGCATATTGTATGTTTTGTATTGTATATATTTGAATATACATACATGCATATCGTATATTGTATATATATATGGTATATTATATAGATTTTGTATATTGTATACATGTTGCATATTGTATACATTTTATATATTGTATATATATTTGTATATACACACATGCATATTGTATATATAGTATATTGTATATATAGTATATTGTATACATTTTATATATTGTATATATATTTGTATATACACACATGCATATTGTATACATAGTATATTGTATACATTTTATATATTGTATATACATATGTGCATATTGTATATTGTATATATTTTGTATATTGTATATATAGCATATTGTATGTTTTGTATTGTATATATTTGAATATACATACATGCATATTGTATATTGTATATATACGGTATATTATATAGATTTTGTATATTGTATACATGTTGCATATTGTATACATTTTATATATTGTATATATATTTGTATATACATACATGCATATTGTATATTATATATAGTATATTGTATTGATTTTGTATTTTGTATATATAGTATATGGTATATATTTTGTATCTTGTATAAATATATTATATATTGTATGTACAGTATATTGTATACATTTTGTATATTGTATATATAATATACGGTATATGTTTTGTATCTTGTATAAATATATTGTATATTGTATATATAGTATATTGTATACATTTTGTATATTGTATTTGTAGTATATGGTATACGTTTTGTATATTGTATAAATATATTGTACATTGTATATATATTATATATACATGCGTGCATATTGTATATTGTATGTACAGTATATTGTATCTATTTTCTATATTATATGCATTTTGTATTTTGTATATTGTACATATATTTGTATTTACATACATGCATGTGTAGATAGATAACATGTGTGTATGATACTGCACAGGCATACGGCCATATGGAACGCATAATTCAGAAAAGCTGTATTCTTTTCTGATGCTATTTTAACTGATTATGCTGCTGAGCTAATAATAACTACTCTGCTAAAATTATTGACATGCGGGCGATTGAATCCAGACACTGCGAGTTTCAATTTCCCTTTGCACAAATGCTTATCTTATTACGCTTGGAAGTCAGCTCACCTGCACATAGACAGTGCAAATGAATGAGTGTGTGCCAATAAAACTTTATAGACACGCAAATGTGAGTTTCAGATAATCTTCACACCTTCACCGGCTAGTTTTGCTTTTGATTTCCTTTGCCCTGCCCGCAACCATTTAAAAATATACAAACCGTTATTTCAAGGGCCCTGCAAAGACAGGCAGCAGAAGGCGCTGGGGTGGGCGTGGGTGGCCGGCCTCTGATTTCTCGAGGGTTGGGTTTGTGAATGCGAAGTGAATTTGCGGAGGAAGGATAAGAAATGCCAGACAAGAAATTATAAACGCGGTGTGTTTCTTGCAGGATTTCTCACCTAAATGCTACTTGCCTTTGGCATTTGTGAGAGGGTGTCCTGTTTCTTCTCTGTTATGGGATGGTGTCGCCCAGCTGAGCCCTTGAAAAGTGTATCCTGTTACACGCCTCTCTCTCCCACTGCCTGGGCCGGGTCCCAGTGCTAGCAAGACACACGCAGTTCAGAGCAAATCCTTCTTGGCAGTAAATGCCGGGGCTCTTGTCTACCTCAGTCCCCAGAGACCAAACAGGGAGGCTTTCATTAAAACAAAAGACATGGATGGTTTTAAGGGCATGCCCCTCCCTTCCAAGATGAAGAAGCAACAGAGTTATCCCCCAAAACCCCAAAACGCTTTTTCTTATTTCTTTTCCCACGAACGTACCAGAGAGTGACAAAGGAGGTGGTCTTCTTTGCAGTGTTGCAGACCTGGGAACCCACGACCGTCCCCTGGATGGAATAAAGATTTGATACAAAGTTGACGGGATGGCATGAAAAGGAGGAAAACCTGCTTCATCTATGGCTGACCCAGAAATGCTCTTTGGGTCATAGGAGGCATAATGGGATATGTGCAAAGAATTTAATGAGGCAAAGGATTTTTGGAAGGACTAGTGAGCTTTTCTTCCAAGTGTGTGGCCCACGTATCTGCCCAGGAAAAGTATACCACCATTTTCTTATCCTCCTGTGTCCCTATTAGGTTCTTGGTTTTTTGTTTGTCTTCCCCCACCCCTGAGATTCTTATCTGGCAAGCACAATAAAAACAAACCTGAAAGAAACATCTGCTTTGCATTTAATGATCTAAAGGTGACCTGTCACGTTAGCTTGAGAAGAGCAATGGGAAGGGTGAGCCAGCTCAGACTTGTAACCGCCACAGGACGTCAGACCCGCGGGCAGGTTTGAGCAGGAATGGTTCAAAGTGGGTAATAAACATGCAAATTGACCCCGAGTTCACCAGCATTCAGAGAAAGGGCGTCTGCACCACACTGAGATAGATTTTTAAGGACCTCATTGAGAAAAGTAGTCTGAACGGTGGGTAGTGGGAAGCCCACAGATGCAGGAGGAGTTTTGTTCAGTCCTGCCCTTATTTGGCTAGAAGCAGGGCATATAGTTCCCTTTGGGAAGGTGTCCCTGCTGTCGTGTTCTGAAAGAGCAGTGTCTCTTAACACAGCGGATGGGGAATGGGCACCGAGACGAGTCTACCTAAAGAAAAGTTACCAAAAAACTTACAAAATACCCCCCTTATAACCCTCCCATCTTCCACTAGTTTCCTCTATAAATCCTAGTCACTTTCCCACAGTTAAGCACCTCTCGAAGTTCCAACCCCCTTTCCTTAAAATGGTATATATATCCTGAATGTAGCTACCTTGAGTTTTTTACTTCTTTTCTGGAAATGTTTGTGCCTGTAAAATATTCATAAAATTGTATGTCAGACTGTCCTTTAAGAGTTTAATTCACAGCCCCTGGGAACCACACCTAAGAGGATAGAGGGAAAGATTTTCATTCCAACCCCAGTCAATGTTTCAATGCCGGGGACATTGGAATTGGCACGTTGACTTCCGAAAAGCTTGTCTGCAATTATTCCCTATTCCTTATTTTCCCCCACATGGTCCTTCAGTTCATCATGTCAACGGTAGCACTGAAACTCATTGCGTTGACTCCCTTAGCCCCACTGACCGTT
This sequence comes from Ursus americanus, assembly GCF_024610735.1. Lineage (NCBI taxonomy): Eukaryota > Metazoa > Chordata > Mammalia > Carnivora > Ursidae > Ursus > Ursus americanus. The sequence goes on along the minus strand of NC_142164.1, from coordinate 121,042,486 downwards.
GGATCTCTCCCTGACCGTGCACCCTCTTTATCATGTCTCTGGCTCTTGAACACTGTGACCTCTTAGTCCAAAAGCAGCAGCAAATGCAGGGTTTATAATATTCACCAGTTTGGGTTCCTTCTTCCAACGAGTTTGCAACAGCTGGTACAAATATATGCAATCTGCTTGCCTTGCCTGTAAAGCCCCACTACGTCTCTCAGACCTGATTTCTTCCCTTGGGGGCTCCTGCTGGCTCTATCCCGGCTGGACAGGGTTTATTTTTGGTCCTTAACCTTGTGGGCTTTTAGTCCATGCAGAGATGGTTTACCAGCTGCCCAGACTCTGTGCAAAGCCTGCATCGGTATCAGAATGCCCTGGAGGGCTGGGATCACACACAGGTCGTTGCCCCCTACTCCCCGTAAAGCTTGTGGGACAGCGGGTTTGGGGTGGCGTCTGCCCTTCTACCTGTCCTCTGTGCATGCTCCTGCTGACCTGCCACCTTCCAAGGCTGAGCAGCAAGCACCCCCTCCCACGCCCCAGGGAGTCTTGTTTATGAGGAAACCCGATGGAGCCCCTAATTCCTTCCCATTATTGCAGGCATCCTAAGACAGATAGCTACCAGACTTTTGCAAATTTAATTATTCCTGGGTGTTTTCCCTTTTTGCCATAGAATTTATTTCGAAACCGTTTTAGATGTGCAGGAAATTGCAAAGATTCATTTGCACCCACGTTAGCTTCGTTGGGTGTGGCGCGCCTGTCAAAGCGACACACCCAGCACGGGTTTCGAGACATGAGTGGGAACTACATGACTGACTACAGTTGGATTTCACCAGTTTTTCCGCCGGCGTCCTCTCTCTGCTCCAGGATCCAGCTCAGGGTCCTGCAGCAGGGTGGGGGAGGGAGGGAAAGATATGCTTATTCCTGGACCCTCCGAAGTTCTCCAGCTGGGGCTCTCCAAAACGACAGATGACCAGGAAGGAAACAGGCGGGAGCAGCATGTCCCCCATACCCACAGGCAGAGCTCGGCGACCAGCATCCCAAAGCTGTGGTGGGCACTTGGGTGTGACGTTTGCACAGGTGCACAAGACGGAGGCCGAGTTTCCAGCTTCCAAGGCTGGCCAGGTGTAGGGCGGGAAACACGTAGGGGAAACCCGTGGAGTAAGGTGCGTGCTTGGGCAGCTCCATCTGGGGCACCGGCTCTCCACCCTCTTTGTGGCCATGAAACTTTCCCCAGGAGAGGGATTCTTGGCCCTGCTCAATTTGCAAGAATTTCTGCTGAGCGTGGGCTGAGGGATGCTCCCTCCTGGGAGGAGTCTTGCTACATCTGTCTCTTTTCAGCGGCCTCCAGCTCAAAGCCATGGTTACGCCAAATGGCACAGTTTGCAGTGACAAATTCTGGTCCCCTAAAGGCGTCCCCCATTGCATCGAGGGCTTCTTTTTCTTTTATTTTCTATTCACCTCTCCAAGATTCGAAACTGCATGTGTGCAAACTCCAGGTATGTTTTCTACCACCTGTGAACTCCAGACCCTCGAGCCTGACGTATGGTTGCTGTGCGATACGTTCAGTTGAGGGATGAATTTTCATCACGCATGAGATGAGAGAGAGAGTGTCTGCAAGGGCAAGACACTCACAGCCTTGTTGAAAAAAAAATGAAGGTTGCCAGGAAGTGGAGGGAGGGGGAAATTGAAAGTTGGTGTTTAATGGGCATAGAGTTTTGGTTTTGCAAGACAGCATAGTCCTGGAGAAGGACGGCACAGCAACGTCAATCTACTTCCCACCACTGTCCGGGGCACTTAAAAATGGTTAAGACAGTCAATTTTGCTATGTCGATTTTACTATACTTTTTATCCCTTCCCTTCCCCTCCCTTCCCTTCCCCTTCCTTCTCTTCCCTTTCCTTTCCCCTTCCCCTTCCCCTTTCTTTTCCCTTCCCCTTCCCCTTCCTTTCCCTTCCCTTCCCCTCCCTTCCCCTTCCTTCCTTTCCCTTCCCCTTCCCCTTCCCCTTCCCCTTCCCCTTCCCCTTCCCCTTTCCCTTCCCTTCCTTTTCCCTACAATTTTTAAAAAGGTAGGGACACCTGGATGGCTCAGTGGGTTAAGCATCTGCCTTCGGCTCAGGTCATGATCTCAAGGTCCTGAGATTGAGTCCTGCATCGGGCTCCCTGCTCAACGGGGATCCTGCTTCTCCCTCTTACTTTCCCTCTGTGCTCACTCTCTTTCTCTTAAATAAATAGTTAAAATCTTTTTTAAAAAGTAAATTAAATTAAAAGGTATTTATTTAGCAAGGTGGTTATTTAAGTGAAAAGCTAAACCAAAAGAAGAAAAACTAGTATGTACCATAAAGCCCTGTTTTCGTGCGAAGGTGACCAGGACGCACATTTATTCGCACGGCTGTTCTGGATTAAAGCGTACGCACACATACATAGAGGTGGAACCGTGCGTGACCCCGGTGGGATTATGATGGAAAACACATCGAAAAAGTTGGTGTGGAACCTCTTCACGAGATATTTCCTCTGCTTTATTGAGTTTAGCGACCATTTTGTGGAAGGTAAATGCCCCTGTTCCATACAGGAGTTCTGGAAAGTTCCATCCCTGGAACCAAGAAATGTAGGTGTTTCCAAATCAGAGTGGACTTGCTTATTCTCATGGCTTTCCAAATCTGAGGCTTTATTTAAAAACTTTTAGTGCCCATCCCTGTTTGACTCTCAAACACAAGCAAATGTCAAAATAAATGAAGACGTAATAAAAATGTGCTTCTCGATGAAAACTGTTTATCCTTGTCGGTCACGCCTTGCAGATAATTTTCCAGGCTGCTTTTCTACTTATCGCTTTTATTTTTGGTGCAGAGAACTTATGAATCCTGAATGAGCAACCATACCCACTTTAATAGTAACATTTCTCCCACCTCTTACATTTTCCTTCCTTCCTTCCTTCCTTCCTTCCTTCCTTCCTTCCTTCCTTCCTCCTTCCTCCTTCCTTCCTCCCCCTTTCCTCCTCCCTTCATCCTTCCTTCTTTCCTTCCTCCCTTTTTTCCTTCCTTCCTTCCTCCTTCCTCCTTCCTTCCTCCCCCTTTCCTCCTCCCTTCATCCTTCCTTCTTTCCTTCCTTTCTTCCTTCCTTCCTTCCCTCCTCCTTCCTTCTTCCCACCCTCCCTCCCTTGCTATCTTCCTTCCCTCTTTCCTTCTTCCCTTCCCTTCATCCTTCCTTCCTTCCTTCCTTCCTTCCTTCCTTCCTTCCTCCCTTGTTCCTTTCTTCCTTCTTCCTTCCTCCTTCCTTTCCTCCCTCCCTCCCTACTTCCTTCCTTCCTCTTTCCTTCCCTCCTTCCTTCCTCCTTTCCCTCGTTCCTTCCTTCCTGCCCCCCTTCCTCCTTCCTTTGTCCTCCCTTCCTTCCTTCTTTGAATGGCTTCACTGAACACATCTAATTTTTAGACCCTTATGGTGAGTGCATCCTTCTGCTCCAAGTCGACTGGACAAGGAAGATGCCAATGAGCAGATCCAGAAAACCAATCAATTAATGGGGAGGGGGCTTTGAGAGTTATTCAGACGGTCCCTGATTTACGATGGTTCCACTTATGAGGGTTCGAGTTTATGATGGTGCAAAAGCAATCGGCATTTGGTAGAAACTGCACTTGGAATTTTGAATTTGGACGTTTTCTGGGGCTAGGGACATGTGGTACCATCTTCTCTCGTGATGCTGGACAGAAGGCCACGGTTCCCAGCAGCCACACAATCGTAAGGGTCTACACCCACTACACTGATGACCATTCTGCACCCGCACAACCGCTCTGCGTGTTCCTCTCAGTACAGGATTCAGTGCATTGCCTGAGATTATCCACATGTTATTATTAGATAGTCTTTGTGCGAGATGAGTTTGTTCAACTGTAGCTTCCATGAGTGTTGGGAGCACGTGTCAGGCAGGTTCTGAGTTTTAAAAGCATTTTGACCTAGGATATTTTCAAGTCACGACGGGTTTATCGGAGCATCTCCCCAGTGGTAGGTGGAGGAAGATGTGTACATCAGTAAAGAATAGGGTTTCGCGGATGAAGCCCTATCCCTTCTATGTCTTCCTAAGATCAATCATGTGGGAGTGCACCTGTGATCCTATCTCACCTGTATCTTCCCAGGAAGATGTGCGTGGGAGTGCACCTGCGGAGCTGGCTGCTAGGACACGGAGCAATAAACAGAAACCATGTATGCCTCCTTTGTCATGTGACACGGCACCCATCAGCCCATCTCTTGCGATTTCAGCTTTTTTAGCTTCAGAACAAGATCGAACTGGATCGTCTTGAATGTCCCTTCTGAAATTCTCTGAGTCCTACGTAAGAAAGAGCAAGATAATTTTCCCAAACCTTTTTATTCATTTATTTTTGGTAATGCAGACAAATTTTCCTCTGTTGTATTCCTTGCTTCCAATAAAAGTTTGGGAATGAGATGTGGGACTTCCACGGGTTATTCAAGGTGACTTTTTACTCCGACACCAGAAAGGATGATTCACTTTTGAGAAATGTTGCCTGACTCAGTTGTCACTACCTTTTAAGGAAGGAGTAAGAGCTAGAGTGTGTTTTTACACAGAAGAATGCCTACTAAATGCAATTCTTTTTTTTTTAAAGATTTTATTTATTTATTCGACAGAGATAGAGACAGCCAGCGAGAGAGGGAACACAAGCAGGGGGAGTGGGAGAGGAAGAAGCAGGCTCCCAGCAGAGGAGCCTGATGTGGGGCTCGATCCCAGAACGCCGGGATCACGCCCTGAGCCGAAGGCAGACGCTTAACGACTGAGCCACCCAGGCGCCCCTCTGAGACTAAATGCAATTCTTGAATCACAAATAGCGGAAGGTTATAAAGGAGATCTAAATTTCATGAAATAAGAAAACCCAGGTATAAACGGGTGTAAATTTGAAAGGAGCCAAAAAGAGGTAACCTTGAGTAATGGTATATCCAGTGAAACGTATCTGCTAGTGGAATCACGAAATCCAGCCTGAGAACTCAAGTGACCCTTTCAAACCACTGACTCGAATGCAAGACGTTAACTTGTTAATGATGAGTCATGACTCACGTGTGAAGGGCTGCTAGGAATTTTTAAACATCTGTCACTTAACACGTTCTCATTCCCCGAATCGAGACCTCTGGCCATGAATACATAAGTCACAATGATGGCTCAGCCGCTGGCTTGACCTGATCTATGTTAATGAATAAAAGGAACGAGAAATATTCTCATATGTTCCATATTTTATGATTTATTATTTTTTTTACTCCTGTGACTTTATCTTGGCCCCAATTACCCTGTAGCCTGACCTCATGCTTGCCTTGAAATATGACAGTATGTGTTATCTTCAATAGCCGCTAATTGCTCCATTCCAAAGTCATTATTGAGGGAAGATAGGAAAAATATAAAGAGGAATATTTCCTATGCCTGCCAAGTATTCATTCTTCTTCTTCTTTTTAACTGATCTGCCCTCGTCTGATGGAATCATTTTTCGTGAAGTTGAAATTGGCATTTGTCCATAACAACATTGCCATTTCACCCAGAACATCAGTACAAGGACACCCAGAGTCTCTTGGAGAAGGGACACTTTTAAGAGGTCTATTTTGGTAGTTGAGTTGTCTCAGCATCCTCAGTCCCTTAACTGAGTCACGGCATGAAATCTGCCCCTTGCCAGTGACCCTAGCAGGTAAATCCAACAACGGTCCCATCTTTGGCTTAACCAACAAGCACAGGAGTTCGAGGTAAGGCTTTTGCACAGTGCTGTACCTGACCCAGGACCACCTGGAGAAGGGATGTGATGGGTTGGTTATGAGTGTTCACAGTGTCGACACATTGACACGAGAATGTTTCCTGAAACAAGATGCAACAGGAGTAGAGCTCAACTCTATAAAAAAAAAAAAAAAAAAAAAAAAAAAAAAAAAGTGGTGCACGCCCTTGGAGGCATAGACTTGACCTCCGCTGGGCAGGGTTTTGTATGAACTGTCAACCTGTCCTTGATAGATTTCTTCTTCATTCCATTTTGCTAGACTCTTTGGATGACACATTCTCTCTTTCTGGATATGTTCACACCTGCCTTCAGCTTTGCCTATGCTCTGTGAGTCACTCTGTCTCCTTGAGGTGAAGATCTCTATCTCCTCCTGTTCTGATTTATTGCAGTTTACATTTTCTCTCTTGCAAATCTCCAAAAGAGCAAATTAACACACGAATGCTCAGTTTGATTCTAAATGATGACAACCATGGTGGTCGTGTTTATCTCTTTAGGGAGGACCATCTATGACTGATTGGTGGTGACCATGTCATGTGGGTTCAGGGAGGACCGTCTATGACTGATTGGTGATGACCATGTCATCTGTGTCCAGGGAGGACAGTCTATAACTGATTGGTGGTGGTCATAACCACCTGTGTCCAGCGAGGACCGTCTATGACTGATTGGTGGTGACCATGTCACTTGTGTCCAAGGAGGACAGACTGAGACTGATTGGTGGTGGTTGAGATCATCTGTCCAGAGAGAAAAATCTATGACTGATGGGTCATGGTCGGGAAAGCAATCTGTGACCAAGATGGTGAGCCCTGATCGATTGTCTCTGATTGTCTCTGTCCGGGGGGAGCACTCGGTGACCAAGATAGTGGGTGGTGATCAACTTATTCCCAGTTTTATTAGAACAGGAGTTGAAATGTAGGATTTTCTACATCAGTCTCTGGTCCCAGAATGCTTTGCTGTCTAGGAGGCTCAAGCTTTCCTGGCAGAGTGGGCTCTTGGGAAAAGCTGAGTAGGGAGTAGGTCAAACTTCTTCCGGGGGTCCTGTAGTCCCAACTCCTGCAAGCTTGCTGCCCCCAAAAGACATCCTTTTGACATCTCCCTGCCCACGTGAGATGCTTGCTGTGTCTGCACTGCCAAGAGGGTCTTCTATGTTCTAGAAATGTTTCCCTTCCTTCTTTAGGTCAAGCAGTACATGTCCCATTGACCCCTTTCTTGAGGTCCTTGGCCCTTGAGCAATGACCACAGCAATGGCAATAGTGGTCTTACTAATGGCCCTGGGGGTTTCTAAATCAATGTCTAATGTTTACAGGTACACTTGCCTCTCATATTGGGTATTTGATTGTCTTGGCTAGTTGACAGACAGGACTCAGAGGGACCTGTCTGAAGGTCTCCCGGAATCCCTCCATGCGGATGCTGACAATCCCATCCCAGACGCTCAGAGCCCAGTCTTGTTAGCTGGATTGAGGTGAGAACTACTGCTATGCATGTTTGGATAGGACTGAACTTTGTTGAAGACATTAGAGTCATCCCTCTCTCTCTCTCTCTCTTGCTTACCCTTTGTTTGTTTTTCAAGATTTATTTATTTAATTTTAGAGAGAGAGAACAACAGTGAGCAGGAGTAGGTGAAGAGGGAGAGGGGGAAAAACCCTCAAGCAGAGTCCCTACTGAGTGTGGAGCCTGACCCAGGGCTTGATCCCAGAACCCTGAGATCATGACCTGAATTAAAACCAAGAGTCTGTCGCTCAACCAACTGAGCCACTTGGGCACACCTCTTTTTTTTCCTTTGGAAGAAAGATAATTGTATTGGCTCTAATTGTGTCATGTTACATAGAGTAGACAGACACAGGCCAGGACTGAGCTTAGTGGAAACCATTTTTCTCATTTGTGCAGGAAGGACTATGTGGCTGCAGAATAGAGGTGGGCACTCGGGGAATAGTCAGGAAGCACAGGTGGGATGGTGGAAGAAATCTGGGGGACCAAGCAAGGCTCTTTGGCGGTGGGATCATTGGACGTGTTCATAAAGTCCTTCTGTCCATGAGTACTTGTAACACAGGTTTTGGTGCTAAGAGTCTAGATAGGAGAGCACAATATGGTGGCCGCCATGTAGTAGGGACCCGAGTTGGGCAAAATGGGACTGGAGGAAGTCCCCTGGGGAAGTCCCACAGGTGGTGGGTAGGGTTTTCCAAGAACCCTGGAGATCCCACCTATGAGGGAAAACAAAGAATCATTCCATGTTGCTAATGAGACCGAATATTTGGACACACAACCTGGAGGGAAGTTGACATTTGAGCACATAGCCATGCATATAATTCTGTTTCATGTTTGACTTAGTTTATGGGGGCTGTTCTTAGCGAGAGATATTGTTAAGGTTTTTATGTCCATCTATTCTTGCCAACCAGAGAATGGAACAGAGAAAGAAAAGTCGTGACAGACATGAGACTAGTATATTTAGAAAATTCATCTTATTTATTATTAATTATTTATTTATTATATATTATATTATTATTTATTAATAATTATTATTATAATTATTATAGCATTTGATAGAAAAAAGTCCGTTGGTAGAAAGACCCAACCATTATTTTTGAAAAAGGAAGCTTCTACGCGGACTGTCTGGTGCTTTCTTTCACGAGTGCCCTTTGCACACATGGACGATTGCGTGTACACGGTCTCATGGTGGGCTGTAGAGCGACCTTGCCCACACTGCCAGCTCGGATCTGCTGGTGCGTGTGGCAGGCTGCACTGTGCAGCCACAGGGCTGGTGGTGAAGAGGATTCATGCGGGCAGGGAAAGCTCGTGCCCATTCCTGGAGGCCATGCAGAAGGAGCGCTTGCTTGATCTGACCCTACTTTCACCAACAGAACAAGCCACACCCTTGCCCTTGGGGAGATGCAAAGGCGAGGCTGCCGGGTAGGGTGGGCTCCCCCTGGAGAGGTAAATCACCATCATCTCCCCCGTGGATGCAAAGCTTCCCCTCCTACAGCCCGTGCGATCTGCTGGGGATGTCTTAACTTTTGAAGTTGGGCAACGGTGAGATCACCAGCCCCAAAGCGTTGATACGGTTGCAATGGAATTCACTGCGTTCAGTTGTGTTTAGAATGGAGTTTCCTGCCCAGGGCCTTCAAATCCCACATGTGGGCCTGGCCCCCCAAGAGCCAGCAAGCCCACAGCTCTGAGGGCTGAGCAAATGGTCCCGTGTGGCGGGCGGGGTGATGACAGTTGCTTTGTGTACTTGGTGAGAAAGAAAAGGCGATGCCGAGGGGATCACAAATGGTGAGGAGAAGGAGGAGGGGTGGTGGGGGGCGGACGGGATTTACACAGGGGTTGCAAGGGGCTTTGATGTGGGGGCAGGCTCTGTGGGATTCTGTCCGCCAGACACCCGTAAGGAGGAATTAGGAAGAAAGCAGGAACTCCCCGCGGGGTCTCCAAGGCACTGGGTCTGTTGTGATACTTTGGCTGCAAGCTGGTTCCCTCGGTTCCAAGCCAGAGCCAGTGGGGCAGACGGGTGGAAAGATGGTCCCTGGTAAAAAGGCCACAGGGGTAAAAGTGGTTCCTGATGTGGCGAGAGAGTGTGACCGAGAATGAAATCGTGGTTTGAGGCATGTCCTGAGTTTACTGCAGATGTGAGGGCCACGGACCCTTTGCAGCAAGCACGAGGGGCTTGTTTGGTGAGCAGGCATGCACGGAGTGGTGTGAAGGTACAGGGCAGGTGCACGCAGCAAGGACCAGGAACCATGTGAAGCAGCCGTGTGTCCTTCAGCAGGTGAATGCATAAATAAACCAGGTCCACGCAGACGACGGAATATTATTCAGTGTCAAGAATGACTGAGGGATCGAACCATGAAAAGACATGGAAGAAACTTAAATGTGTGTCAGTAAGGGGAGGAAGCTAACGTAAAAACATTTTATACCCTACGATTTCATCTCTAGGACATTCTGGAAAAGGCGAAACTACAGAGGTGGTAAAAAGATCGGGGGTGGCCTGGGATTGGGGGAGGGAGGGAAGAACACGTGGGACATGGGGGGCTTTAGGGCAGTGAAGCTAGTCTGTAGGACACCACAGTGGTGCACACATGTCATTGGACATTTGCCCAAACTCATGGAATACACCCCAAGAATAAAGTCTAGTGCACATTAAGTTGTGCGTCTGGGTGGTGATATGCGTTGATGTGGGTTCCTCACGTGAACCAAATGCACCCTCTGATGGGGATGCTGATAATGGGGGGAGGCTGTGCACGTGTGGGCACAGGGAGGGGCGCACAGGAAATCTGCCATGCCTCTCAATTTTGTTGTGAACCTAAACCTCTAAAAACATCTTATTTATGCTTTTGACTCCTTCCTTTGGAGACGTGTCGAACAAGAAGTTGCTGTGGCCAAGGTCAAAGAGGTCGCTGCCTGTGTTCTCTTCTAAGTTTGTGATGGATTCCTGTGTCACATTGAGGTCTTTCGTCCATTTTGAGTCTATTTTTGTGGATGGTGCCAGAGAATGGTACAGTTTCATTCTTCTGCATGCAGCTGTCCAATTTACCCAACACCATCTACTGAAGAGACTGTCTTTTCTCCACTGGATATTCTTTCCTGCTTTGTCAAAGATTAGTTGACCGTAGAGCTGAGGGTCCATTTCTGGGGTTTCTATTCTGTTCCATTGATCTGTGTGTCTGTTTTTGTGCCAGTACCATGCTGTCTTTGTGATCCCAGCTTTGTAGTATAGCTTGAAGTCAAGCACTGTGATTCTCCCAGCTTTGGTTTTCTTTTTCAACATTCCTCTGGCTATTCAGGGTCTTTTATGGTTCCATACAAATTTTAGGGTTGTTTGTTCCAGCTCTGTGAAAAATGCTGGTGGTATTTTGATCGGGGTTGCATTGAATGTGTAGATTGCTTTGACTAGCATAGACGTTTTAACAATATTTATTCTTTCAATCCAATGGACTATTACTCAGCCATCAGAAAGGATAAATACCATTTACATTGACATGGATGGAACTGGAGGGTATTATGCTGAGCGAAATAAGTCAATCAGAGAAAGACAATAATTACTCATATGGGTAATACGGGAAACAGCACAGAAGATCACAAGGGAAGGCAGGGAAAACTGAATGGGAAGTCAACAGAGGAGAAACCATGAGAGACTCTTAACTCTGGGAAACAAACTGAGGGTTATGGAAGAGGAGGTGGGTGGGGGGATGGGTAACTGGGTGATGGGCATTAAGGAGGGCACATGATGAGATGAGCACTGGGTGTTATACGCAACGGATAAATTACTGAATGCTACATGTGAAACTAGTGATGTGCTATATGCTGGCTAATTGAATTTAAATTGAAAAAGTAAGAACATCTTATTCAAAAAAGAGAGAACAAAAGGAATACAGTAGTGATACATGCTACTGGATGGGTGATCTCAAAACCATAACCAGTAAGTGAGAGAAGCCAGAGGCCACACATTGTAGATTCCATGTAGAGGAACCGCTCAACAAAGGCAAATCCATAGGGACAGCAGATGGCCTGGGACCGGAGCTAATGAAAAGGGGTTGACCGTAAATGAACTCATGGAGATTTATTGGCGCGATGGAAATGTCATAAAATTGGTTAACGACGACACCGCGGAGCTCGGTTAACTTTCTAAAAACCATTAACTCGTACACTTAAGTGAATTTTATGGTAGGTAAATGATAACCCACGTCACTGAGAGCAATGGAGGCAGGACGCACAAAAGCCAGCGTTCTGCTGGGATTGATTAAACGCGGTGTAGGAATAATAAAGTCCTAGTGTGGAATGCTAAGCCCATTTACGTAGCCTGAATTCTTGCATTTTAGGACTGAACTCTGGACCTGGCTTTTTATTTGCAGCTCCATTAAGGAGCTCATCTGTAATTTAGCCTGAACCTCGATTAGAATACATGAAACCAGAAACAAAAGATAAAAAGGAACTTGTGGGACTTCATCAAGATAAAAATCTTCTGCACAGGAAAGGAAACAGTCAACAAAACAAAGGCAGCCCACAGAATGGGAGAAGATATTTGCAAATGACACTACAGATAAAGGACTGGTATCCAAAATCTATAAAGAACTTCTCAAACTCAACACCCAAAAAACAAATAATCAAGTCAAAAAATGGGCAGAAGATATGAACAGACACTTTTCCAGGGAAGATATACGAAAGGCTAAGAGACACATGAAAAAATGTTCAACATTGTTAGCCATCAGGGAAATACAAATCAAAACCACACTGAGATACCATCTTACACCAGTTAGAATGGCAAAAATTGACAAGGCAGGAAACAACAAATGTTGGCAAGGATGTCGAGAAATGGGAACCCTCTTAACACTGTTGGTGGTAATGCAAGTTGGTACAGCCACTTTGAAAAACAGTGTGGAGGTTCCTCAAAAAGTTAAAAATAGAACTACCCTATCATCCAGCCATCGCACTACTGGGTATTTACCTCAAAGATACAGACGTAGTGAAGAGAAGGGCCATATGCACCCCAATGTTCATAGCAGCATTGTCCACAATAGCTAAATCGTGGAAGGAGCCGAGTTGCCCTTCAACAGATGAATGGATTAAGAAAATGTGGTCCATATATACAATGGAATATTACCCAGCCATCAAAAAGAACGATTTCTCAACATTTGCAGCAACATGGACGGGACTGGAGGAGATTATACTAAGCGAAATAAGTCAAGCAGAGAAAGACAATTATCATATGGTTTCACTCATTTATGGAACATAAGAAGTAGGAAGATCGGTAGGAGAAGAAAGGGAAGAAGAAAGGGGAGGTAAACAGAAGGGGGAATGAAGCACGAGAGACTATGGACTCTGAGAAGCAAACTGAGGGCTTCAGAGGGGAGGGAGTTGGGGGAATGGGATAGACTGGTGATGGGTAGTAAGGAGGGCATGTATTGCATGGTGCACTGGGTGTTATATGCAACTAATGAATCATGGAACACTACATCAAAAACTAAGGATGTACTATATGGTGACTACCATAACATAATAATAAAAAATAGAATACATGAAGCCATTGGTTCAGAATTGTTGTATCCGGGGTTACATTATAGCTTTGCACTAATGGCTGTTTGACTGTTGGAAATAGTTTCCTCACGTGGGAATGTGTGTAATAATACTTGTTTCTGAGGGCCAAGGAAAAGCATTGATAGATACATGAGATAGATGATGGATGGATGAATGGATGGATGAACTGAGAGGTAGATCAATACCTCAGTTGATTGATAGATTGACAGATGATAGATGATAGATAGATAGATAGATAGATAGATAGATAGATAGATAATCTGTTGACAGATTTCCAAAATTAAAATTTTAAAATGGTTCCTTATTGGGACATATGAAATTTTCTGCATCCTCCTGGCCATTGTTGAGACATGTCTAGGTCCTTGCGCATCTAGTCAATTAAGGAAAAACATCTGGGCTGTAGGATTAGCTGCAAGGAGACAGAGGAGAGAGGTCTTCGGCTCATGCCATACTGTGTGTACTTAGTGTCCTCGCTCACCCTCAAGTGCCTTCCACACGGAACTGCAGTCTGGAACGAATGGCCTGCACATCTCACACAATACTTTCTCCCAAAGGCAAGTAGAGCGTGGCGGGCTTTATCTGAAGCTGAACAAACATTGCTTGTACTCAAAGTCTCCGTATGATTAAATGCTACCAGTATGGATAGACGATGGTGGTTTGCTTCTGATTATTTCTCTCCACACTATGCTCCGTCTGTCCCACTACCAGCCTCATCTCCATGAGCTCTTGCCTCTACCCAAAACACGTGGTGCTCTCCTCTCCTCCTTGTGGGAGATTGCTTTCCAACAAGGGTTGGGTGACCGTCATTGCTGTCATTGCCCTAGTTTGACCTTGAGCCAGGGTGTGTCTAGCTCCAGGGCAATTCGCATCTACATTCAATTGCTGCTCACGCTAGGCAAAAGGAAAATCACAGTTCCGAGAGCCGGGCAGGTATGTTGTAGACTGCAAGGAAAACCCTTCCCCTGGTCCCACGCTGCCCTAATCACAACTCCTTGTCCTGGAAGACAAAACTACGTAATCACGTAAACGTTGTATCAGAAAAGAGCCAAGTTTAATTTCTGTCTCTACCAACACGGGGTTCATGACCTATGTACGTCATTTTGGCTCTTTGAGCTCCAATGTCTTCTCCTGTCAAGATGGAAACACCTGTCTCATGACCAGTCATGTCCACCCAGAGAGGTCAGGTGACAAAGTCTTCCAAATGTCAACATTTAAGCCAGCAAAAGTTCATTTCCTTCATGTCAACCCTGTGTCCATGGAAGATCTCCAGGGTTCTTTCTCCCTGGAGTCACTTCCAGTCCCACCTGAGATGACATCTCCTTCTTTGTCCTGACAGCCACCTCACCAGAGGGGAAAAGAAGCTCCTGGCTGTCTCACACCAGCATGTATGGGCTTCATCCTCCTGGATCATAGCAGATGGATCAGAATTTGCAGCCAACTCCCCATTCAGCTACTGGGGGACTCATGCTGTGTGTCCAGAAACACAGAGCAGGGAGTATTTGGTGCTCTGCAAACACTGACATCCGCACAATTGTTAGAAGGGCTTTTGTGGTCATCCTTTTTACAGTTGTTTCCCTCATGGAAGAAAGGAGAACAGGACTCACAGAACAGATCCCCTGAAATGCCAGTCACCGGCATTTTCCCCCCCTCTGTATTTAGAACCTCATCAGTCGCTGTTTGGGTCAACTCCCTCCTTTGGGGACTGGATCGTACAGAGCCCCACTTCAGACCTCATGCTTATCTTTGGGGTGCATACTGATTCTAAGTCAAACTTCCAAGTATATATATGGGGGAAGGCACCATAAGCACTAACCCGTGGCTATCTTCACAGGGGCCCTGGTCTTGCAATGGACCAAAAAGAAAAAGAAAGTCAACATAAAAACTTACATTTGGGTCCATTGAAACCCATATGGGATGCCCATATGGATCACCAGCCTACGGAGTTTCATGTTGTTCTGTTTTCAAATCTAAGAGCGCGTGATTCAAAGGTCCACCCTTTTGTGTATTAACAAAGGGAGCTGGGGTTACAAGGTAGCGAGGGGTGCTTACCGCTTCATTTGGAGTCTCCCTGACTCAGGGGTTACAAAGAGACTGCCATCTCCCCTCAGCCGCTCACGTGCACACAGCACGTGTTTTACCCCCGGAGGGCTGAACTCAACATTGAGGCTTCCACTGGATCCATTATTTGTGGGGGTTTTATTGGTGGTTGATGGCCCAGGGGAGCATTTCAGAGCAAAGTAACAAAACTGGCCAGAAATTTTTTTTTTCTCTTCCCACAAATACTTTTTAAACAAAAGAGTCTGCTGACTTTCTATAAAGGAAGCATGGATGTGGCTTCAGAGCTGCGGGATGGTCCGCTGGCCGTGAACAGATACCTAAGAAATCCCGGTGTTCATCCACACAGATGGCAAAGGACGCGTCTCTGATTTCCTCCCCTGGGTACCATCTTGTCCTCCTGAGAGAGACGTTTGTCCTCCTGAAGATCTGCTCTTCCTGGACCACGTCGTCACTAACCAGTAGCCTCGTCCTTGTGGGTATAACCCGTGTTTTCTGTATCAGGTGAATAATGCAGTCAGTGACTCTGTCTTATGAGCAAAATCGCCTAAGACCCAAAGATAAGGCATTGTACGTGTTTAAAAATTATGTAAGAATCACTCCTGGGTATCATTAGGAGCTAAAGCTATGGAGCAAACTCAAAGTGATGCATTAGATTTCTGTAAATATTGGCTTTTGGCCGATTTTTTTTTTTAAAGGCAAGGGGTTAATGGGATACCTTTACAAATGGCATCTGTAATTAAACATGACTGTTTAGAGTGCATTAGGTTGTGGTTAGGGGAAAAAATGGCTTTCTCATAGTTTATTAAATAAAAGAAACCCACAAATAAGTAAATACATATTCTCAAAGAGAATTCCCTTTGGCAGAGAGATTTCCATGTGGTTGCTATTTGCCAACTGAAAAGCCCGGTAGGCTGGAAGAATTTACTGGAAAGGGTACTAGAGGACAGATACTCTGCTGTGTTCTTTTTTTAGGATTCTTTTGGGGAATTAGTTCTTCAAGCTCAGGGTTATTGCCAGGTACTTCACAGTAACCAAGAAATTGTTGTTTCCGTAAAGAAAGTAGAGCCCGCTTTCATGGCCTTGGCCATGTTGTGGACTTATACTTACAGGACGGATGTCCTTCTCTTGCCCCATGAGCAAGGGCAGTACCCATTTGCCTGCAGAAAATATGGGGTCAGCCCTTCCTATATGGGCCACCTGACATCAGGACCC
The DNA here is from genome assembly GCF_024610735.1 of Ursus americanus. Classification (NCBI taxonomy): domain Eukaryota; kingdom Metazoa; phylum Chordata; class Mammalia; order Carnivora; family Ursidae; genus Ursus; species Ursus americanus. The sequence goes on along the minus strand of NC_142164.1, from coordinate 121,026,466 downwards.
TCCCTCATTTGTCAGGGGTGCCTTGTTTCTGCCCTTCCTCCTTCCCTGGTTTCCATGAAAATGGTCAATGGAGGAAGAGGGGGGACTGTGTGAATATGGGGTCTTCTCATGGTACCTTCTTTGGGGGGGGGGACACCACAGACATCTCACTATGGTCTGTGTCCTTCTGCCACACGTGAAGGGTCTCTGTGGTGGGTTCCTGACAGAGGCCATGCACAAGCAAGTCATGCATTCCCAAGTAAATCTCAGCATACAAACTACACAATCACACGCACACCATAGACACAGGACATTGGTCTATCTGAGGTCTCTGAACAGAGGACTTGGTTGGCAAATTTCCCACACAATGCTTACTGAAACAGGTCAGTTTTCTCCATGTTCTTAGATTGCAAGGACTCACAAGTGGCCATCTGCTTACTTCTGCTTTTCCCCATGGTTTTTAACTTACATGGCCCTTGTAGAAGCTTTCTGGGGAACATGGCAGCCATCAACCGTTTCTCTGGATTCCTTTGTGAAGCTCCCGGATAGAGAGTTTTTATATCCGAGGTTCCTGAAAGGAGATGCATGCTTCCAATTCTCTGATCTTATGTCTGCAAACTTGGCTCCCAAAGCACCATCCCTTCCTGGGTTGGTGTGACTCAACCAGCTCCCATCGATTGCACACTAGAAACCGGCTTTCTCCAAAATGCCAGTCCGGGACAGTGGTCTTGGTGGTATGGGTCCAGGCCATGAACAGCCCTGGAAACTGGCAAATAGTGTGTTTGTGTCAACGCCAGCTCACCCTGCTTTCTGTGCAGGCGGACCCAACAGAAGCTGGGCTAACTTCTCAGTGTGTTAATCCAATTGAGGTTTCCTTGCGCCCAATCCCAGTGAGGATGGTGAGGCAGTTCAGGGGAAAAGCATGTCAGTCTCTGGGCATTGTGGGGGTCAGTGGAGCCTTTACGGTGGACATGCAAATAGTCTGTTTCACAGTGAGGGAGTGTCTCTTTGCTAAAAGTTAGGACTGCTTGTCCATCATGGATCGTTTTATTATAATATTGCAATAAATTGGGTTTGTTTGTGCCCCTTGAAATTTCGTGCCTGAAGTATTGATCCCACTTGTGTTAATGTAGGCTTGCCCTGGACATCATGGCTGATTCTATACATATAGAATTATATATGTGTATACCTGTACACGTGTATACGTTAGGCATGTTTATATACATGCATGTCTATATGCATACATATAATTTTGCATGTATAGAATTTTATACATTTAAATATAATATAATATATTATTCTATATATATTATTATATATATAGAATATATAATATATTAACCACAGCTTGCTAACTGTGTCAACATATATTACATATGTGAGTAGATATATATTTATATATAATTTTTCAGGAGCTGTATCATATGCAGACGTGTGTATGTATGCACATGTATAATTTTGTATGCATGAAATTCCATACTTATACAATATATTATCTATGTATGTACATGGATATAATTTTAACCAGCTATATATACACACACATGCGTAGATGCACTGAACTGTTATATGTATAAAAATTGTGTGCATATAAAAAGATATATTTTAAATGAGCAAGACATATACACACATACACATGTGTAAATATGCTTATTATATGTATAAAATATACTATATGTTCCTATACAGATGTCATGGTGACACATGCACATAAGTATATATGATTTTTTTTAACTAGGTATGTTGGCCAACGTTGGGCTAGGATAAGGTGGGAGAAGCAACCACTTCGGTACAAAATTTCAAGGGACATCAATGAGTAAATCCAGTAGCCAAAGTATATAATATTGTCATTACACACACACACACACACACACACACACACACTCACTCACACACAGCGCTCAGGGACCATAAGCTTTTTCCCATAAAGCACAGGAACGGAGTGTGCAGTGAGCTTTGCTTTGTAAGTTAAGACACTAACCTGTTTCATAAAAGGCCTGACCTCTGCCCTCAGCTTTGGGGGGGGACCTCTAAGCCCGTGCAATGTCCTGCCTGATAGGAGTCTCTGTTTTTGGCTGGGGACCTTGGAGCACTGGATCTTCTAGTGTGATTTTGGGTGGTGGGCTGGCTGGGTGGTCACAGCAGACAGTTTTCGTGGTGGGGGCAGTCCACACTAGAGGTCGTGTGCGATGTCAGGTGGGGGCTTTGGGTCCCGGGCTCTCAGCTCAGACCTCAGGAAGGACTGGAGACGGAGGCCCACCATGTGGCCGGTTGACCATGGAGCTCCCAGTACAGACAAAGGCCGAGGTTAGCTCCCCTGGTTGGCATTGCCGGGAGCTCCTACCCTCCTCAGCTGCACGGGGATGGGGCCACAGGAGCTCTGCCTTTGGGACATTCCCGGACCCTGGTCCATACTCCTCTTCCTGGGTTGGATTTCAATCCGCCTCCTCCGTCCTGTGCCCACGGTATACACCAAAACCGTGAGTATGACCACTCTCAGGGAATCTTGGGGTCTTTCTCATGAATTCCCCAAACTGAGGGTGACCTCGGGGGCCCCAACACATGCAGCTGGTGTCAGAAGTGAGGGGGTCTACCAGAACCCGTTCCGTCCAGGGGAAAGCCGGCTGCGTCTTTTGCCTACACTTCTTAGAACCAATGAAGTGTAGCCCTTGGAGTTTCCTTCCGACCTTGGGCTTCATCACGGCAAAATGTGTTCTATTTTTTTGTTCATGTGTGTGTGTGTGTGTGTGTGCGTGTGTGTGACAGAGACACACACGGTTTGGGGCTGTCTAATGAGGTTCTAATAATAATGCTTCCGAATTACTGGAATTCAAACCTATGAGCAGAAACCTTGAAATGCATGGCCATGCATAAGTGCCCTTTGCTTTTCATATTTTTCTGGTGATTATCTTCTTTGCTTACTTGCATCCGCACATCTGTTTGCATTTAAATCTAGCGGAAGGAACCCGGGGAGCCTCCAATTTACTTTTCGTGGAGGGATTGGGAAATGTGGGAACGCCACCCCCACCTCCCCCCACACTGATCCCGGTTCATGATAAGCAGCATCTGCGTTTCCCACAGCGGCAACGCCCAGAAGGGCGCTGATGTCCTTCCAGACAGAGCTCTGTGCTGGCCCGCCTGTGACTTTGAGGAAGGCAAGTGATAAACTGCCATAAGCCGTTTCCGTTGAGTCTGCTACAATGGCTTGCAGCAGTCGGACCGTTGGGGAACAAAGAAAGCTTTTTTGCTGAAACGTGACCAATGTCAGAGCGTGCAAGATGAGACCTCCTTCTCTCTACGGTGTTGTTGGCTTGGCACTGGGTGGAATTGGAAGCGGGTTATCAAGGTAGAGCTGTGGGTCTGGCTTTCCAAGATGAATAACAGATGGACATGTAGAGAAGCGTGGCAGATGCAGGATTTTGGTGGGTGACGCGGTGACTATCACCGTCCTGTGAGCCAGTGGGGCCAATGGGGGGCCTGGTGACCACCATGAGAGTGGGTCCTGTAGACTGAAATTCCCATCTCCGATTTTAAGCCATGGCTTCTCTTGCGCGTAGCTGTGCCCGCCTCCTATGCATCTGGAAACGCAGTGCGTTAGCAAAGGAATCATTTCGTGTGCAGAGCTGGGAAGGGCGCACACACCCATCTCAATACCACCATTTCTGTGAAGCCAGACAAATACTTCAGAAGTTTGTGGTGAGTGGGGGACAAGGTATGTTTGTGGCATAATGGTAATGTTTTGGAAGAGCCCATGTTGACTCGGCATGATCTCTGCGCTGTGCAAACACAATTTGTTTTCCTGAAGACATGGGATCCAAGAGGCCGACGCCGACGTGCTCCCCAGGAACCAGCTGGGTGAAGCCAACTGCCTGGAGACAGTGTTGGGGGATCCCAAAGCGGTGATAATGGGAGCGTTTCTGTGAGCTCAAAACTATTTTACAAGACAAAAAAATCACAGTCTCTGTGTTCAGGGTGGTGGTGGACACGTTTCCAAAAAAGCATGCACGTACCTTGTGTTTTCTTTCATTCATTTATTGGCTTCTGAGTTTTCTCTGCAGGAAAGACATCTTTGGAGATTCTCAACTTATAAAAATACATTATGCCCAGAAAGGCACCCTTGGGAATGTTTGCAGCTGTATCACTAGATGATGAGTTTATTACAGTTTCTGTAATTCTTCCAATCTCAACTAGAGTAACCAAACACAGAGGTTCCTCAAGAAGAAACCGGCGCACAGACGCTGAGCTAACACTTAGGCAAGATTGCTCTTTCTTCGACCTCAGGAGGACAGAAGGGAGGTGTTGACCCAAGCAAGTGCCCTTTTAGGTCACCATGCAGTGTTTTGTCCTGCAACGTGGACCATGCAGCTCTCCATGAAGAAATCTGAAAGAGGAGAATTTTACGTTCAGCATGCCCGTCAAAAGCCAATACTGGTTTGGAGTAGATTCAATCAGCCACAAATACAATTGCGTTTGATTCCAAGTGGAGGAAAGGAGAAGAGTAATAAAGCTCGTCTCCCAAAACAATAGCACGGTTTGAAGGAAAACCCAAGCGCAACTGATTTCGTGACACGACTTCCTGAATGTTTAAATCCCTATCGGGTTATTCGAGGGGCTGGCAAATGATCACCTGAAGGTCACATCACACGTCCCACCTGTTCTCGTCCGACTGGGAGCCCAGCACAGTTTCTACATTTTCAAACACTTCAGAAAGTTCAAAGTTCAAAGGACGGATGATATCTTGGGACACGATGTTTTGTGGGCACACGGCCACACTAATTCACTTACAGATCACCCTTGGCTGCTTTCTCGAGGAGATGGCAGAGCTGAGGTGTGGCAGCCAGCCCATATGGTCCACAAGGCTGCCAATATCTATTACCCGGCCCTTCGGAAGGTTTGCCTCTGTCCAGTTTGGCACGTTAGTTAGGCAAGACCTGGTTTTGGCATTCTGCAGGCTACATGTAGGTAAGACGTCATTCGTGGACTCAGGGTTCTTGCAAATAATGTGAGGAGACAGGACAGGAGAACAGTCCTACGTTAGAAATCAGAGATCCCGAAAGGGGAAGGGTCACATGGATGCCAGTGGCCGGAAAACCGTAAGGAAGACCCGCAATGGGGAGCATGATCTTCGGGGTTTAGTAGGGACAAGACAAGTCTTGGGGAAGATGACACATCAGTATTGCAGGGGGTCCTTCTGCAACATGGATGAGGTGGGAATGACCACCCTCCGAATTCGGTGTGTCGCCCAGAGATGTCAAAAACAATGGCTTTTTGGTTGGAACTCAACATCACAAATCTACTGTTCTGTCCCCCTCGCCACACCATGTCCTCAGCCTCTGAGCATCCCCTCTTGTTGACACCCATGGCCCCTTTCCAGCCCCGTATCTGTAAACGGAGAGTCCTCCACTCCTGACTCCATGGACGGTGGTGGGAAGAGAGACAGAGGACAGGTGTGTGTTACTCTGGATGGAATCTGCCCTGTACGTTCCGATTTTCCACCTTTAGGGGAAATCCCATGAAATGTGTGAGAAGTCAGTTAGCTTCGTGAAAAGTTATTTCACGCCGTCACATGTTGGGTGTTAGATCATAAACGAGTTAACTTCTGTGCCAGGCGCAATAGGGAATCCGGTAAGACTGCAAGAAAAAAATCGTGAGACATCACATTTATGAAACCACGGTTCTTGTAGGGTTTTAATGTCTTTGGAATATGCTTTGCTTCGCCCCTCCCCCTCGATAGCTTAAAAGTGCCTTCTTTGTTCGAAAGCCAATATTTGTTCTCTAAGGTACTGAGCAATTCCATAAAAAAGGTTATGCAGTTAAGCTTTTGGTTATGAATATATGTCCACTGGTCTCAAGGCTCCACTCTGGAATACTTTTAAGTGCTCTAAAATCTTGTATTTGATGTCATTTAACCTGTATTTACTTGTGTGAAAGGAATATGCAGAAATTATCATTTGGCAAAGGGCTTTGTCAACTGGAAAGAAGGAAGAAGGAGTAAGGAAGGAGGGAGGGATGAGAGAAGGAAGGATGGAAAGATGGATGGAAAGGAGGGAAGGAAGGAAGAAGGGAAGGAGGGACAGAGGAAAGATGGAAGGAGGGAAGGAGGGAAAGAGGGAAGGAGGGAGGGAAGGAGGAAGTGAGGAAGGAAGGAAAGAATCAGGGAAAGTAGGAGGAAGGAAGGAAGGAAGGAAGGAAGGAAGGAAGGAAGGAAGGAAGGCGTCACCATATGAAAGAGGAAAGGAAAGAAACACTAATTATCACAAGGACTGTGAACACAATTATTTTCCTTTTCGTGGGAGGTGGCCCATGGTGCCCACAGAGCCATCAGTGGTACCATGAGGCCAATGGAACCACCATATTGTTCGTTGTCTTAAGGTACTGGCGGCAGAGCTTTATGTGACGTGTGCCCTGGCAAGCCTCTGTCCCAGCCTCAGCTTCACTGGGCACAGAGCACTGCTCAGAAGAAAACCTGGAAAATGGGTCAGAGGGGGGTGAGTGCAGAAAGGGGAAACAGACATCAGAATGGGATAAATATCATTGACAATATGTTTATGCTACACACACATGTTCATTGCAGCCATATTCTTATTTGCAATGGCCAAAAGGAGGAAGCAACCTGAGGGTCCATGGATGGATGGATGGATGGATGGATGGTTGTGTGCATGGATGGATGGATGGATGGTTGTGTGCATGGATGGATGGATGGATGGATGGATGAATTAATGGCATGTGTCCATGCATATTATGGACTATGATGCAGCCTTGAAAAGGAAGGATGTTCTGCACCTGCTCCGACATGGATGGACCTTGAGGACATGGCGCTGAATGACATAAGCCAGACACAGAAGAACAAATCCTGCCTGATTCCACGTAGATGGGGTCCCTAGAGGAGTCCCATCCATAGAGACAGAGTAGATGGTGGATCCGGGGCCTGGCGCAGGGGACAGGGAGATAGTGTTTCGTGGGGACAGAGCTTCAGTTTGGGGAGATGGAAAGTTCTGGAAATGATGGTGGGAATGATTACACCACAGTGTGAATGTGCTCAATGCCACTGAGCTGTGCACTTAAGGTTAGAATGGTACATTTTATGTTCCTGGGATTTTACCATAATCTTAAAAATTTTAAACTAATGCTTATGCTTTGTTATGGAGTCAACATTCATTCTTGAGAGAATCTTCAAGATCTGAATAAAAACCATCAGCTTGGGTTTTGGAGTAAGGGAGCAATAGGTTAATTTTGTTTGCTTCTGAACAGCTGGGCCACTTGGCCTGTCCCTCATGTTTGCAGAGCGTTTGGCTGCTTAATGTGCTTCTGGCAAAACCCCCAAGAAGAGTTTGTAAACAGAGCCAAAAGCAGCGCAGGGAAGGGCTGTGTCACGGGAGCGAGGACAGTGGGAAAGCAAAAGTCCACGACGAATCTGGGTCACCCCAGAAGAGGTGCCAGGTGAAGAAGGCACGTGAGCTCTGGCCTGAGCTGTGATGAACCACAGCCTATGCCTCACGAGGAATGTCCCCTTATTTGGGCAGTTGTGGGGGTGCGGAGCTGGCCAGCCCCCCAGGGGGGAAAGTCCAGTTTGATAAGCTCTGACCTGCTTGCAGAATGCTTTGATGTGTCCTCCCCTCCACAGCAGGATAGAATCCCGTAGAATCTCCAAGAGAACCGGAGTCCGCTGGTGCTTCTCATCCACCTGGAAAAATGCGTTCCCAAATGCCAAAGCCAAGAGACTCTGGGTGAGACCCAGCAAATCCAATCCCACCTTAATAAAATGTTTCAAAAAGCAGAGGAAATACACAATGATTGGAGAAAATATGGAGAAATTATGTGTGCACGCATGTGTGTATAATAATGTATCAATATTTCATATAGAAATATAAACAAAACATATAAAATGAATATAATAATTATACAATATACAGTAAAATGTATCAAATATATGTTTATAAATACGTACATAATCTCTTTGATTACATATATTATATATACTTTATACATGGTATATATAATAAAATACATAAATGTTATATATAATGTAACTAAAATGTGTATATATAAATGTATGAATGCTATATATAAGTAAAATATGTGTATATAAAATGTATGAATGCTACATGTAATCTAAATAAAATGTTTACATATTAAATATATGTTATATAATATAAATAAAAGATATATATAATAGCATATATAAATATGATGTATAAATATACACATATATTTATTGGCAGAGCAAAAAAAAAATCCACTTACATTTTCAAATTGAAAGGCGTGATTAATAAGAAAAAAATAAATACAACAAAGAGGACTATGACAGATTGCCAAAAAAGGCCACGATTCCTGTGACTCAACCCACCAAGAGGTGGTTTATGTCCCCACCACTGAATGGGGGTTGCCTTGTGACTCACTGTGACCACACAATGTAGGGAAAGCAAAGTCATGGAGATTCCAACTCTTCCTGCAAAGGGCTTGTAGTTTCCTTTCTAACAGCCCGTAAAGACGTGCCAGGCAGCCCGCCGTGTCATGGGACATAAAGAGCCTTTTGTCCCCGTTGCCCCAGCCAATAGCCAGCCACTCTCCATAAGCAGAGTCACCAGGAGCTGAGCACAGAGCAACGAACGACCCTGGCTGACCAAATCATCAACCCACAGAACGATGAGCTCAAAAGCCATTGTTGCCCGAAGCCACTAAAATTTAGGGTGATCTGTGACACATTGGCACCAATGCAGACCCATATCCTCGAAGGATAAAGAGAAAGTTACTGCTGGTGAAACAATTGTCAGACACCATTAAATGTCTCATCAACAATATTGGCCACGAAGAGACCATGGAGCCCTCCACTGTCCGTGAGGACATCTTTTTTTTTTTTTCCCCTCATAGAATTCCAAGCCTGGTCAAACTTTTGGGTCAACGGGAGGGGAGGAGAGAAAGACATGGATGTGGAAAGCATCAGCAAGTTGACATAGCAGACCTCCTTTCAGCAAACAAAACAAAGAAAAACAAAACACAATTCAATGTCTTCCAGACCAAGAAGGAAGAAACGGTGGGGCCCAAGGAGCAGTAGGATTAATCCACAGGGATCCCAGCAGACAGGATGTCAACAGCTCCCAGAAAAATGTTTTTGGGAAGACAGCATATAGTGAGATTGTAAGAGTTGGATCCAGAAGATCTTATTGAGGGGATGAAGGGTGTTGCTTCTTCGACAAAAGGAAAATAATTAGAAAAAAAACTCCTTGCTGTTCAAATTAGATCTTAATGTGAAGCAAACGAAAATCTGGAAGGACTGGCTTTTTTAATAGCTAATGAAATATAAGAAACAATACTCTCAGGAAAAACAAAACAAACACAATTCTCCGTTGTTCAAGGCAATTCCAAAGGGACAACAACAACAACAAAACCCACTGTGAATTCATCAAAATCCTTTGAATTAATAATGTTTCAATTAAAATGATTTCCTAACATTGGGTGTAATTCTGTTTTCCTCTTAAACTGACTTTCTGCTTTCTCAGGAGGATGATGCCAAGACTGGTTTAAGCTTTAAATTGTTTCTTTCTCATTTTAACTTTTGAAAAAGATTTTATTTATTTATTTGAGAGAGAAAGCCATAGCACAAGCAGAGGGAAGGGGCAGGGGCAGAAGCAGAGTCCTCGATGAGCCGGGAGCCGGATGTGGGGCTGGATCCCAGGACCCTGAGATCATGATCAGAGCTGTGGGCAGACGCTTCACCAACGAAGCCACCTGCACACCCCTTTCATTTTAGTTTTAATGCAGTGCTTTTTTGAGTGTTTGTCAAATTAACCTTATAATTGTTTTATCCACGAAGAAACTACATTTTGCTCTTCCAGAAGCTGAACTACTAAGGCATAAAACATGGTTTTAAAAAATTCAGTATCTTCAGATCCCTTTACTTTTTACTTACCAGCATTGTTTAGAAAATAATATCCTCTTTTGTGATGTTTGGGTGTCTTTCTTTCCATTAAATGAAATGAACTTGCTTTTAAAGTGAGAACACAAGCATGTCACTATCTCTGGGGGAGGGAAGCAGGGACAATTTAACTTTTCTTCTGCTACTTTTCAATTCCCTGAATTTTGTCTCTTATCCTATCATGTCCTAATTAGAAAGTAAGAATGACTCACCCCGCCAAGGTTTACATGGTCTTAGGAGGAGTTACTTGTGTTGACGTTCAGGTCAGATTGTAGTTTCCATTTTGCAGAAACGATTGGATGGGTCTCTATTCCTTTTCCAAACTTTTCAAACCAATAAGTAAAATCTTTAAAAAGAAGGGGAGGGGGATCGGTCTTCTCATTCTGCTTCACTTTTCAAGTGAAAGGGAACTTCTAGTAGCTCCCTGGGTGATCTGAACTCATGGCTCTGCAAAAGTTGGGTCGTACACTTATGCTTAACCCACGCAGGATGTGGAAAATGGAACTAGTCATGGTTAGCTTGGTACGACCATCATTTCCCCAAAATCCTTCCTTGGAATATATAATCTCACGAGTGAGGAGTATAATCCCACCAAAATGTGGGCTCTGCCGGTAACAATTAAGTGGAGAGAAGATGAAGATTGGCATCAAGTTTTTGACCAAGGTCTGCTAAATTAATATGGTTCCTGTGTCCCAAAAAATATTCTCTTTTGCAATCAAGAGCTGTGAGTGCCAGGATATTTTTTCTAGAAGACACCTAGTTGACCATGAAAACTAAAAAATTAGCAGTTGTTTTTTCTATTTTTTTTTTTTTGCTTCTCTCTTTAGAAATCTTTCGACATATCTCAATTTCCTTTCTTCCATCACTTGTTAAAATAGACAGAACATCTGTAAGAACACTTGCATGGATAATTTCAAACTAGTGTGCCTCCATTATCATGGAAATTCTGTGGTCCCCACGTAGAGGGAACGTTAGTGCTATCGTTTTCCCGGGTTATATTGTCAAAGTGATCCATTTGGTTTCACTGGTGGTGCCTATCTTTTGTGAGAACTGAAGTTTGGGGAGCCAGCCCGGCTCTGAGGTCAAGAAAGCAGGACCTCCACATTTCCTGTTTATGAAGCACTGTCTTCTTACAATGCCACAGTGGTCACATACTTGCGTAAAGCATGGAGAATCTCTCCAGTTTTTTAATCAGTATTATCCTTGGGTAAGAATGGGGAAGAGCTCATCTTGTCCAAGTTTGAAAGAAAGGGATTTTCTACGTGAAAATGAAAATTCCTTTCGAGCGAGAGGAATGGTGTAATCACGCACAGTAAGCCACTGGCAAAATTTCACAGGATCAGAAACCCTCCAGGGAACTCCATCTTTGTTTGAGTGTCCACATTTGAGATGAAATCACCCAGTTATTTGGATATTTCAGGTATGAAAATTACTTGAAGGAAAAAGTGGACTCTGTCGTTGCCAGTGGGATTGGTCCGTCTATGTTATATAATTTTATTTATTTATTTATTTATTTTTTAAGATTTTATTTATTTATTCGACAGAGAGAGAGACAGCCAGCGAGAGAGGGAACACAAGCAGGGGAGTGGGAGAGGAAGAAGCAGGCTCATAGCGGAGGAGCCTGATGTGGGGCTCGATCCCAGAACGCCGGGATCACGCCCTGAGCCGAAGGCAGACGCTTAACCGCTGTGCCACCCAGGCGCCCCAGGTTATGTAATTTTAGAAGCTACAGACTGAAATCTGCATTTCACTTTTCATCACTGGCCACATTGATATGTGCTAGAGATCAGCCATAAAAACACAGATTTCACATCACCTAGGTACTTCTGGGTTAATTGATTACCTAGCCTCTCCCTCTCAGATGAAACTTAATATAAATACCAGATGTTATTACTCAACACGGTATAATAAATAATGCCTGTGTCCTTGTACCTTATGAATATCCTATTTTAAGTGCTCCTTGTCGCATTTAAACTTTGTTCTTTCCTCTGCCTCACTGTTAGTGTATAGAAATGCAACTGATTTCTGTGGATTGATTGTATGTCCTGCCACATTGTTGAATTCCTGTATGAGTTCTAGCAATTTTTGGGTGGAGTCGTTTGGGCTTTCCACATAAAGTATCATGTCATCTGGTGTAATCATCAAGACAGTACAGTACTGGCATAAAAATAGATACATACATCAATGGAACAGAATAGAGAACCCAGAAATAGACCCTCATCTCTCTGGTCAACTAACCTTCTACAAAACAGGAAAGAATATCTAATGAAAGAAAGACAGTCTCCTCAACAAATGGTGTTGGGAAAATTGGACAGCCACGTGCAGAAGAATGAAACTGGACCATTCTCTTACACCACACACAAAGATAAACTCAAAATGGATGAAAGAGCTAAATGTGAGATGGAAATCCATCAAAATCCGAGGGGAGATCAGAGGCAGCAACCTCTTTGACCTTGGACAAAGCAACTTCTTGCTAGACATGTCTCCAAAGGTAAGGGAAACAAAAGCAAAAATGAATTATTGGGACTTCATCAAGATAAAAGGCTTTTGCACAACAAAGGAAACCGTCGACAAAACCAAAAGCCAACCAACAGAATGGAAGAAGATATTTGCAAATATCTTCTCAGATAAAGGGCTAGTATCCAAAATCTGTAAAGAACTTACCAAGCTCAACACCCCAAAACAAATAATCCAACCAAGAAATAGGCAGAAGACATGAACAGACATTTCTCCAAAGAAGACATGCAAATGGCTAACAGACACATGAAAAAATGGTCAACATCCCTCAGCATCAGGGAAATACAAATCAAAGCCACAATGAGATACCATCTCACACCAGTCAGAATGGCTAAAATTAACAAGTCAGTGAGCAGCCAATGTTGGCAAGGATGCAGAGAAAGGGGAACCCTCCTACACTGTTGGTGGGAATGCAAACTGGTACAGCCACTCTGGAAAACAGTGTGGCGGTTCCTCAAAAAGTTCAAAATAGAGCTACCCTACGACCCAGCAATTACACTACTAGGTATTTATCTAAAGGATACAAGCATAGTGATTCGAAGGGGGCACCTGCACCCCGATGGTTATAGCAGCGATGTCCACAATAGCCACACTATGGAAAGAGCCCAGATGTCCACTGACAGATGAATGGATAAAGATGTGGTTCATATATATACAATAGAATATTACTCAGCCACAAAAAATGAAATCTTGCCGTTTGCAGCAACGTGGGTGGAACTAGAGGGTATTATGTTAAGTGAAATAAGTCAATAAGAGAAAGATAATTATCATATGATCTCACTCGTATGTGGGATTTAAGAAACAAAACAGAGGAGCATAGGGGAAGGGAGGGAAAAATAAAACAAGATGGAATCAGAGAAGGAGAAAAACCGTAAGAGACTCTTAACTCTAGGAAACAAACCTAGGGTTGCTGGAGGGGCGAGGGGTGGAGGGATGGGGTAGCTGGCGATGGACATTAAGGAGGGCATGTGACGTAATGAGCACTGGGTGTTATATGCAATGGATGAATCAGTGAACTCTACCACTGAAACTAATGATACACTATATGTTAACTAATTGAACTTAAATAAGTTTTAAAAAAACACTTTGTTCTTTTTCCATCGAAAGTGGGACTATTTTAAAGTGGTTCTTTGTGGGTTCCTAAAGTTTGAATTCGCGTTCCCCTTTATCATCTTTGAATGAAGTTCGGTATGTATATGTGGACATTATCTACTCCACGGAGCTGCAAATTAGCAACCTGTTTTCTTGCCAGTAACCTTCTGATCGCTGGGGGGGAGGGGAACTATTTGATTACTGTATTTAAATCTATAGCCCAAGGTTTGCAATTTATTCCTAGCTTATTTACAGTGAGAATAATTAAATATGTAATTAAACCTAAATGTATGAAAATGAGAGATTGTGAAATACTGGCATTCCTGGCGGTGTGACCATGGGTGAACTTTGATTTTCTTTTTTTAAGATTTTATTTTTAAGTAATCTCTACGCCCAGTGTAGGGCTTGAACTTACAACCCCGAGATCCAGAGTTGCACACTGTACCGACTGAGCCAGCCAGGTGCTCTTGACGTTTTTTCTTAATGTATAGCCCTCATTTTCAGCAATTAACATTGCTGGGAATGTGTTGGCATCAATGTTCTGACTCTTCTGTCCGCCATCCTCTCAAGCTGTCCCATGAGACACGTGTGGTACCTGGTAGATATGTGTGGTATGGCCAAGACCCAGCATCATCATGGAGATAATGCTGGTTGGGTGGTTATTTGTTGGCTTATTTCTCTGTGTCTCCTCCTAAGGGAAATAATTACCTCAATTAGGGTAATTGAGGCTTTCCACTTCTCTACTAAATATTCACTTAATGGTGCTTCTTTTTAAATTACAAAAATGTGGGGTTTATAGAGCCAGGACAGCTAAATTGCAGGTTTCTCCTCTCCCTGAAAAAAAAAATTTTTTTTTTATCTGAAATGAAAGCATTGAATATTTAAACTCAAGAGAAAAAAAATATATGGAATGATTCATGCTCCTTTGGTGTTGGTGCAATTCCTCCTTGATTTCTTTGCCAGCAATATGGTGGCCATATTTCCCCACCAAATGCAGCCCATATGCCTGAGAGGGTGGAGGGCAGAGGGACAAAGACAGACGTTGAAGCTAGGATTTAGAGTTCACATTGGAGCTCTTGGCCCAGAACGGACCTCTTCGATGCCCGTGATTCTCTACTGATCCCATTAACCTATGTCTCCTTGTCTACAGAGCGAGGACCATTGTACCTGCATTCTACTTTTTGTTGTAAGGCTGGTGTGAATTAGGTTTCAATAAACATGAGTTTCCATCCATTCTTTTTCCTTCCTAAATGGGAAAGAGTATTTTGAATCGGGGCTGATCTCAGAAGTCCTGGCCACACGGCCCCCAGATTAGTGACCGCTCTGTTTTCTTCAGGGGGTTGAGTCTGGAAGAAGCCTGGAGGCTCACTCACCATGACCACCACCATGCACCGCTCGCCCCGAGGCCAGGAGATAGCTCATCGACTGACTGCTGATAAACCCGCGTTGCTTACGTTTGGATTCTAACTGGACCCAGAGAGTTCGGCAGTAAGAAAACACGCTTCAGTGTGGAGAAAACTCTAACTCGGACAGGACATGCTGTCCAGCTTGGTTGCTAATAGTGATAAGAAACAGATTATAGGGTGCATATGCTTTACGCACGTGTGCCTGTACGCCCATATGTAATGATGGATGAGGCTTAATGCTAGATTCACTATTTTAAAGGAGTCATTCTATTCATTTTTTTTCTCTCTAGACCATAATATTTTTCCTTCCAAAACCATCACTGTTGAGCTAACATTACCATATTTATGATGCCATTAAAAACAAAGCATCCAATTCATGCAAAATAAATTCAGAGAGTTGTTGGTGAAGCTTTGGTTGCTTTCTTTCTCACTGTCTACAGAGGCAGAATAAAAGGCTGGATGCGGTGTTGCCCCAGAGGTCTCCCCACTAATGGCCTCATTCTGTTCAATACCACCCATCTGGTTCGCAGCCACCAGCCCACAATTTCGTGGCCACACAGCGTCCTTCCAAACCACAGTCTTTCCATCTGCTGTGCTCGGCACAACTGCCCTGTGGTTCCAGCTTCCCTGGTGCCTCTTTGACGCCAGGGCATCCCCCATCTTTGCCTGCATGTCAATCCCAGGGTTCCCTCCTGGTGACCAGGTCTTCCCGGTGGCCTCAGATGCACTTCCACACAGACAGGGAGGTCGCTCTGCCAGCGAGAACAGCCACGAAACGTGACCTCACTGCCATTCCCCCAGCCCTCCCTGGGGAACTTCGTGTTTACTCCGGAGCCCAGCTTCCTTGCCCGTCAGAAACCAACCTTCTCCACGTGCAAAGTTTCTGATGAAGAAATTAACGTAACCAATAAGGGTGGGTTTCTTAAAAAAGAATTGGCACACAGAATAACAATTTCAAATGTTAGGAACAAGAAGGGGAGGGTCTTTTGCAGGGAATTAATGGTGAAACTAGAGGTGCCTCTGTTTACACAGCTTGGTCTCCGTCTGGATTATCTCCTGTGCTCACAGCTATGTTTTTTCCTTCTCCTGTGACTACTTCACCAAGGAAGAAAGCACAAGAGCATGTCTGACTATCCTGGGAACCAGCAACTGCCCAACCTCTTGGCTAAGTACATGTATAAGCTATATGTGTATCTATATCTATCTATCTATCATCTATCTATCTATTATCTATTCATCTGCATCCATCCATCCATCCATCCATCCATCCTTCTATCATCTATCTATCCATCCATTATATGTATCTATGTATCTATCTATGTATCTATCATCTATGTATCTATCATTTATCTATTCATCTGACTGTCCATCCATCCATCCATCCATCCATCCATCCATCCATCCATCCATCCACTTTTTATCTATCTATCTATGTATCTATCTATCTATCTATCTATCTATCTATCTATCTATCTATGTATCTATCTATCATCTATTATCTATCACCGTCTGTCTACAACCAATATGCCACTCCTAGAAAGCTTCAAAGGGGTTATTTGGAAAGTTGAAAGTCTTCTGTCCGCTAAGCAGATAATTCAGAATGGGATGGAAACTGCCTTTGTCACAACTAAGAGGGAAACCCGAGTTGTTGGAAGAAAAAGAAAGGGTAAAATTTACTTTCTTCTGGAAATAATGCAGGTGTCATCATTACTTAAGAAAGAAAAATCTCTCTTTCGATCCACGCCTTCATGTCACATGCAAGCCTGCCTTTCAATTGAGCACGCCTGGAGGTAAGAAACACCGCACGTGCTAAACTCCATCGGAGGATCAGCTTGCGAGGGAAGTGCAGTGCTTCCTGACCTCCCAACACTGCACGGGTCACACACAATCCGGCCGGCACACCCCGGTTTTCTCCTGCCATGCACACGGTTGGAATCGTCTCTCATATCTGTGTAGATGCTGATGTGCCCTAGCGAATGTCAGGGGTGGATGACGAGTGCCTGCAGGCGTGCCCTCTCCTTTCTAAGGCCATGTTCAGCTTAATCAACCCCCTCCCCAGCCCCCTCTTACAGCCCCTTGTCAACAGACAACTCTGAATCCGAGGTTATGAACTCATTTGAAATGTATGCACATCTTCCGTCTTGGCCTTCTGGATGGTCTTCCTCTCTTTCCACCCCCATATTCTTCCCTTCCAGAGCCCCGGATCTAGTTTCAACCCACTTCCTCTGAAACCTGAGTAATCCATTCCACGTACATACCTTCCCTATTAGGAAGCCATATCCCGTGCGGTGAGTGCGAACTTAAATCCTTGTTATTACCTCTCTGAAAATGTCTATATTTTATCTCAGTTTCACATCAGTTAAATATTTATAATCAGTTAAATAAAGACAATTGAACAACAAATCATTTTTTGGTAAATAATATGGAATTTCTTTTTTTTTTTAAGATTTTTTTTTTTTTTAATCTAACAGAGATAGAGACAGCCAGCGAGAGAGGGAACACAAGCAGGGGGAGTGGGAGAGGAAGAAGCAGGCTCCTAGCAGAGGAGCCTGATGTGGGGCTCGATCCCAGAACGCCGGGATCACGCCCTGAGCTGAAGGCAGACGCTTAATGACTGCGCCACTCAGGCACCCCAATAATATGGAATTTCTAAACGATTGCTAGCATTTAATTTGAGATAATACAAACATACAATTTTTGTTGTGAAATAAATAAAATTGACACAATTTTATAGTTGAATAAAACAGAAATACAGAAAACTGCCCCAAACAGATGTGGCTTGGGGAATTTTTAGAAGGGAGATAACGGTGGGGTTGCCGTCAGGTGGAGACGTAGACCTCGGCCAGCTGTCCTGAAGTCTCCCCCATGCCCCCTGTTCCAATCTACTCAGGGATATAAACAGGTTGCTCGCAGGATCACGGTAAGTGTCAAACCCCACTCCAAACATAAGGAAGATTGCCAGTGATGTGTGATGTTAACAGACTGAAGCTATTTTGGCAGGGATTTCTAAAGGGGATTTGATGTGATGCCTCGAGACACATGAAAAGGCTTCCTGATGTCTTTTAGGGAGTGAAGACCTCTCAATGGGCACCGCTCCTCATTTTCTTGGCTTTGTGTTGTCCAGGTAGAGGAAGAAACTCCAAGTACCTTAACCTGTCTGCACATTATCCTAAAAATATTTTAAGCAGAGAATTATTAGTAAGAACACACACTACTTTGCAGAAATAGTCCATAAATGTTCACGCTGAGGATTGACTCGGAACAGAGGGAATAGAAATAGAAGGGCCATTTTGGAGACACCCTCTACGTGGGGGAGGATCGTTTTCACCATTACCGGATTTCATTGGATGTATCAATGCCACAGACCAAGAGCTCGCAGGGATAATAAGAGCTATCCATCCTTGGAGAAATAATAACTTAAATGCAGTATTTGGCGTAGAGAAAATGTCAACGACGTAAGGCGTAAGACCATAGTGAAGAGCAAGACACCCACTATTTCATGTCAGAATGGGATCATTAGTGAGACCTGGCATCCCTCGGGGTTCTGCTCATTTCATCTCGTACTTCCTCCTGGGATTAACTACTGTCTAGAAATTAGAGTATCTCATTTCCTTGATTTTAAAATTTCATTAACATAAATACGAGTAAGTCTAAATCATATATGTGTGTATATTTGTGTGTGCATATATATAGGTTATTAAACTAGACGCAGCCTACAAATATAAAACATCACTAACATATATAGTTTGATTGATTTGGTACTTGAACTTAGTGGTTTGTATTGACTTTAGTGCTTAGTACTTTAGTACTTAGACTTCCTTTCTCACCAATATTGTTACTTACATTTTCATATTGTTGTCTATATCTGTATTTCACTTTTTTGTTTTTCTTTCTTTTCCTTCCTTCTTCCCTCCCTCCCTTCCTTTCTTTCTTTCTTTCTTTCTTTCTTTCTTTCTTTCTTTCTTTCTTTCTTTCTTTTCTCTCTCTCCCTCCCTCCCTCCCTCTCTCTCTCTTTCTCTCTTTCTTTCTTTCTTTCTTTCTTTCTTTCTTTCTTTCTTTCTTTCTTTCTTTCTTTCTTTCTTTCTTCTTCTTTCTTTCTTTCTTTCTTTCTTTCTTTCTTTCTTTCTTTCTTTCTTTCTTTCTTTCTTTCTTTCTTTCTTTCTTTCTTTCCCTACTTCAAAGTACCCTGTTGAGGGTATTTCTACATTTTCTTGTTGATGGATACTTGGATTTCTTCCAGGGTTGGTTATCAGCAACAGGGATGGTACGAGCACTCAGGTGCATGTGTTGGGGTGCACGCCTCAATGGTTTTCCCCAGAATTTGCACCCAGGGGAGGAGTTCTTGCGTCACGGTGATGTGATTAGAAACGGTGGGATCTGTAAAGTAGTTTTCCAAGGACGTTGTACTAATTGCATACCCAAGGTCATTGTCTATGTGTCCTCTGTCATTCCACATTCTCTCCCACGCTTGACATTTTCAGAATGTGTATATTTTGCTAATGGAATGGAAATAGCTGTTTATCATGTTGTGGTCTCGATTTACGTTTCCTTGAAGGAACGGAGCGGATCGTCATTTCAAGTGTGTTGGGGCCACATGTGTATCTCTCTAGATTGGATTTCCTGCTCATTGATTGCACCGAGTTTTCTAACGCCTTGTGTCTTTCCTATAAATGCAGGTTTTATGTATGTCCTAGATATGCATCGATTGAATCCTTTGTTTAAGAGCACTCCCATTCTCACTGTGTTTATGGCATCTTTTGATACACAGAAGTTCTTAATTGTAAGCTAGTTCACATGGCGTTTTCTTCAATGGTTAACGTGTTTGTGTCTTAAAACAATCCGTCTGGGCTCTGAGGAGAGAGATATTTTTTCTGTGTGTTTTCTTGAGGAAATTTAACGTTAATCCATCCGGAAGTGTGTGTGTGTGTGTGTGTGTGTGTCTGTGTGTGTGTGTGTGTCTGTGTCTGTGTTCATATGGTTTTCATTTTTTCCATATGGAAAGCCAGTTGTTGCAACCCTCTTTATGGGGTTGCTGCTCATTTATGGACTGATCAGTCCTCTCTCCTCTGTTGTGTGTTATAGTATAGCACATACTGGCCTAACCATTTCCAATCCTAGGTCCTGTGGCCATTTGCCTAGGCCTTTATGTGACCACTGGAGCCCGATGGATCACGGACGTATCAGACGCCAACCAGAGTGCTGGGGATCCAGGGCATCTGAGAAACAGCCCTCCCATAAACAATGACAAGCGTTTGTGGGTAGCATAAGTCACCCTAGCCCACAGCTGGGATAGCTCTGGGGCACATTAGACACTTTCTCCAAAACTCTCAGCAGTATTGAGCCCCAGCTTCCATGGTGGTGACCTGCTCAATACACACCCTACTCATTGCCCTCATGCATTGCTTGTCTTACATCCCCACTTCCTGTTGGTCCTTCCGCCCAAAACTCCTGACTACAGTTTTTGAGGGAAGGTCTTGCTCTGAGAGAGTCCAGTCAGTCTACACACACATCCTTATCTACTGTATTTATCTATCACCTGTGTATGTATGTATCTATCTATCCATCCATCATATCTATCTATCCATTCTATCTTTCTATTTATCTATGATATCTATTCATCCATCTGTCATCCATCCATCCATCATCCATCCATCCATTCATCAATCAGTCATCCATCCATCCACTACTCATCTATCCATCATATCTATCTATCCATCCATCATATGTCTGTCTGTCTGTCTATCTATCTATATATCATCTATCTATTATCTATCTATCTATCTATCTATCTATCTATCTATCTATCTATCATCTATCTATTGGATTCTCCTGGAATTCCTTTATCTACACCCAGAACTTCCTTGCTGTCTTTTAGTATTTTAACTACTGCAAGATGTGTGGTTTTTTTTTTTTTTTAAGATTTTATTTATTTATTTGACAGAGAGAGACACAGCGAGAGAGGGAACAGAAGCAGAGGGAGTGGAAGCCGGAGAAGCAGGCTCCCTGCTGAGCAGGGAGCCGGACGCGGGCTCAATCCTGGGACCCTGGGATCATGACCCGAGCCGAAGGCAGACGCTTAACAATTGAGCCACCCAGGTACCCCAAGATGTGGTTTAAAAATAATATTTTGTGCAGCATTTTTAGTTGTCTTCAATGGGGCAGCTTATCCAAGTTGCCTGTTCCTCCCTCACCCGGCTCCTAAGAATTTTGGAGTCATAGGTTCTATGAAGGACCTTAATTGTGGTTTTTATTTAAAATGCATTTAATCTGTCTATTCAACATGGGGCAATTAACATCTTTATCCTAGTGACTGTTCTTATCATGAATGTGGGATTTCCCATGCATTTACTTAGACCTCATAGAACAAATTTCAATACCTGTTCACAAGTTTTTGGATATTATTCAATGAATTTGTTCTCAAGTGTCTTAAGAGGTTTTTTTTCTGTTCTTCTAAAAAGACTAATTATTTCACATTCTAATTTTTGTTGGTAATTCAGAGACATTAAATTGATTGTATATATTGTACTTGCAGCTTTACTATTTTATATATATTTAATATATTTATATTTATTATATTTATTATATATAATATATAATATATAAAATAATAATATAATATATTATAATATATTTATAAGTATATATAATATAATATATAATTGTAATATATTTATAATAAATATAACATATTTAATATATTTAATAAATATATATATATTTAAAATACTGTAGACCTGAGTCTTTTTATACAAATTGTTTACAAACCTATTTTTGTCTTTCTCACCTCCACGCCACAAATTTCTGTCTCTTTCTCTCTCTCCGACTCTCTCTCTCCGACTCTCTCTCTCCACCTCTTCTCCCTAGAACTTCCACCAGTGTGTTGAACAGAAATAGTAATAACAGGAATTCTTGTCTCATTAGTGACTTAAAGGAGATAATTCTAACACGTCCCCATTAAGAAGGACTTCTGCTTTCAGTATCTATAAATAAACTTTGGCCTGGAGTTTTCTTCTCTCCGACTCTTCTGGTCTAGTGCTTGGGCTCCAGCTTACTCTGGCACCGGAAAATGAATAAGTGAGTAGTTATTTTTCTGACTCTTGGATTTCTATGTATTTTAGAATAATTGGTATCTTGAACATTTGGTGGAACTTGTCTGTAAATAATCTGGATCTGGTATCTTATAGATGAAGACATTTTTAATTGGTGATATACTTTTTTTTTTATTAGCTTAAACAGATCAAATTTTCCATTTCTTGAGAGGAGTTTGTGTGTGTGTGTTTTAATGATCAAAACCAATTTATCTCTTTTCATTTTTCTTGGCACAAAATTTTATTTTCTATCATTATGTTCTCACGTGCATTCCTACTGCATTTCTGTCCATGTCTGTTTTTGTAAATAACCCCCAGCCCCCTCTTCATGTGCTGCCACAATGGCAGACACAAGTAACTACTCATTTGTGGGAACCTGTGGCCGCACAGGCGAAAATATTTACTATCTGGACAACAAGATGGCGCCTCAAGGTACGTAACCCACCATAAACCAGAAATAGAGGTGTGATGATTTTTCTTCTTCTTCTTCTTCTTCTTCTTCTTCTTCTTCTTCTTCTTCTTCTTCTTCTTCTTCTTCTTTTGTAGGGCCATGAATTATTTTCAGTGGGTTATTGGATATTAGACCTTTGGCTTTTTTATGTATGTGGCCCTGGCGATATTCCTGTTCGTCTGGATTTTTTTCCCCACCCTCATCTCTGCTGAACATCTAGCTTCACATTCAGGACTTGTAATCTGGGATAAAACCTGAAGACGCCTATGCCTCAAAAGGAGGTTGCTGTTCAAATCGCCATGATTAAGAGAAGGTCACATCTGGAGGTTCCGTGAATTCAGTTTGGATGTTAACGGAGTCTTAGGGCTCCATGTCTTCCAGCAGCTCGTCAAGGGTTGGGTCAGGTTTCCCAGCTGCCTGGATGCAGGCAGTGTCTGCCCCCCACGTAAGTCTCCACCCGTCTGCCTGCTCCTGCTGTTGGTTTTATATCACACACTGAGTCCTTTTATTGCATTCCATGGGGGTGCGGTCTCACGGAGTTCTGTGATTGAGGCACATGCAAGGCTGGTTTCCCTTCGAAGTTCAACACAGTCTTGACAGAAGACAAATCCATGCGACCCTCACAGATCAATCTCATTTTGGCAATGAGTCTACCAAAGATGGGTGCTATGAGACCCAAAGTAGTGCATGTTAAAAAAAAATGCTCCATAAACTATAAAGCATTGTATTAACACATTATTTACCTTATAACTTACATTGTAGGCATTTCCATTCGTGTTTATGCTCTGGATGAGTAAAAACGTTTTAAAAAATGTCCTGAGCACAGATAAGTGGTTGATTGCATTTCCCATTGTTTCTACTAAAGGAGATCAACATTTCTTAAAACAAAGACAGTTTAATATTCAGAAGGTAAGAAAGAAATTGTCTCTGAATAAAATAATGGTCTTTCTCCAAAGATCCGTTAGTAACATGACCCTTGGAAGTATGAGTAGATAGATTGATAACTAGTTGGTAGACATATTTATTGTTCTTATTTTATCTAAGATCAATGAAATATTTATTTCAGCCCACGCCAATGCAAGGAGGAGTTCCTATTTGATGTTTATCAAGCGCACTTGGAGAAGTTTGGGGCATGTAGGATATTTTCAGTCAATACTTTGGTATAATTAGATAAAACGGAGTTGAGCTCAGCGATGGGGGCATATTGTATGTGTTTCCAGGGCTGTGATAACAAAGTAACACAGAATTGCTTAGAACTGCAGAAACTGCTTGTCTCATGGCTAGTAGTCCAAATTGGAGGTGTCAGCAGGACCTCATGCCCTCTGAACCTGATGAGAGGATCCTTCCTTGCCTCCTGCAGCTTCCACTGGTTGTCCACAAAACTTGGCATTCCTTGGCTTGTGGCCACATTGCTTCCATCTCTTCCTTCATCGACACATGGACTTTTCTCACCGTGTGTCTGTGTCTTCCCATGGCATTCTCAGTTTCTAATGAGGTCACCAGTCCCATTGGATTAGGACCCAACTTAATGACCTCATATGGACTTATTTACATCTACAAAGACCCTATTTCCAGATAAGGTCCCATTCACAAATTCTGGGGCTGTGGACTTGAACATAGCTTTGTTGGGAACATAATTCACCCCACAAAAGTTTTAAGAGAAAGGCAGCAACAATAGCCACAAAGTCAATTTATAGACTCTGATGTTGGAGTCATCGGGTTGACCTCCATGCCCAGAAGGTGTAACCTAAGCTCAGTTCTTAAATATTTAGAATATGGTGGAGCCCCAGATAAAAATGGAATGAGTCTATAGAGCTTCATAAACCTTTTCAGATCAGGGTATTCCTGTTACTGGAAGTAGTTGCCTCGTATAGGAAAACTAGGCCACGTACGTACCTGAGTCACGGTGTGGCTCTCCTGGACTCCTCGATATCTCCAAGGTGCTTAGATCTTAATTCCAAGAGGGGCCGGCTTGCAGAGTCATAGCTGATGGACCAGCCAGAGCTCACTGACCTGGAGAAGTTGGACGGGGTTCCAAGGACAAACGGAAAATGATGAAAGTCTTGGCAAAAGGCTGGTAGAATATGTCTAAAGAAGAAGAAGAAAAAACACTTGGAAGGAAATAGGAACAGGTTAAGGGGTTCCGTATAACTTGCCATGTGTTTGCAAATTTAACACATTCTCAGGCCTTCAGGCAATGTTTCTTGGCAGCCACAACACAGAAAATTGAGCACATTACTCATTCACTGAGTACTGACTAGTTAGGCGGCAATCGCTGATGGTCTGGATGGGGATGGTGGGCGCCAGGGGAAGTGTGGGTAACGGAGGCTTACACGGTAGTGTAGGAGTCTGCTTGGGCTGCCATTACAAAGCAGCAAAGTTTGAGCAACTTGATCAACAGACATGTGGAGCCTGGATGTCCAAGGTCCAAGTGTGGTCAGACATGGTTTTTTGTGAGGGTTTTTGTCCTGGTTCATAGATGGGCACCTTCTCACTGTGTCCTCGAACGGCCTTTCCTCTGTGCACGGACAGAGAGACAACCAGTAGATCAAAGTGAGAGATCAGATCTTCAGTCCCAATGTCTACGAAGAGGCAGTGAGTGGAATGATGGGGTCGTCAAGATGAGGCCACGTCTTATCGTCCTGTGGAAGGGCGAGCACGTGGACATGGTGGCCAGGTGGCTTCAAATACCCAAGAGCACGTGTGAAGTTGGAGCTGAATGTGCAGGTCAGGAAGACCGCAGACAGAAATCTGAGGGACATTCATGCAAATGAGCGTTTTCCACAAACACTTCTGCAAACTCTGGTCCTCGAGATATTGGTAGGGGCTCTGAGGAACAAAGAAACAGAGACACAGAGACAGAGACACAGAGATACCAAGACACACACACACACACACACATACACACACACACACACAGATGTTTTCTGGTCAAATAAGATCAGAAAACGTGTGGTGGGTCTTGTTACTGCCTGTAAACTGTTGGCGTGACTTGCAGTAAGACGTGGGGCACGTGCAGCTGGGGGTGCTTGTTTTCCCCTTCTTACTCGCCAGCTCTTCTCCTGCAGGAACACATTCTGAAGCCCCGAGGGAAGGCAGGAGGGTGAGATGACCCGGAGAGGCCGTGCCTGCAGGGCAGGGCCCAGACCCGCTTGGAGCCATCTGTCGTCCCTCTTGGCCACAAGGCTGTCCCCAGGACTTTGAAGTCCGGCTCTGGAAGCGAAGTAAGGCCTCCTCCCTGAATTGCTCTATTTTGCTGACCTCGTTGCAGCCTGGGAGGCCAGCAAGCTCTCCCATCTGCCTCGGATGATGGAGCTCTCCGGGTTCAGCGTGTGGGTTGCAGACCTCCCAGTACCCTGTGCCACATCCTGGGTCCTCTGGGGACCCCCGCCCTCTGACATCCATGCACAGATCTAAGCCCTGGCACGCAGACCCGCCAGAGTGCCTCCACCCGTGTGTGGCTCACTCCAACTGCCCAGCGAGGGACCGCATTCACCCAGAGTCGATGAGAAGCTTGCTGGGAGGAGAAGGCATTCCATACACCACACTGTGCTGGCTCCCTCGTCCCTCACTGCATCCAGAATTCTGAACTTGTGCGAATGCGCAAAGGGAACTGCACCCTGGGAGGGCGGGGTCAGCTGTTGACATTACGCTCTAAGAGTGAAGAGAGATTTGCTTAGATCCACTACGTACATGCACAGCCTACACTGCGGTGTGCTTCTGCTTCCGAACGACCGCAAGCCGGGCCCTAGAACGCAGGAATCCAGTCTCCCCCAGCTCTGGAGACCAGAGTCTGAGATCCATGTGGGGCAGGAGAACGGAGATCCACAGGGGCAGGACCCCTGAGATCCAGGCGGGGCAGGACCCGTGGGATCTAGGCAGGGCAGGGACAGTTCCCCTCTGGAGGCTCCAGGGGAGGGTCCTTCCTCCTCTTCCAGCTTCTGGGGCTCCAGGCGTCCCTGGGCTGGTGGCCACGTCCCTCCCATCTCTGCCTCTGTCCTCACGTGGCTTCTCCTCTGTGTCTGTGCCTCCTCTTCTGTCTCTTACAAGGACACCTGTCATTGGATTTAGGGCCTCCCTGATCCAGGGTGAGCTCATCTCAGATCCTTCCCTTCCTCGCATCTGCAAAGACCCTATTTCCACAGAAAGTGACATTCTCAGGTTCCAGGGATTTGACACGGATGTATCTTTTGCAGCCTAATCCAGTATGAAAAATTAAAGGAGGCAATACTAAAAAACAATACGAATGAAGTCCTTTCTCCATATGGAGCCTCTTCTGAAAACCTCGAGTCTTGCACACACAAAGTGTAAACTGAGGTGCAAACTGGTATGAACGGCAGCTTGCGTCTCCGTGGGCAGAGCGTGAGTTAGTTGTCACCAAGGTGACCGTGTAGGGAAAAGCACTTTTCTCTGAACCAGGTCGACAAACTCAATTGTACAGAAGAACCAGCTAAATGTTAGTGGTACGTTTTCTTAAGTATGAGTTTGTCGTCCATTTATAATTTCTGCTGCTGGAGATTGTTACTGAACCCAGCAAAGCAGGGGACCCAGGAAGGTGTAGTTCCCCAAAGCCCTGACCCTATAGGTCATTCTGGAAACCAAACTTACATCCTGAGCTGGGGAGTGAGTGGTATCTCTGTGAAGAAAGCCAGCATGTCACCATCAACGTGACATTATTTTTGGAAGGATGAATTGCAAAATCTTCTCCTGGCAAAGAAACCTGCCTGTGCAATCCGCCTTTGATGCACGATGGAATAATATTGGGAGTGTTGTTAAGCTTCATGAGACTGTTTTTATGAAAAAAAAAAAAAAAACAACTGGGAAAGCTTTTGCTTAATTTAAAACAGGAAACGGAGAGCCAGAGGGAAAGTCAGGATAGGCTTCGAGGGTCAGCCTTTAGTGGGAAAGGCAGAGAGAGATCTTGGTTACCCAAGGTCTTCCGTGAGTGGAGTTCGGGAAAAACAAGTCATTGAACTTTTACCAGGAAACTTGGTTTAACAAGGATTTTATTGCACATCTGGAAGGTGTTTTCAGGTGTCCAGAGCCTTTAGAATGAGTTTGTGAGCCCAGAACAAGGGTGTGTGTTTGTGCAGCCAGGAACTCCGTCGGGGCACGCTGCGGACATTAGGATGCCTGTGCGATTACGTGTGTGGTTAACGACGCCTGATGGATTTGATTGATCTGCTAAATCAGTGTGAATAGAAGGAGAATCTCATAACGGGGTTTAATCCGTAGACGTGTTTAGGAAAGGACAGGACGTGTTCTGAAATGTCCTTGTGAGATCCTTGACAATTTCTGCAACAGAATTGTTGGACACTGTACATTATCCCCACTTCCTATGCCGTGAACACATCATCTGTAGATGATGCTAAACTCACCTCGCGGCCCCAAAACCAAGAATGCATGTGTGCCGTATTTCTGTTCCATTAGTTGCAGTGGATTTATTTCCACCACGGTACCCCTAGGGCGTACGGACGTGCCCGGGATATACGTCCATTACTAGAACACAACCTAACAATGCCCCTTGGAAATGACTACGTGTCTACTCCCCATAAAAATCGGATTAAGTATTTCTGTTACCTTTAACTGTTGGAAACGAAGAACCGTAAACCAGTGTTCTTCAAAGGCCTTCAAAGCGACTCAGAGAAGAAAACCTGCCGTGTTCCTTCCCTGGGAGCCCAGGAGTTCACGTTCTGCCAAACGTGTGGTTCGGGCAGATAAAAATAAATCCAGGGAGTTTCAGACTTGTGTTCTCAGATAGGTTGTTCAAGTCCGGAAACGGCAGAGGGTCAAGCACTTCTTCATATGGTTTGTCAAAGATCGGTTCTGAAATCCCTTTCTCTTGGTGTAAAAAGAGGTCACTGAAGAAATAAGGTCTTTGGGTTTTTTGGGTTTCTTTGTTTGCTTGTTTTTGGAGGGAAACACGTAGGGTCAAGGTAGAAAGCAGGACAGGCACGATGGAAGAGTCACACTGCATGCTCTTTAAGATCAGCATTTGTATTATTTTTCTTCCCACCGTCGTATTGAGTTTAGGAGTCCAGGAATGTCCCTGAATCCCGTAAACGTCCTCTGCAAATGGTGGTGAGGATGGGGTGATAAGATTCCGACCCCCAAGGATGCATGCTGAAGAAGACTTGCCAAGCTCCTGAGTCTGCTAGTTCCAAGGGTGTTTCTGAGAATGGGCTGTTCTCTTTGACAATGAATTGTGGAAAGCAGTCTTGGCACGTGTCAATGTGCCAGAAAGCTCATGCACAGGAGATGACTCAGTTTCCCCACTGGTGCATGGGGAGGAAACGGTGCCATTTTGTAGAACATAGACACATGTGCATGCTGACTTCTACTTACCATCACAGGTGAGTGCCAGCTCTCTTTCTTGCCTCTCCAGAACCCTCACTGGGGGAATTGGGCACGCCACTCTGCCATTTCTCTTGCTTTGGGTTTGCTTGCCAGGCTGCTGGCGCCTCGTCCACCCCGAGGCCGTCGGGATCTGTCATCACAACCCCTCTGGCCACACTGAACCACAGCAAGAGACTGCGTCTGGATGCGGAAGTGGTCCCTAAGGCACCCTGGTGTCTGAGCACCAGTGGGGCAGCAGAATGTATGCGGGGACAGAAATCCTGACCCAGGGACCCCACGTGATGCCACCAGTCTGATTTGGCCCTTGGCTCCTGGGCGTGACGGGGGTTCATTCCCCACTAAGAGTCTCTTGGGTGTTTGAGACAACGTGTCTTCCTTCCCTTAATCGTGTGATCCAGCTTTGCTTTTAAAAACTGTATCTTGAAAACCCTTTTCCTCCCTTTGCAAAGTTCAGTGTACTGTTGGTAAGACATATAGCAAGAGTGCTTCAAAGACATGCTGAGGACGGCCAGAGCCTGGGATGTTGTGGCCACGGGGAGGCTGCCCTCCCTCCCACGCCAGATCCTTGAGGGGCTTAGAAATTCAGCGCTAAGCAAATACACATCTGCTCTCATCCTTCCTTTGCCTGAAGTTTTGAAGCCAAGAGATTTATTATTACTGCTGTTCTCATTAGTATTCCACCGTCCCGTGATCTGCACACGATTCTTAGCCCCGCTCTGTGCCCCTTGGGTGGCTCTACAGCAGCGGTGAGAACAGGTCATCTTTGTTGATTGGGGGATGCCTCTGCCTCTCATGCTAAGCCGTGATGAGCAGGTCTCATGGGACTGACTCAGGGATGTGATTTATTTTTTCAAGAGTATTCTTGAAAGAGTCAGTGTAGGTAAACCGGCTTCCTTGAAAAGCACATGTGATCCCATAGGCAAAGGTCTTGCATGCCTGAGAGGACTGGGGGTGTATGCTCTGCTTTCCCTGGGCTCTGAAGGGAGGATCTTGGGGAATCTCCGGAAAGTCCTCAGAGCAGACAATGCATCCTCGTGAAGACCTTGATCCTCAACGGAGGCAAGGTGAGGGGTGTGACAGGCAGCATCACGCTTTCCTCTTGACTTGTCCTCGTGCGTTCCCATAAAATGCCTGGGGATTTTACGGGATCTCCCCCCCCACCCACACACACATGCATGCACATACAATGGCCCCACACCTTATGAGAAAGCCCTGCTCACTCTGAATGGCAGGCAAGACCCCCCGCCTTTTGCTTTTTTAATTATTGAAATTATTTTATAGTTTTAATTGCAGACCCAGCTTGTGCAACTTTAAATCTCAGTGGTGTCTGTACTTGACAGTGAGAAAGTGTCCTTTGAAGTTTGTTTATGCAAAAAATGGGCCCGAGAAGTTGGGCAGAGCCTCATGTACCACAAATGAGCTCTTTCTTCTTTGCTGAAAAGCCTGTTTCTTGACTGTGTCCTGTTAAGTGGACTTGAAAGCGAAGCTTTCCACATTTTCGATAAAAAGCCTTTGAATCATCCTCGATGCTGAGTGTGCGGTCCCTGTGGATGGGCTGCCCTGGTGTGCTCGGTGACTCGCCTCTCCTCGCTCGGCTAACCTTAAACCAGGTTCCCGTCTCCACGTGCCAACAGCACAAGCAAATTGTGTGCAGACATTCTGCTAACTCGCTGGGATGATCCCGTAAGCCTTACTCGTGCTCTGGTGCTGCATTCTCTTCTTTCAGAGGCATTACGCATTTGCGGGATCTAAGACTAGTGCATTATTGCGTCCGTCTGCCATGGACGCCTTGAGTCCCTTGGGAAAGACCACTCTCGGCAATCTGAATATTTTCTTTTGTGCTTTGTGTTTTTGTCATCACTCACTAGAACCACTGTTTCTGGAAGATGCATGTGTTGCTATGTCGAAAGGACCAGAGCAGGTGAATTTTCAAGGCGACCTCCCTTCTCCATGGGATGCAGGGACGTAGGGCCCCCATACTTCGTTCACAGTAGGCTCCCCATGCCACTCCTTACCCCACGGTCCTCTCTGCGAGTCTGTAAAGATCAGCCCTTGAAAGCACTGTTAACTTGAAAGAACAACAATTTGGGTTTTCTCCAACACCCAATTGCAAAAGGAAGGAAATGCTTATATTGTAAACTCACAGATAATCTCACACACTGTGTTCTTTCCAACGTTTTGATGAGTACATAGTCCTTCTTCTTCTTCTTCTTCTTCTTCTTCTTCTTCTTCTTCTTCTTCTTCTCCTTCTCCTTCTCCCTCTCCCTCTCCTTCTCCTTCTGCTTCTTCTTCTTGTTTTCAGAGAAACAAGACATGGAAGGTGTTTCGTTAAATTGGTTCTTGTTCTGATGACTTCTTGATTAGTCCTTCGTGCCTCCCCTGTTAACAAAACTCTACTAACTTTCCATTAAAATTAGAATGTCTGCTTGATATTTTGTTAGATATTTCCAAAACTCTTACAGTTACCATGTGTGTGACTGCATGACACCGATGCCTTTCTTTGTCATTTCCTAGGGTAGAGCATCATAGGCAGATGCCCTGGTGTCAGATGTCGAGATTACACACGTCTGTCTCCAAAGTCATAGCCTGTCCTCCACTTTCTTGCTCTACAAAACCATTTGGTTCAATCATCATGGATCAATCTTCCTAAATCTTGGCTTTATCAGTTCTTGTCTCCAAATCCCCAGCAATGGCTCCCCATTGCCTGCAGACTGGAGGGTTTCATGGACCACCAACAGTGGAAGGCACCCTGGGGCCATGATTTCCACCATCAACACAAACTTGGTGAAAGAAATCAAGGGCAAACTCCCCTCTGTTGGCTGATACTGTGATTACATCTCAAGATGTAATATTTTATGCCATAGGGAATACCCAGGCTCTGATGTGCACAGATGTTCAGAGTGCTCTTTCTTAAAAGGAACTACTGGAGGAACTACTCTCACTCTCTCAAATAAATAAATAGAATCTTAAAAAAAAAAAAAAAAAACAAGGACCAGATGCCACAGCATTGATTTCTTTCCTTCTAACAACGCTCGTTTTTTTCACTTTAGATTTTCTTCTCCTGAGACGTAATCATGAGGTTGAGAAGAATTCACACATGTGTGCAAAAGCAAACAGAGTCCTATGGAGTCCTGGAAAAATGTAGCAACAAAAGTCAAGAACAAATGATGTGTGTTGTGGTCTGCCTGCTTGTGTCCCCCACCCCCAAATTCATATGTTGAAATCCTACTTCTCAAGGTGATGATATCAGGCAGTAGCGTCTTTGGAGGGGGATGAGTGTGTGATGGGCCAAGGGCCGTCCTGGTGAAGACTGTTGGCCATGAACCACAGAGTGCGCGCTCATGACATGGGACATCGGTCGGTGCCTTGATCTTGCATTGAGTTGGTGATAATTAGTGATGCAGGAATGGGATATTAATTAGACCGTGACTTCACCTTATGCGATCAAAAATTAGAGCGAACGTCTCTGATTATACATCTGGGATGAACAACACCGTCTCCAGTTCTCAAAAATAAAGTGCTGATGGTCGTGAGCAGTGAGTGGTACGGAGATCCCCGTCGTCCATAAAAGAAAATGGAATTTTCCGAGAAGCGTTCTTTCAAGGTTATTTTTATTGTGCCGGGCGCCGGAGTCAGGAAATGTTTGAAGGGCAACGTTTAAATACCTTACCGCAATTTTCAAAAGCACAGTACATGCACGCGGGGACTTCTCTTTTATTAGCTGTGTGTCTTCTTGGAACCAATTTTTATTGCACTTGTTACTGTCGTGTTTGCCGCAACAAGAAGGCTTGCGTTAAATAACTTTGTAAGCTCCGTTACAACTATAAAATCATTTATAAACGCTTGTGACGTGAAAGGCTCACCCAGAATTCCATTTCTTGTAAGAGTTGGCATTGGTTGCTACTCGTTCTTGAGAGCCGGAGCAGATAGGGGATGAGCTTGCCTTCCAGTGGACAGGTAGAAAAAGTGCACAGTGTTTTTTGGGGGATGTCAATATGTAGGTCATTCTTAGGACTTTTTTGGTAAAGATTTTATGTATTTATTTGGGAGAGAGAAAGAGCACACGCAGGGAGAGCAGCAGAGGGAGAAGCAGGTTCCCCACTGAGCAAGGAGTCTGATGTAGGGCTCGATCCCAAGACCCTGGGATCACCTGACCCAAAGGCAGATGCTTCACCAATGGAGCCCCCCAGGAACCCCAGCCTTAGGACATTTTAAAGCCTTCCAGCATTACAGGAAAAAAAAAAAAAAAAAAAAAGAAACAAAACCCTCCAGAACCCCAAGTATGGAAATAGAATGAAAGGCTTTCAGGTTTGGTTCTCGAAGAGGCTTAACAGATTGTGCTGGGAGTTCCTTTAGGCTCCTGGAAAATTGTGTCTTTCTGTGTCACACCTGCTTTGTGGCATTTCTTGGGTCTTTCTTTTAATGACCATATGCGTGTGTGATTTCACTAGAAGCCAACCTCCTGGCCTTTGATCGCATGTGGAAGTGGGTGGGGTATAAATTAGGTCTCGACAAGCATGCATTTAGCTGCCCTAGGCACTTTTGCGGTTTGTGGCCGAGAGTCGCGGTGTGCATGGACATGCCATAGGGAACACCCAGGCTCTGATGTGCACAGACAGGTGGGTCCAATAACCGGTGTGGATAAATGGGAGGGAAGAGTTAATTATGGGTGTTTTTAAAAACACCCTTTTTTGAGTGAAAATTCATGCACAATGCCATTCATCTACTCAAAGTGTACAACTCATCGGAGTTTCGTATAGGCATGTGGGAGTGCAACCCCTTGCTTACAGGAAGGTTCAGAACATTTTCATCATCCTCTCCCTCCCCAAAAACCATATTCTTCAGCTACCCCCACTGTATCCCTCCATAGTCCCCCACGCCAGCCCCCTGGGGACATTACCCCGCTCTCTGCCTCTAGGCATCGACCTGTTCTGCACATTTGCTGTTGATGGGATCATACGCCATGTGACGGTTTTCTTCCGCTTAGGACGTCTTTGAGTTTTATGCATGTTGTAGCAGGAATCACTATTTTGTTTCTTTTCGTGGCTGAAGAATAACTCCTTCTCTATATCTATATACCACATTTGAATGATTTTTTTTTAAGACTCAAAGGGTCACTAAAAAAAAAAAAAAAAAAAAAAAAAGACACCAAGGGTCCCAGACAAGTCTGCTGACTGTAGGTCAAATTCTGGACGTGATTTCTTTTAGCAGAGTTCGTCTTTGGACAGGTAACGCAAGGGGTTGTCTTTGGCCTTCATCGATGTCAGGAACAAGGAGTGCTCTTTGCTCACCTCTCCGTCTCAAACCTCACATTGTCTGTGCGATAACATCCAGAATAACCTGGAAGGGAGGCTTTGACTTGGCCAGTGGAGACATCCACAGGGATCAGATCACGCCCCAGACAGCTATTTGGTTAAGGTGAGAGGTAGCTTGGGAGCAAAGGGATTGGGTGCAACTTGTGAGGGGCTTTTTCCTCCATCTCCGTGTAGAACCGAACCCACCCACACAGTTCCCCACAAGACAGAGCAATGCCCGAGGCCAGGAAAACATGGAAGCAGGTGTACCCTCAGAGAAGGGGGGCATTCCACACCACTGCCCTCACTTCTGACACCAGTTGTAAATTTGGGGTCCCCAAAAGCACCCTCGCTGCTCACATCTGTTGCAAGTTTGGAGGAGTGCCCTCAAACAGCGCAGTCACGGGGTGAGCTGCTGTTAGCCGCCAGTCACGGGTCCACGTGGTCACAACTCTGTGCAGCCTCTGTCTGGCCACATGAAAAACCCTGCTATTTCAACACAGCATGCAGTGTGGAGTCTTCCAGCTTCTTTGGGGGTGTCTGCTAGACCCTGACCTCTGAGAAGTCGATGAATGCACAGCCCTCCCCACCAGGTTCTGAGCCCACTGCACAGCTCCCTGCACAGACCTCTGTCCATTGCCTCTCCAGCTGGACTGGAAAGGGGACTTGGCAGGTGGCCCAACCAGGCTCCCACGCCTCCACCAGTGAGCTTATTCTACTGGGTGGAGATCAGACCAGCTGTTAAGCCTTCTCTTAACAGCGACCTCTGTGCAAGTGATTCCCACGTGGAGAAGGAAGGGGACAGAGGACACACACCTGTTGCAGGTAGACCCAGAGAGGCAGAGAGAGAGAGAGAGAGAGATAGACCCAGAGAGGCAGAGAGAGAGAGAGAGAGGGACAGAGAGAGAGAGAAAGAGAACCAGCAGGGGAAAGTCATGAAAAATCATAAGTCTGCCTATGATTTCCTCCAGAGATCTAGAAAGAGCTCCCCTTCACTCCCACAGAATATGTTTGAAAGAGGTGGTAGGAGACAAAATGAAATTGCTCTGTGATTACACCCAATGAGTCATCCTTACTCAACACAGCAGTTACATATGTTTCTTCCCCCAAGAGCCTTCGAGAAATTCCAGGCATATAGTGTCATATGTTGGATCTCAACGGGAGTGGTTGAAGGGTAAGACCTGGGGGTTGCTGGAGAATTCCTCCTGACTCCCCTCTGACCCAGCACTGTAATGAAAGGGCAGTGGTGACATCTGGAAAGAAACAGAGAGAATCAAGCCGGTGGTCTTTAGAACCTCTTACGTGTCCTATCCCTCAGGCAATGACCACATTCCTACTTCCCCTAGCACACAATTCCAGGATCCAACTGGGTGCCAATGGCCATGCATCCAAGGTGTATGCACCACGGAATATCTTGAACTTGCAGGAAGAAAGGCGGGTGCAGGCATGGTCTTGACCCTAAGTGTTCTATGCGTCTGGACAAGGGTGGGAGTACGTGCTGCTAGGAAGACCATGGTCAACTTCACAGGGAATAGGGGACTTCTTCTGAAGTTCAGAATAGTGATGTCTGGACAGGCAGAGGAGGATGATATGAAAATGTCAGATCCTGAAGGACTCAAGCTCACTTAGGGCAGAGACTAGGCTTCACAGCTCCTACTTGTCCAGCCGTAAGTGAGGACAGGGGCCAGCCAAGCACTGGTGGTGTTGACCAACACAGCCATCACTGCATGGCTTCAATCCCAGCATGAGGTGTCCACCCTGAAGCCCAACTGTCCCTCTTACCCTGGGCTTGGGGGTTGGCAAGATACCTCTAGGTGGAATGGGTTCTTGGTCCCATGGTTGGTTCTTGTGTCTCTGAGATTGTCTCCTTGGACCCCTTGGCTTGAGTTTTTCAATGAGGACACTGGATCAATGACTGATGTTCATTAACATGTGGTTGGCTGACACTATGACACTAGCCTTGCTTTTGCCTTTGGGAGTCTTAGCAAATGGAGGTCAGACTCCTGCACCAAGGAGCCCCCTGCCACTTGCATTCTGTGGCTCATCCTTCTGAGCTGTCCTGATGCTCCCTGATTTTTCACAGGACTTGCCTACCACACGCGCCTTCTCGGCCATGGGACCTCTGAGTACAGGCAACTGCATGATTCTACAATGCGGGCTTTGCCTTGCAGCTCAAATAACCTTCGAGGAAACCCTTCTGACATTGTGATAAACAATCCTCTTGACCAGAGGCCAATAAAAACACCCCTGATATTAAATTCTGCTGTGCTGTGGCAAGATAATCATGGGAAAGCCACTTCCATTCACTGAAACTTTAGCAAAAAGGAACAGTATTCTGCTTACAAACAGCCCACCAACCCACAACCCCAGGGATGGAGGGACATTTGGGCTTCGAAGTGGACGCTTCATGTCAGGGTTGAAGACACATGCCACTCCCAAGACATGGCTGGTCCCTGCCCTCATCCTTGGCATCCATGTCTAGAGGGAGGGGTTGAGTTTGCTGAGCCTGGCTTTTTGGTGGTTCTAAGGTTGGTCTAGAGGAAGTCACTGGCCACTGGTGAGCAGGCTTTCCTGGGGTCACCTTTGTTTGGGAAAAGACGTGGTAATGCCAAGAAGATGAATGAGATGGTACTGTGCTGAGTTTTGAATGAGTGGTTATGTACTTTTCTCCCCAACCTGTTGTTGGGTGGTGGTGATTAAGGGCTTCTCTTGAGTCAAGGGGATCCAAGTGGTGTTTTTGTGAGATTCATCTGGCGACAGCGTGTATTATAGCTCCTGGCCTCTCCCTGATGCTGGGCCAATATTAGACACCCGAGGGACCTATTAAGGGGGAGAATATACAGGCGAAATGATACTTTAATCATATGTTGCTGGCTAAATATAACCCAGAGGGAGCCAATCTTGTGAAGTGCACCAAGAACTTAAAACATTTGCATGAATTCGGTCTTTTACCTTCTCCTTGAGACCCTGAGAGCGATTTCGTTGGTGTTTGGCTAACTCGGATACACTTTATGTCGATACTACCAGAAGCAATGCATCCTCGAAGATGAGTGTGTCATGTCAGAGCCATCTAGAGACATTTCCCCAGATGGAAGAGTTTCCATTTTTAACCACCCATGGTAGGGTCCAGAGCTGTAGCTTGCACTTGGATGGTTGTCTTAGACACAGCTGAGCTTGTCCACCTTCTGAGATGTCCCGTAGATAAAATCACATTCAGTCTGCTTATTTCCCACTCCTCAAGCTAGCAAATGTCACTACTCAATGGCATATGATGCCGCTGTTTGTTTGTTTGTTTGTTTGTTTGTTTGTTTGTTTTTAATCATTGAAATCTAACGTTAGGTGTCAAGGCAGAGAATACTATTAGGGGCGATGTACTTACTTTTGCTTTGAGGCGACAGAAGGGGATGTGTCCAGGTGGTCCGGTCTACTGGTCTGGTTTTCACTGGGTTGTCGCTGATCCATCTATTGATTATAGAGCCAAGTGTAAAGAATGCCACCCTCCCAGGCGGAAGGTAGGTAGAAAGAGAGCAGATGCTTCAATGGGCTGCTTTTCGCTAGTAATCTGGATGGAGTGGCTAGGATACAGTCCGAGTGCATCTCGTAAGAGACGCCACGCTAGTCTCTGGTTTTGAATTTTAGTTTTGTGTAGGGATTGCTTTTTGTTCATCTACTGATGTATAAATTATATATCTATACAATATATAATACTATTAATATCATATATAATAATATATAATAACAATATAATATATATAATGTGTGTGTGTGTTTTCTTACATTAAAAATGTACAGCAAAACACTTTGGCCACGTGGCTTTTGGTAGAATACTATTTTATTTTATGCAATCATGATCTGGTGAGAATACGGACTTTCAAAAATACGATATGCCGGTTTTCTGAGGATCGATGACTTTTCTCAGCCTAGCAGAGTAATGCAAAGGGAAAGCAGGACTTCTTCCTCAATTTGGAGGTCCCTCGATGGACTTTTCTTCATTTATGGTGCATTTGTGCAGGAATAAAAACTTTGGGAGGGGTGTTATTTTCTCACAGCCCCTGGATTTTCAAGGCATCCGTATTGGAGGTCTTTTGTGAACATTGTTTCTCACAACTATTAAACCCTGGGTTCAGACCTATAAAATGGGCATGACACCAGCGTTTGAGAAGTATGAACTCAAGCTGGTAAATTGTATCAGGAATCCATCTCAGGCTTCAAACTATTTAGTTCGGGCAGGGATCCACGGTGGACAGAATGGTAACTGCCCATCCCCCCTCCTTCCTTGGCGGTCCGTAAGCATCCAGTGCAGATCCTGCCTTGCGGGTTTAACTGTAGGATCGAGGCAGACTCGGTGGGCCTCTTTGATCCTGGCAGAAATTAGTTCAGTGTCAGCATTGGAGTCACATCTGGACCCGGGTTGGTTAGCTCTCCTGGAAGCCTGTTCTCTGGCGTGTAAAGAGAGGACGTATATAATTAGTTTGAAAATCTTAGAGAACTTTGATCAGCCTGCACAGCTGTGCGATGCTCGCGGGCTTTCTGAAATGTGCAGAGCAAAAAAAGAAAGAAAAAAAAATGTTGTCATTTCCTCAGCAGCATGCATCCAGAGGCACGCCTGGTTTGGATGTGTCCGTCGGACATGAAGTCAGACTAAGAGATGCAGAAAACTTTGAGGAAAGGTGAGAGCTCATCCCAGGTGTCTTTAAAATGGCAAAGGCAACAGAAACGTGTGAGGACATTTACGACCCCAAGTCAATGCACAGGGTTGAAACAATTTGGGGTGCGTCTTTGAGACAGAGAATAAAAAGGGCAAGACGGATGCTGTGTGTGGCGTGTACAAGAGTTCTAGGAGGTTTTAGAAGGGCAGGCCCCTTCCAGGAATGACTCTGCCCCCCAACCAGGGGATGCTTGGCTGTGTCTGGGGACAATTTTGGGTGTCATACTGGGAAAAGAGGATGCTACTAGCATCTGCTGGGTGGAGACCAGAGATGCTGCTCAAGGCCCCACAGTGCCCTGGACGCCCCACCCCAGAGAACAGTGCAGCCCTGAATGTTGCCAGGACGAACGTAGCATGAGAGACCGTGTGCTGATGGTTTATCTGTCCATCTATCTATGGTGGTGGTTCACCGCTGAGGGGCGAATTCACCTCTCCAGGGGACCTTTGGCAATGTCTGGGGACAGTTGCGGACCATCACAGGTGGCGTAATTGGCCAACAGGTGTTTCATAGTGGGGAACAGGGATGCCCCAAGAAAGCCCCCACCACCACAAAGAATTCTCCAGCCCCAAATAGGAGTTGTGCTGAGGTCTGTCTGATAAAGGACGTGGCTATGGAAACATAGAACGGAGACGTGGGGGGAACACCGCTGCCCCCATAGGGTGGGGAGCGGCTGGAGCTATGCTTTGCATTTGTGTTGCTCTTGCTTTGTTTGGTTCTTGCACGGGAGGAGGACATGGAACAAGGAGAGAGAGCAGCCAGAAATAGGATACCCAGGGGACATCTCCGGGTGGTGGCACCAAGAACAGCCCACCAGCAGTAGGGAGGCTAAACAGAACATAAGAGAAGAAAGGACTTCCTATCTGCTCTTCACCCGTGGACATCTGCTCTTGCTGTCTCCCTCATTGCCAGCACTTGGGGCAAAGCCTGATGCAGAGAGAGGTCGTGTGTGACTTAGTTTCCTTGCTCATTCCTTCATCCGTTTCTAGAGGAACTGAAAGGGTTGTGCGTGATTGATCTGACGAGGAGCAGAAGAGGGAAAGCACGTGTTGGCTGGACATGTGATTCATGGAATGAGCTTGTAGGGTCGAGCCACCCCCACCCTTATACCTTTCATTTGCTGGACTCCTAAGAAAGCATCTACTTTCCATCACTCACAGGATGGGGCACGGAGTGCAGCTTATCTACACCTCAAAGACCCATGTGACCACAAAGGGCAACGCTGATCAGAGCCGCCTCTTCTCCAGGTACGAGGTCATGGGGTTGCACACAACAAGGTGACATCTTTGGCCACGCGGCTGGCAGGTCACCCTCCTTCATACCTGGAGACAAGCTCAGCCTAAGCTGATGGGGATGCCGTGGGATAGCATCTCACGATTATGGGTTATGGGCTTGCCTTCCAGCTGAAATGACCTTATAGGAAATTGTTTTGACGTTTTAATAAATAAACCCTGTCGAATAAGAGCCAATAAAAATACCCCTGATATTAAATCCTGCTGTGCTCTGGTACGGTAATCACAGAGGTCACTCTGTGCACCGGAACGTTAGGAAAGGTACAGTCCTCTAAGAATATAATGAAACCCATTTGGCTCGTTCCTTATCTGGAAGAGGACGCTGAATTCATAGAGACGGGCAGCCTTCCAGACCCGAGGCGAGTGTCCAAATCCAGCCGACATCTTCTTCTCCTCCAAGTAACTTGACCCCATCTTGATGATCAGTGATAGCACAGACGATTCCCGACCAGAATTTCAGAGTTTAACTTGGGAAGACAAATTCATGTACAGATTGCAATTAATGCAAACAGTAACTTATTTATATGCACAGGCACATATATATGTTTTATATACAGTATGAATACATTAAAATAATATAGAAATATAAACATATATTTATATATTACATATAAATGCATATAAGTAATTATAAATTTAATATATAAATAAGTAATATATAAATACTAGTATATGTGTGTGTGTATATATATATTTATATATAAATGCATCATCTATGCAGACATCAGCACTGAGCCACAGTGTAACCCAGCAGACTGCAGTCTGTCTTTGGTTCTGAGGACACCTTTGTGATGTGCAGTGAATCCCCTACAGTTTCTTCATATGACACATGAACTGAAATAGTTGTTATAATCTAGACAGTGACAGGATGTTTAGCTTGTCACAAACCCACACATTTTCATGCCTTGGGTTTTACCCAAGGCTGGAATCTGCACCTGTTTGGCTGTATCTGAAGCGAGCTTCGCAACGTGCGTTGTGCCCTTCCTGTGCTTTCAGTGAACGGAAGGGGTTAAAAGGAAGGGTGTCTGTGAGGTGCTGTGAACGTGCGATATGCTGTGGCCAGTGTCTGGCCAGGGGTAAAATGGCCACTGGAAGCATGGACAGCGAGTGTCTCATTAAATGAGAATGACAGCATTTTCGCCTCTCTGCTTTGTGCTAAATTTAGCTATGGGGTTGCTTCATTTTGCTGTTCATGGAAGTGAAGTGAAGTCACGCTTATTTTTGGTTAATGTCTCAGTGGAATGAGCTTTCCAACTCGGTTGCTAATGTTTCTGATTGAATCGTGTCCTGCCCCATGCAGACGACTAGACACGCCAGGATACGGGCATGTAAAATTACACAGATGCAAACCCAAAACGTCATGGTGAGAGCAGAGGTCACAGAGAGGAGAAGAAATGGTCCCTACTCTTCAACATCTCAGAATCTGGTTTGGAGAAGAGACATTTCTAGAACCAACAGGTAATCAAGCCATGCAAGTGCAATGGGACAGGTTGTAAACACACAGCGAGGCCGTGGACAGGGAGGGGAGACTCATGCTGACTGGGGGGCATCGTGAGACCTTTCAAGGCAGACCTTGCACTCACTAGGGTTCTAAGTTTGCCTAAAAATTCAAACAATAACAGAAGACCAAAGGAAGGAAGGAAGGAAGGAAGGAAGGAAGGAAGGAAGGAAGGAAGGAAGGAAGGAAAGAAGGGGAAAGAGAAGAAAGAAAGAAAGAAAGAAAGAAAGAAAGAAAGAAAGAAAGAAAGAAAGAAAGAAAGAAAGAAAGAAAGAAAGAGAAAGAGAGAGAGAGGGAGAAAGAGAGTGGGAGGGAGGAAGGAAGGAAAGTAAGGAAGAAGGAGGGGAAGGAGGGAAGAAGGAAGGAAGGAGGATGGATAGATAGATGACAGATAATAAATGGTGGTTGGATGGATGGATAAATAGATACAATGGATAGATTGATAGATGACACATGGTGAAAGGATGGATGGATACATGGGTGGGTGGATGGATAGATAGATGATAGATAGATAGATGGTAGATAGATGATAGATAGATAGATGGTAGATAGATGATAGATAGATAGAGGACAGAGAGAGACACAGACACAGGCCAACACAGAGAGATGTTGGAAAGCTAATACAGGAATCAGCATTGGAATGGTGAATGCTGACACCAACACTATTGTTCTTTTTCCTTACCCTTTTGTTATTTTTACTGTATAACCAGGGTGTTACTAAGGAGACGGACATCATGGAAGGGAAATGCCTTATCTGCTCATTCTCATGTGTCTATCTCCTTCTAAAATGCAAATGCTCACCATTTTCCCACCTTTTAATGCACATAACATAAAACTGACCATTTTAATAACTTCAAAGTGTATAGCCCAGTGGCATTAAGTTCATTCCTGAATCTTGTGTGACCATCCCCCCTTCCCAGTTCCACAATATTTTAATCATCCCCAAACCCACAGCAGCAGGATTCACCAACAGCCAAAAGGTGGAAACAACCCAAGTGTCCAGTGACGGAAGAAGGATGGATAAGCGCAAGGTGGTTCATCCATGAATGGAATATGACCTGGCCGTGAAACGGAGCGAAACTCTGACAACTGCTACCGCGTAGATGGACCTTGAAACCACGATGTGCAGCGAGAGAAGCCAAACATGCGAGGCCATAATAGTGTACGATTCCATTTATATGACATGTCCCTTCTCTTTTTTTTCAAAGTCCGTGTATAAATTGATAGCCATGGCAGAGCTAACTGCAAGAAGAGGCAGACAGAGACCAAACAGAACTCTGAGAAGTAAATCTCCCCCGGAGTGAAATCCATTGTCTTACCTTTCATAGCACATGGGTCCTCCTGCACCTCATGGTGAAGTCTTCAGAGCTGCTCTTTGCACCTCGGAGAACGCAGTGTCTGGGCTAGATCGTGCCCAGATCCTTACGCCAACTGGCTTAAGGATTTGTTTTCCAGGAGGGTGGATTATGCAAGTGTATTAAAGAAACGCCATCGTGCCCTCTGCAAGGAGCCGTGCTATACATTTTCTATGATTTCCTTAGATGCCTCTCTTCTGCTGATCTGGGTAGGTCATGCTGTCAGGGACACATGGGTGTTGCCTTCCCCGTGCCCTGGGCGATGGTGGCCACATGGAGAGCCTTGGGAAAGTCGCTGTGGAGTGAACGAGTGAATAAAGAAATGAGCTGATTCATTCCTGATAAGACCCAAGCACACTGTATGAATCACCCATAATGCTGGCATATCAGAGCTTTGATTTATCTCCAAACAGTCAACCCTCAGCTCCCAAGGACAAAAACACCACATTTTAATTCATCCGTACCAATTATTTAGATAGCCTCTCAGAACTGTTTTGTTCAGGATGTAGCCAAATAAACAGATGCCTATAAACTCAACTGCATGAAAGGTTTTACTCCAGGAGACAAAGACATAATTTAGCAGAGTTTCAAAGCGCTTTTTGGGGAATCACTGAATCATAGAGCCACCAAAGGCTACGGCCTCAGCTCTTACTCGCTCGCGATGACCTAACTCCACTATGACGTCTTGTCAACCAGATGTTCCCTCTCTTGGGGGAACGTGATCCTGGGCTCATCCAGCTGGATGTGGTGAGAGTACCGTCCTTTGTTGTGTTTGGTCCCCGGTTCAGACTGGAAATTGCATGCAAGCTACCTAAACACATTACCGTGGATGGTCATGGACCTTGGCATTAGCTGAGGGCGGGCTGGTTCTCTGGTGGTTCCTCCTGGAGATGGCCATGTAACACCTGCATAGGTTTTGTTTGCTCCTACGTCCCCGAAAGTTGTGTGTTGTAGGACCGTTGCACAGAGCTCAAAAGCATCCAAGATGATTGGAACTAAAAAATGGAATCTTTTTACTTTTTCCCCACCCGGTTTTGGGAAACACTAACAATAGCAACAACAGCAACTAAAATGCTTTGAGTTGGAACATTCTGCTCAGTGTCCCCTAATTGACGGTGAAAAGGAGTCTCGCTGGAAACGCACTAGAATCCTAGAATCTGGGTCTTTTAAAGCATGGGGCTGCCTCTTTGAAGTTGCCTCCCCCTTCGTAGCCATTTTTCCCTGTATGGCGTTCTACCGTACAATCTCTCTGTGACCCCTAGCCGGGGAATTTTATCATTTTGCTCAAGATATCTGAGTGCTGGGCATGACACAAGATTTCTCCCTCCCCAGAACCTGAGAGGGAACTCGGACTGCCCGTTCTCCAGAGGAGGAAGCCAGGCACTGGGTCACGTCATAAAAATCAGGTTCCAAACACAAACCCAGGTCAATAGTGTTTGTCAGGGAGGTTAACCCCCTATCCTGTGTCCCAGATAAAGATTGCTGATGCCCACCAAGACCTTTATGGTCCCTGTTCCTTCTTTTCCTGTAAAACTTGTAGGAGCCAAAACTTCCTAAATTACACAATATGGCCGCCTCTCTGCTCTGTGGGGTTTCATGAGCCTGATTCCTTGAGGGGGAGGGATAAGGAATTCCCTTTCGAGGATAAGAGCAACCAGCAAGTTTGGTGGGATCCCACCCTCAAGGCCATAGCAAGCATGATTCAAAAGCTGAAAAAAAATGTCTTTAGACATATGACTGTACTTATACCTTTTAATATCTTTAGGATTTTAGCTTTT
Organism: Ursus americanus; assembly: GCF_024610735.1. Taxonomy (NCBI): domain Eukaryota; kingdom Metazoa; phylum Chordata; class Mammalia; order Carnivora; family Ursidae; genus Ursus; species Ursus americanus. The sequence goes on along the minus strand of NC_142164.1, from coordinate 120,981,737 downwards.
TACATTTTTTTTTTTTAATTTTTGGCTCCAGGGATCCCTTGGCTCGTGGCCACATTCTGAATCTACCTCTGCGTTCACGTGGGCTTCTCTGTGTCTGTGTCTCTGCTCTTCTGTCTGTTATAAGGACACCTGTCATTGGATTGAGGGCCACCCTGACCCAGGATGACCTCATCCTCATCCTTATTTTAATTACCTCTGCAAATGCTCTCTTTACCAATTAGTTCCTGTTCATAGGTAGCTGGTGTCAGGATGTGGACATATGTCTCCAGGGCTACCATCCACCCCACTACAATACAGATGCTTCCTAACCGATGTGGGCAGAAATGCGCTTCCCAGGGAACACATGCCACCCCGGGCTTCGGTGGGTTGCTGACTTTTTGGGACGAGAAGGCATCTTCCTGTTTCAAGCTCCATCCTTTGCAGAGCATTTAGCTCTTACTGAGCTGTCGGCTTTTATGTTTTTCCAAGAGGTCTTTAAATGGCATGGAGGCCGTTATTCATGCTTCTTTCCCTTGTTCTCACACTGGGAAGCCTAAAATACTGTTAATTCACCGAGGAGCGTTTCAGACGATGTCAGAGTCAATTATATCACCCCCACCACTGTTTCTTTTCTCCACAAATTCCTTTGCATTAAAACCAAACACAACAATAACAGTAGCAAAAGCAACCATGGCACACCAGCTTTACTTAAATCACTGGAATCTAGAAAACATCCCTCCTACCCTTTGCCAACATCCTGCTCCTGTGGCCACTGCAAAGTTAGGGTAACAGGCAGACCAAAAGGCTTTGCTAGAGGTTTCCCTGTTGGTAGACACTTGCCCAGAGTATAACATGGTTCAACCTAATGACCATAGGTCTATGTTTCAGAGCGGTAAGGAAGCATACGGCTGCCCAGTTCCTAGAAAGAGCTCTCACTCTTCCCAAGATGGGGAATGAGAGGAGTTTTTGCGAGTCTGGACAGTGTTCAGCAGAGGAGCCCCGCCCTCCCCAGCCCCCACAGAAGAGGCAAAAGTGTTCTTGCAAGCTCGTCCGGCATTGCCACCGGCCTCCCTGGCTAGCTACGGAGCTGGGCCACATTCTGCGAGCAGGTGTGTTGACCTGTGCGTGGTCTCAGGAAGGTTGTCCATGCTCTGTCCTTAGAAACGATCCCAACCTCATGCATTTTCTGGAGGTCAGCAGAGAAACGAGCACGGGGGTCCTTTGGGTGTAAACACAACATCAAGTCCCAGTTGGTCTGAGCAGGGACCTTGCACATCTCATTTGTCTGTGCTTCTGAGGAATGCCCAGTAGAGCTCAAGCATATCCCAGGCGCTCCACGAATGAACCCGTGGATAAATGAATGCAGTTGGCATCACCTAAGCCAAATTCCTCAGAGCATCACGGACGCTACCTACAGGGCTCCAGATTTGGCGTTCACTTTGAATTCATGTGAACCAAACGTATATACTTGCTCTTGCCAGTGAGGCGAAACTGCTAAGCGTACCTTCTTTCTTAACATACTTCCCACTATGGAGGACAAGTCCAGATTTTACCTCTTCCCTTCTAGGGCCTCCCAGCTTGTCTTCACTTTGCGTTAGCTGGGTTCTCCCATTTATTGTCTTTGAAAAAATGATGTGATTTATGGGCCCTGTCTGTCAGCCACAATTCTGAAGCACAGATGATAAGCATGTGTTTTTCATAGACGTTCCACTCAATGCAAATTTTTACATTCCCCCGTTCCTTTTCCCTGTAACCGACCGTCATTAAATGAGCTTTTGTAGGATGAATGCCATCTTAACTAAATTCTGGGAACACGCTAAGATAGGAATTTGGCATGTTACTGCAATCCCATACTCCCGAGTTACCTCCCGGAAAACCTTGGGTTTATTTTGTTTCACTTCTCTGGGCATCGGTGTGGCTGTTCTCTGTGCTCTGGTGTTAAATCAGAAAAGTCATCTGCAGGAGAGCCTAGCTGACTCAGTCAGTGGGGCATGTGTCTCCTGATCTCAAGGTGGTGAGTTTGAGCCCCATGTTGGGTGTAGAGATTACTTCAAAATTAAATGTTTTAAAAAAATTTAGTAAGGAGGGCACATATTGCATGGTGCACTGGGTGTTATACGCAACTAATGAATCATCAAACTTTACATCAGAAACCAGGGATGTACTGTATGGTGACTAATATAATATAATAAAAAACACTAAAAAAATAAATAAAAGCATTTCCTTTCCTACAAAAAAATTTAAAAAGAAAGTCATTTGCATAGACAAATATAATGAAATGAATATGTTATATGTCAATTATGTCTTTTTTTTAAAAGATTTTTTTAAATTTATTTATTTGACAGATAGAGACAGCCAGCGAGAGAGGGAACACAAGCAGGGGGAGTGGGAGAGGAAGAAGCAGGCTCCCAGTGGAGGAGCCTGATGTGGGGCTTGATCCCATAACGCCGGGATCACGCCCTGAGCCGAAGGCAGACGCTTAACTGCTGTGCCACCCAGGCGCCCCTCAATTATGTCTTAATTTAAAAAAAAAGAAGTATCATTTGCTACTTTCTGTGGTTCTCTGCATATGGGGTGTAACGAGTAGGTTAAATGATGGCCCTGGAAGTTATTTTTATATCTTAATCCCTACAGTTTGTAAATGTGACAGTCTGTGGTCCAACAGTCTCTGTAGATGTAATTAAATTACAAGTCTTAAGATGAGGTCATCCTGGAGCATCCACATGGCTCTAAATCCAAGGATGGGTATCCTATTTATTTTTTTAACATTAATTTATTTGAGAGAGAGAGTGAGCAAGGGAGAGAGGGAGAGTAAGAAAGAGAATCTTTTAAGCACACTCCACACTGAGCAGGAGCCTAATGCAGGACTTGATCTCAAGACCCTGGGATCAGGACCTGAGCTGAAACCAAGAGTCAGTCCCTTAACCAACTGCACCACCCGGGCACCCCAAGGATGAGGCTCCTTGTATGACATGCATAGAGGAATATATGGACAGAGGACAATGTGGTGTGGCCATAAAGTCAGATGCATTTGCAGAAGGAGTGCAGGAATCCAACACCTTGATTTTGGATGCGTGGTCTCCAGAAGTGTGAGAGGATACATTTCTGCTGCCATAAGCCACGTAGATTGTCATCATTTGTTAATAGCAACCACGGGAAAGTCACCACCCTGGTGTTTGCACACTTCAGATTGTGTGCTTGTCATTTCTTCTCCTGTTTGAAACAGACATTTGGTCAAAGTCAACATTCAGGAAATGAGTGTTTTCCTAAAGCACCGTTCATTCTGATACCAGGCTATAAATGACATTCTTTTTCCAGAATGGCAATTTTAGGTTATATTCAGACACGATTCAGTACAGCGATTTCATGCATTTGATTTCTCTGACGTCCCACCTCCTTAACAAATGGGATGCCTTTTGCAGTGGGACTGGATGGTATTAAGTAGTGGAACCTGGGTGCTCCTTGTAACACTGTGTAGGTCATCTTATTGCCCTGATGCTCTCAAATGCCCGTCATGCGTCCAGCATCAAATTAGGCACCTGTAATGCAGAGATGAGCAAATCCGACGGGTTTCGAGTTAATGGAGGTCACCATCTGGGAGAAATAAAAATTAGGATTACAGTCCGTTCTTGTTATTCACAGGTGTGATGTCCTACAGAGTCACCAAAAACACTGGATTCATCAGTACTGAACCATAAATACAAGATTAGTGTCCTGGGAGCCTCCATACATAACTTGCGTGTTTTGATTTAAAAACACCTTATTGACTAGATATTGTTGATGCATTTACATTGGACTCATGGCCAACAACCCTAGAACCAGTGTCTGAACAAAGCTTACCTGACATGTGTGTTTTCTCTGTAAGGCACACCCCAACCCTCTTATCCTTGGGAGCACTGGATAGCTCCTTAGTAGTACGCATGGGGCCATTCTAAACAGAAAATCATGAACGGGAAGCACAGAAACAAGAAAAACATGGCACCCAATAGATCACATGAAGGACACTTGATTTGCTGTCTAAGAATGGGAACAAGAAGGCAGAGCGCCACCCTGGTCCTCCTTAGCTGAGACTATGTGTAGCAGGAGACACATTTTCTGCCACTCTGTGTTTGTCTGAAAATGACAGCAAAAATGCCAAGAGTATTGAGTGGGGGATTACCAATCCGCTTTAGCGATAGGCGTACTGGTGAATATGGGATCTGTGAATTAGGAGGACCAAGGGTGCTTAGAAAGATTATGCATATAGCTCGAGTTTGCAGGGCTGCCTGGGTGGTTCAGTCCATTAAGCATCTGCCTTCACCTCAGGTCATGATCTCGGGGCCCTGGGTTGAACCCTGCGTCGGGCTCCCTTCTCAGTGGGGAGTCTGCTTCTCCCTCTTCTTCTGCTCCTCCCCCACTTCATGCTCTCTCTCTCTGTCTCTCAAATAAATAAACAAAACCTTAAAAAAAAAAAAAAGCTCCAGTTTGCAAACTTTTATAATGACACACCACTAACCCTTTGGGTCATTAGTCTACTCTTCTGGCTTTGGACTTCTGTTGTGTTGGGTTACTTTATGAAGACCGTGTTGTGTGAAAAGCACTGTGCAAAGGCATTTGCATGCTTTTACTTTTCTCCTTACTCCACACAAACTGGTGTGTACAATAGTCACTGCCATTGTTTTTTTGTTTTGCTTTTTTTTTTGTTTTTTTTTTAAAGATTGCCCTTGAAGGAATTTGGAAATGTTCCCAAACTGGAAAGTGGTGGCTCTGGGAATCCTTGCTGGGTCGGAGGAACACAAAAAAGTTATTATTGGGCATAAAAAGATGAATGGCCTCTGTCTGTGTTTCTGGTTTTCTTGACCCCTTCCATACTTCCTTTTGGTCCATGTGTATTTTCCATGTGCTCTCCTTCTCCCTGACTGCACCCCTGCCCCTTCTCGATTCCTGTTGCTCCATGCCAGGCTCCTAGCATTGCAAATCCCAGCTCAAAAGTCACTTTGTTCCAGAAACCAACCAGGTTTGTCTACCTGCAGTGAAATTTCCTCCCCGTCCTCCTTCTGGAGCTTTATTCTGGCAGAGATTTGCACTTGCTGGTCTGCCTTGTGTCTGTGATCTCTCTGTGGGTGTCCCCATCTTCCCCAATGCAGTCTCATCTACACAGGCAATGATTCTGTGAGCTGCACTGGTAAAGGGGCTCTGCATACACCACGGTGAGTTTTGAGTGTGTATGTGTTCACTGGATTGTGCAATGATCTAACATGTGCGCGGAGAAGGGTGTGACTGTGGATCCAGTGGAAACACCAAGGAAGGGCTGTCTTCCCACCGACGGGTGGGAACACTAGGGTGCCGGCAAGAGTTTTTACAGACCCTGGAGACCAGCTACTTGGTTTTAATTCTGTGTAGCAGCAATCCTTACGTCGGTGCTGACAGTAAGAATTCGACCAGGACAGGTAGGCACCACACCCCACACTGCTGGTTGGGTCAGGAGCACTCCGTCCACGTTGGCCCAGGCCACCGTTAGCAACGTAGTAAACGCAGTTGCTTGCCTGAGGACACGTATTTTAAAGCCTCCTCATTGGAAAGGACGTTCCTTTGATTTCAACCGCTAGGCTAAAAGAAATAAATATGGTTTTAAAAAATGGATTTCCGGGGCGCCTGGGTGGCACAGCGGTTAAGCGTCTGCCTTCGGCTCAGGGCGTGATCCCAGCGTTATGGGATCGAGCCCCACATCAGGCTCTTCCGTTGTGAGCCTGCTTCTTCCTCTCCCACTCCCCCTGCTTGTGTTCCCTCTCTCGCTGGCTGTCTCTATCTCTGTCGAATAAATAAATAAAATCTTAAAAAATAAAATAAAAAATAAAAATAAAAAATGGATTTCCATTGGAGTCTCTTGAATACAACATCGAGGTGGACAGGTAAATGGGACCCAGGTGCCTCCTTCTGCTTGGTCTGACCCGTGATATGAATCCGCTGTGACTGGCATTTCCTCAGCTATGATGCATGCACGTGGTTGCTCCTTTGCTTTGCACTGAACCAGAAAAAGGAGGCTTTAAGGTGTTTGGTGAGGTGTCTTGCAAGTGATTTTTAAAAGCAAAAAGCATGTAAGAACATATGGGTCTACTATTATCTTCAGGTGGGGTAAGAGGGAGGGCTTTTCTTTTTTTTTATAACGTGCATGTTTCTTGGTCTACATTTTTCAAAATTGGGGTAAAAAACACACAATCTGAAATGCATCATCTGAGCCATTTTTAAGCGTAGAGCTCGGTAGCGCTAAGTGTATTCATATCATTACGCAACGCATCTACAAAACACGTTTCATCTTGCAAAACTGAAACTTTATACTCATACAGGTTATTTGCTTTTTTAAAAATCATTTTGTGTTGTTTACTTTATTCATCATAAGTGCACTTCTTAATCCCCACTCCCTACTCCCCCATTTACCCACACCCCCCACCTCTGGTGACCATCAGTGTGTTCTCTAGAGTTGAGAGTCTGTTTTTTAATTTGTCAATCTCTCTCTCTCCTTTGTTTCCTTTGCTCATTTGTTTTGTTTCTTAAATTCCACATATGAATGAAATTGTAAGGTATTTGTCTTATCTCGCTCAGCATAATACCCTTTAGCTCCCTCCGCTTCATTGTAAGTGGCAAGATTTCATTCTTTTTTATGGCTGAGTAATAGTCTGTTGTCTGTATAGACCACATCTTCTTTATCAGGACATTTGCTTTCAAGCCAGTTCTTCATACTCAACAAGTGAAAGCATTCTTTTAAAATGTGAGTTTAAAATGAGATTAGTATATAGAATTGTTTACCATCGGGGCGCCTGGGTGGCACAGCGGTTAAGCGTCTGCCTTCGGCTCAGGGCGTGATCCCGGCGTTCTGGGATCGAGCCCCACATCAGGCTCCTCCGCTATGAGTCTGCTTCTTCCTCTCCCACTCCCCCTGCTTGTGTTCCCTCTCTCGCTGGCTGTCTCTGTCTCTGCCAAATAAATAAATAAAATCTTTAAAAAAAAAAAAGAATTGTTTACCATCATTCCAGATAAACAGTAGGCACTCAATAAAAGATAATTGTTAAGAAAAATAATAATATATAATTATATAAAGTAGGACTGAAGAAACATACCATATCATTAAAGCATGTTTCTAGTGTTCTGGAATAATGTTCTCAGATACATCCAATATTTGACTATTAGGTCTCAAATATAGAGATATTGTTTAAAAAACTGTGTAAGATTGTAGAAATGGGTAAGCTGTCTTAGAGGCATGAAAACACACAAATACACACATGCACACAGATACATAACAATCTCAGCCCTTTGGTCGTTTAGAGGAAGAAAAATATAATCTTCCTCTACTCTCTTATGTTCAGTCCCTGGGACCCTGTAAATTAAACCGACAAAAAACAACTTGACAGGAGAAAAGGCATGCACATTTTATTCAGTATTAACATTTTTAAGCTAATCTGTTTACCAAGACATTAAAAAATAATCTAGTGAGAGAGAAGCAGCATTCCTGAAAAACTCAGTGGCCTGTATTCAATCTACAAGAGATTTCTGTAGATTGATAGTATCCTGCACCCTTGCTAACTTATTCGTTCTAGTAGGTTTTTTGTAGCTGTTTTAGGGTTTTCTCCATAGATGATCCTATCATCAGTGAATAAAGACAGTTCTAGTTCTTCCTTTCTGATAGAGCTGCGTTTTATTTACTTATTTGCCAATTTTTAAACCTTATTTCAATAGCTAGGATCTCCGGTATAATGTTATACACAAACGATGAGGCTATGCTGTGGGTTTTTTTTTGGTTGTTTTTTGGAGGTTTTTTTTGTGGATGCCTTTTATAAAGTTCAGGAAGTTTTTTCTTTTCTCGGTTTACTGAGAGCTTTTAGCATGAATAGATGTTGGATTTCTGTCAAATTATTTTCCTGCATCTGTTGAGAGGATCATGTGGTTTTCCTTCCTCATTCTGTTAACATGGTGAATTCCACGGATGGCTTTGAGACTGCTAACTCATCTTGCTTGGCTATTTTGTGCTTTGAGACCCGTGTCAACCACATTAGAACAAGCCGAGTGATGGAAAATGGGGGTGGGGGGAGCTGTCTGTATTGTAGTCTTGGGCAGATTCCAAGTCACATCCATCCTGAAGGGTAAAGCCAAGGAGGTTGATGGTGCACTGCCTGGAGACCAGGCAAGGGACAATGGGAGATGATCATTCATGGCCATGTCTCTATTCTACGTCAGGACATTCAATAAAGAGGCTTCCTTTCTCCGTTTCAGTGCCTGTCCAATTCAGTTGAACCACATGGCTGAAGTGGGTAGAATTTTAAATGTCTGTCTTGAATTTTCCAAAGCTGGTATGAAACCCATTGCTTAACAAATGCAAACGCTCTCCATGATAGAAGCTGAAAACTCACGTTGAGGTCTGATTACACATGAGAACCACAGGAAGCTGTAAATTTTGATAGTTTGAAATGGTGTGTGGCTGTTCGATATAAAACAACCATGCGTAAGGAATCTGATCTGCTATCAGCTACTTAGCTAGTTAGCAATGCTTTTGTTAGTTGGTGAAGATACTTTTGGTTATCGTGGCCACATGCAAAAATCTTGTGTGTAAGGTCATTTTGGAGCCCGAAAAGGACAGGCCCCAAATGTGCCAGCTTTTGTTGCCTTCTTTGCATTTTGTTAATAATGTTTTTTTTATATTATGTTAGTCACCATACAGTACATCCCTAGTTTTTGATGTAAATTTCTATGATTCATGACTTGTGTGTAACACCTAGTACTCCATGCAATACGTGCCCTCCTTAATACTCATCACCAGTCTATCTCATTCCCCCTCCCCCCTCCCCTCTGAAACCCTCAGTTTGTCTCCCAGAGTCCACAGTCTCTCATAGTTCATTCCCCCTTCTGTTTACCCCCCTTTCTTCTTCCCTTTCTTCTCCTACCGATCTTCCTACATCTTACGTTCCATAAATGAGTGAAACCATATGATAATTGTCTTTCTCTGCTTGACTTATTTCGCTTAGCATTATCTCCTCCAGTGCCATCCATGTTGCTGCAAATGTTGAGTAATCGTTCTTTCTGATGGCTGAGTAATATTCCATTGTATATATGGACCACAACTTCTTAATCCAGTCATCTGTTGAAGGACATCTCAGCTCCTTCCATGATTTAGCTATTGTGGACAATGCTGCTATGAACATTGGGGTGCATATGGCCCTTCTCTTTACTACGTCTGTATCTTTGGGGTAAACACCCAGTAGTGCAATGGCTGGGTCATAGGGTAGCTCAATTTGCATTTCTAACAGAAATAAATCCCATGACTGAGTTAGCCATGCATTTGCCAGGTAAGGGATATACATATTGTGTCTGACCGAAGGCTCACATAAAATAAACTTGATACATTCACAGCTCCCTAACGTACTGCCCCTCTTGGGCTCCAGATGTTACACATTAAATTGATATGATACATTTTATGATGCAGGACTTTTTCCTGGTTTTACCTTACCCTGCTATAGCATTTTATATTTTTTGCAAAGACCTTGTCTCCTTTCATTTTCATGAAAAAGGTGATGTGGGCCCATAATAAGATGTATCTATTTCTGCCATCGGTTGTACCATATTCTGGGTACTGTCCTGGCTCTCAGACCCTTGAAAACAACATCCATGACATGTCCTTCATACCTGACTCAGGAGAGAAGAGGAAAAATTTGGGTAGAGTCAAGGTTGCCATGAAATATGGAAAGTGCTGTGCTAGGGAAACACAAAGGTGAATGAAAACAGGAATCTCTTAAGTAATTCACTTAGATAGAGGGGGACAGTCCATAAGGGGAGACCCTGCAGGGTGGGTGTTATAGGGGGTTAATAGAAGAGGTAACATTTGACCAGACTCCAGAGAGCAAATTGGAACTTAGAATATGGGGAAATTAGGCAAGAGGTTTCCAGGCAGAGAAATGTGTGAGCTCCATGGTTGGGAAGATGCTTGTGTTGTTGGAACATGGTGAGAATTTCAAGGTGCATGGGAAGTGAGGGAGAAGATAGGCAACTCAGGGTGAATTTGAAGGCATGAACTTGGGGCCAGGACACGGAGGGACCCCCAGCATTAAGGGCTCAGAAACACATCCTTTGTCAACAGGGAGCCAAATAAACATTTTCATGTCATATTACATTACTGAATATCAAGAGAGGCAGGCAAGGACATACTTTTTAAAATTTAAATAGAGTTGACACAGACTGTTACATTAGTTTCAGGTGTAGAACATAGTGATTCAACTATTCTACATGTTATGTTGTGCTCACCACAAGTGTAGCTACCATCTGTCACCGTACAACGCTATCGTAATATCATTGATGTATTCCCTATGCTGTGCCTCTCATCCCCATGACTTATTCATTCCATAACACAATTCAGTCCATACATCCCACTCCCCTTCACCCATTTTGCCTATCCCCCAGTGGCAACCTCCAGTCTATTCTCTGTATTGACGGGTCTGTTTGGCAACTGCCATTCAACAAGGTCTTTGGGCCATGCCAGTAGCCTTTATCCTTGACTTCACCACGCACTTAGGGTGGAAGCCCAGTGCAATCACTCTGTAATCAGAACGTTTGTGTGAAAAGGAAACTCCTCCTGTCACTTGGAGCCGACTTCAGTAACACGGTCAAACCCTGAGATGATTTACAGATGCGATAACAAGACTACTCTTCATGTCCAAGTCTGGTTGGTGAAGATGGGAGGCTGACAGCATCAGTCCTGCCTATAGACTTCCCTCTTGTTGACAGATTTGTCTCTCCCGGTGGCTGTTTGCAATGTCTGTGGACATGTCATTAGCATACTGTCCCTTTGGCTTTGCTAGGGGAGCACTGAGTTCTGCCAGCCAGCGCAATGTTGCAGCCACGCCAAGCGAATGCTTGACTGACTGTTGGCTGGCTCCATGTGCCAATACCCCTTCCCACTGCTCCGTCAGCCTGCTAATCCCTGAAGGGACTTTCGTTCCAAGGTGGCCTTCTGCCTTCCAGCTGCCTCTGGGCAGCTATCCTGAACCACTGCACCATGCAAAGCCCGTGTATGGGATCAGCCTCTGAACCGACCCAACATCACCGTGCGTGTAGAAGCCTGCCATCTCCGCTATGGGTCTGAAGCAGCGTGGTGTTTACGTTTTGAGTAGAAGAGGTTCAACAGGACGCAGCAAGTAAATAGCACGGAGCAGCTGTGCATGCGGGGGCTTGCACACTCAGGGAGTCACAGGCACTCGCTCTGCTACTTAGAGAAAAGACGACCCGGAGAAAATGAGCTGAAGTTCGAGAGTTTATAAGAAATGTCTGTGTGGCTCTCTGGGACTGCCAGTAAATATTTCAGTTACAGACACATTTTCCACAATTAATGACTGTATGTGTGGGCAGGAAGTGGGGTCGGTATGAGAAGTTGGAATAACATTCGAAGACTGTAAATCTTTAATGAGTGTGGAGAAAGAGGGAGAGAGTGAGGAAGGGAGAGAAGGTGCCACCCTCCCAGGGAGGGGAGTCCTTAATAGTTGAAGAAACCAGAACAGAATGATTTGTGCCTTTCCCCAGGTCCTCCTCTGTCCTAAGCCAATCCTTCCATAGAGACTCCGTCTCTGCACCACCTAGTCCTTCCCCATTTATGGCAGACAGATGCTGTCCCATTGTGACCCAGCAACAACGGCTGTGTAAGAATGGGGTAAAGCCGAGAACTCACCAAGGATCTGAAATCGACATTCAAAGAAGGAAGAATTTCTATACCCAATAAAGGCAGCTTTTGCCACACAACTCAGTCTCATTGATAGGCTGGTAGGGTTGTCTTTCCTGGGCACATAGCCAAATTCTGGTCTTCTCATCTCCATGCTTTTGAAAGATGGGGGTGATTTTCACTCCTCGGTGATGCCAGGTGTCCAATGCCTGGGTTTCAGATGAACTGCTCCTGATTCAGAGTGCTGGGGTGTCTGCACGGAAGGTCATGGAGTCCCCTGGACCGCCTGGGTCGCTTTGTGCAAACAAATGATGGGGGAAGTGTGTGCCCATCTGGTGTGCAGAAGAGCCCCCTCTTTTCTCTGGTTGTCATTAAAGACCAGTCAAGCCTACGGCATACATTAGAGCCGGAGTCACAAAGGGCCGTCACGCTGTCTCTTCAAGTTTCCCATCCGTGGCTCTGGGGACAATTTGGGGCACATGTAAAATCTACATCCAGCACGTGGAAATGCCAGCGAGATAGGTGAGCATCTGAATTTCTCATCTTTTTGAAAGTCAGAGGAGGGGTCACTCTTCCCCCAGTCCTCCCTCTCAGGAAGGGTCTGAATCCGTGAATCGCGTAACAGCCATTTTTATGTGCACACATTTAGCTGTTGTTTGGGATGGGCATACTTGATTTTTTTTCTCTTACAATCTCAGGAGTCAACACTGCCATTGGCTGCTGCTTCCAGCCTGATGGTTGACCACTGGGTTTCCAAGGTGTTGGATTCTATTCTCTACCTTGATGGTTCACAAAGTGGCGTGCCTAGGACCTGTGGTATCAATGCCATTTGAACTTGTTAAAGAATGAATCTAGATGGTCAGTAGCACAAGGCTGTCTCACAGGTCTGAAGACCACACATGGGTGAGCTACTGTGGGGTAAGCAACATGGCAGATGATCTGTTCATGTACTCACACTCCCTCATCTAGGGACTGACCTCGAGCACAATGGCCAAACCTTTATGGAAGGGAGGAAGAGTGGGGTGACCGAGAGGGTGGTGTATTGGATTCTCCCGACGTGCATGAGGGTCCCTTGAGTTGGTTCTCTGCACCCTGCCTGGTTATACATGTGCTTTGCTTCTCTCAACCAAGACCCTCTGCAGAAAACAGACCTTGGCTTCCTGGAATTGCATCCCTCACGTCCAGACAGGTGTGGATTTAGCTCAGCCCTCAGCTCGAGGTGGTACGAACCCACCCTGATGCACTCACACCCTCCAGAGTCCCTTGCAGGTTCAAGTGGAGGCTTCTTTCTGCAGAGCTTGACCTGAGATCCCACTTACCTTGCTTCATGTTCCCCCAAACATCACTCACACAATAGGTTTGTTGGGAGTCCTTCCACTCGTGGTCTGCTTTTGAGATCAGACTTAAGGCAGATGAGTAAACCAACACTTGAAAATAAAATGAGGGGAACCTGAGGTTGGTTTTTAAAAAAATAATTCAACTTACTCTTTTTATAAGCATTGGTGATGGCTTGGTTTTGCTTTTGCTTTTAAGATGAATGTATTAAATATCTCAGGTATTTATTTTTCTCTGTGGTGTCTATCCCCAAGAGGATCAATGTTGGTCATGTATGAGCATGAGCTGTGCCTTCTTTGTAATATGAGTCTAGGGTCCACAGCAACACAGAGTGCTTCCCCAGGACATTTCTGAACAAGCAGGAATATTACGCTCAACACTGTACCTATCTGCCCTATAGAAACAATGTTCTTCCCTCCACCATGACTACCATGAACGCTCAACACTGTACCTATCTGCCCTATAGAAACAATGTTCTTCCCTCCACCATGACTACCATGACAGTGGGTTTATGGTCATGTGGCCCTTAGATGGGAGAAGCCAGAGCTCTGGCTGTTCAGAAGGGCCACAACAAATGAAAAAAGAAAGCTTCAAAGACCTAGAGAGAGAGCAGGCGAGTCTTATTATCAATCCTTCCTCTTTATCTCAACAAAGGAGATGAAATTTTACTTTTTTTTTTTAAGAAAGGGAATATTTTAAGCTTACCAAAAATCAGTTTTGTTTTGTAGTTTAGTTGTTTTGGCAGAGTGCTAGACAGATTAGGATGGATAGATGGATAAGAATGGATGGATGGATGGATGGATGGATAGTTAAGAAAGGATGGATGGATGGGGGGTGCCTGGGTGGCTCAGTTGGTGAAGTGTCTGCCTTCAGCTCAGGTCATGATCTCAGGGTCCTGGGATGGAGTTCTGCATCGGGGTCCCTGCTCAGGGAAGAGTCTGCTTCTCCCTCTGTCTCTGCCTGCAGCTCTGCCTACTTGTGCTCGCTCTCTCTCTCTCTCTCTCTCTCTCTCTATATATATATATATATATATATACCAAAATAAATAAATACAAATCTAAAAAAAAAAGAAAGGATGGATGGGTGGATAGACAGATGGATAGATAAGGAAGGATGGATGGATAGATAGATAGGTAAGAAAGGATGGATGGATGGATGGATGGATGGATGGATGGATGGATGATTGAACGCATAGGTACATAGACAGGCAGATAGATATAAAATTGAGGGTTAGAAAGTTTCTCCTGACTATCCATTTGTTGGCACATCTCTCAATGATCTCAGTCATGGGTAGCGATGGGTCCCGTGTTTTGTAGGCAGGTGATATTTGTGCTTTCAGAGTATATCGCCTAGAGGGCCACCATGTTGTTGTTCCTGTTTCCATCATGGTCCACATGCAGGGAACCACGGGAGAAGTTCTTAAGGCAATAATAGCCATCATTCACTACAGAACAGACACAGCCCACAGCTGTGTAAAGCAGACGTACGTTGCCCGCACACTGGGGTTCAAAGCCCGGCTCTGTTTCTTCCTCGGTGTTTCCACCTAAAGCCAGTTCCTTCCCCTCCCTCACCTTGGACTGGGGGTCAAGGGGTTCATGAGGGTGTCCAGGGGGATGTGGAGGATTATAGACTTCAGTGTAAAATGTCTACCCCAGGGCCTGATTCAAGACCCTCAGTAAAGAGTAGTTAATATTGTTAGTAATATGATGGAAAATTCCAGAATGTGTCCATTCTATTTCATGTGGTAGATACATGAGCCGCGCAGAAGCCAGCTCTAGGGATGAAGGATGGGGAACCTGATACAAGTCGCTGCTGGATGGCAGTGAGATGCTCACGTACAGAGCTCCGGTCTCCTGCTTCCATGTCACACTCCCCAGGCACATCACCAGCATGGGCAGGAGCAGACCTCAGGTGCAGCGGGTCTGACGCCAGAGGCTCAGAATATCACCTGGCCTTTTTGAGTCCCCACCCCTGCCTGGAAAACCGGCAAGTGATGCCCCTTTTACCCGGCATTCCTGGCAATCTGGAGAAAGCACTAGCCTGGTGAGCAGCCCGCGTCAACTCTAGAGCACTGGAGCTACCTTTCCTCGATGACGCTTCTTCTCGCTAATTATGCTAGCTGTTCTTTAATGACCTCTGACCAAAAGCAACATAGTTGGTGGCACCATGTTTTATGCAACTTACAAATGAACCAAAATCACTTCTGCACTGTGCAAAAATAGATTATTCGATTTGTTACAAAAAATATTTCAGACCCGAGCAAGGCGTCACATATTTCCTGAAAGTCCACAACGCACACGGCGATCTTCATCTCACCAAGACAGATGCATGCATGTGTTTCTGTGTATTATTTTTGGTCTCAGTGATGCGGGTCTACCTTCATCCTCACAGAGCTCCCTTCTGTCTCTGTGAACGTCTCCTGTATTCTGGGTCCGCCGGCGCTCGCTCCGTGGTGTTTGAATGTTTCTGCGACCCTGGTGTATGTGGCTTCCGCGATGACACATCATTTTACTCCCGCAATAAAACAAGAAAATTATAATGGAGGGTTTTCCGAAACTGATGGCAGTACTTTTTGTTCTGCCTGACCCTTCCTTCGTGCTGCCATGGTTACAGTCCCCAAAAAATCAAATGTCAATCCAGCAATGGCACCCGCATGCAGGCATAGTTCAGCCCGCCCTCTGCTCCGCTGGTGTGTTCCTTGCGATGCGGGCTCCAGTGTGATTCATCCTATAGGCATGCGAAAGAGCTTTGTGAGTTTTCCGTACAAGCATAAGCTTTCAGGAGCTCCACCCTGAGCCCTAAAGCCGCTCCCCAAGCCTGGACGAGCCCAGCTTGCTTTATTTATCCTGGCACATTGGACGGCAGCCCGTGGTCGGTTTGTTGGCGCCAAGACCGTACGTACGAACATCGTTTAACCTTTTAGACTAATGAGAAGTCGGCTCACCTCACTATTAAACCCGTACCTGCTGGATCTTCCCTCGAATGCCGGCGGCGCCCCGGGCTTTGCAGAGGGGACGTGTGGTTCTGCCCCACCCCACCAGCTTTTTCTCGCCGGTTTCTGCGGTCACCAGCAGTAGCCGTGGAGACTCTGAATCACTGTTGCCTTCGGACCTCTGCTGTTCTTTCTTGAAGACACCTGGGGGGAAGGCTCTGTGTCTGGCTGTCCTCATGATGCCCCGGGTCCCTCCAGGTGGCCACGTGTGCAGGAAATCAGTCTGGGTCCTCAGTGTTCCTGTGTGCAGCTTTGCAGGCCAGCTGGGCCTCTGCCCCTGGGCTCCGGTAGTCTGAGCGGACTTTATGGGCCTTTGTTACAACGGGCAGCTTTTCTCGGTTGGTGCTTTATTGCTTCTACTTGGGCCAGCTCACGGGGCTTTTAGAGGAGCTAATAAACGCTCAGCAATCTGCAATCAGCACATGCTTGGGGTTATGATGACGGGATCTTGAAATCAAAATCAGAACCTCTCGTTTTCCCTCCTCGTGTGCATGGCCCGGATTCCACACTGGGTTTGCGCCAGCTGCCTTGGGGCTCTGGCCCCGTACCCACGCCGACCTTCTTTGTGCATCTTCGGCTCAGAGCGTATTCGTGAATATCTATCCCAACAAGTTGAACTTCCAAATAAGAAGATTGGTAGAAAAATGTTTTAATGTAATTGTTTCTTAATCTGCTGACTTTAAACGGACATCTTGTCATTTCTAAATATTTGTTCAATACTTTCAATTCATCATCTAGAAAAAATCTTCCAACCATCAAAGCGGAGAACTATCAATCCTCTTACTCTTGTTGAAGGAGATACAGTACCCTTAGTCCCTCAGAATGAATTTTTTTTTTTAAAGATTTTATTTATGTGACAGAGAGACAGCCAGCGAGAGGGAACACAGCAGGGGGAGTGGGAGAGGAAGAAGAAGGCTCCCAGCGGAGGAGCCCGATGTGGGACTCGATCCCAGGATACCGGGATCACGCCCTGAGCCGAAGGCAGACGCTTAACGACTGTGCTACCCAGGCGCCCCCAGAACGAATTTTTTTGATATTGATATTTCTTTTTTGATTTCAATTCAATTAGCCAACATATAGTGAATCATTAGTCTCATATGTAGTGTTTCACAATTTATCAGTTGCATACAACACCCAGTGCTCATCCCATCACGTGCCCTCCTTAATACCCATCACCCAGTTACCCCATCCCCCTCTCCTCCAGCAACCCTCAGAGTTTCCTAGAGTTAAGAGTGTCTCATGGTTTTTCTCCCTCTTTGATGACTTCCCATATTTCTTCTTTTTCATGCAAACAATCACCAAATCCTAGAGACTCTTTCTCTCTGATGTTTCTCAACTTTCTTTCCTTCTTTCTACTGTTGTTCAGACTACCTTAAAACAAACCTTCATTAATCCTAACCCAAATTATGACAATTTCCTCCTAACTAATTTTACCAGGAGCCCAGTTAATTTTTCTCAACGGGAATCAATCCAACTCGCCATTCCCTGCAATTCCCTAGTGGTCAAATACGGTAGGTAGCTTAAAACAAGCAAAGCAAAAAACCTTGCAACCCTTCCATGTTGACTATCTAGTTCATTCCAGGATGGAACAGACTTCATAACGCAGTGCAAGGCACGTGTCCGGCATTCTCTGGTACCCACACTCCATGAAATCCACGTCCAAGCTAAACTGAACCCTGACTGCTTCCCAAGGGACCAGGCGTCTGCATCGCCGTGTCTTGCTCAAGCAAATTCTCTGCCAGAGATGCTTCCCTTTCATCTGTGTTTGACCAAATCTTAGCCATCTGTGAGTCATCCTTTTCCTAAGACCCCTTTCCTCTCCAGTTGTATTCCCCATGTACAACTCTCCCACCTAATCGTGCTAATGAGCATTTCGTGGGAGGTCTACTCTGTCCCTGGGGTCCCTGGGATGTCTGCCTTATTGTCTTTACGAAACAGTGAATTGTTATCAATAGCAGGTGTTCAGTAAATATGGGGAGATGTGAACAAACAAAACATGTGTATGTAACAACATTGAATTATCCTGTCTGTCTAGCTGAGAAGCTCCATGCACGACGGACTAACCTTGGAATAAAAGTTTGATCTCAACAGGAAACTCACCTTGTAAACACGTCAGGCTGATGTTGACCAAGTATTAAAACAGCAAACAGAATAAAAATGGCGCCTTGGTCACATAAACCCTCGATAAACTAAAACCGGTTGCTACCTTGAGTTGCTTAGAAACACAAGACAGAGTCCGGGAAAGAAAGAAAACATATGTTTCCAAGAACCTAAACACAGACACATGCACAAGTTGCGTGGGAAGTGAAGGAATATGAATTCTTCCAGGTTATGCTGTTAGTTTCTTCCTTTTTCAAACCATGTGGAACGCATTCTTTGTCTTTTCCGTAGCGCACTCTGGTACACAGAGACAATGCTTTATCTGGAAACCAAAAGGGCCAGGGTGGGTGGTAAGCTGACTTCTGAGGAGGTGAACGTCTGGAGCTCCAACGAGAAGAATCTTCAGAGAGAGACGGTGGGCACGAAGACCTTCTGTGAATTCTACTATAAATGTTCTACCCCATCCATCCCTTTGATCTCAGATCTCGCTCAGAGTCGTAAACCTTGATTCCTCAGTTCTGTGCTTTGGACGTGCTTACTGACGTGGGTTCTGTTTATTGTGGTGAGCTGCTTAAAAAAAAGGAAGGGGCCTCTCTGTGTGTGATGTAGATAACTGCAGTCAGGAAACAGTGGTTTATGTACTTATGGAGTGCGTCAAAAGTCCTGCAAAGTGACAAGGTCCAAGCTGAGGCATCATTTCCTCAGGGAAATCTGGGAGCTCCTGGTCTGGCTACACAGGTGTGTTACAAACTCTGAGAGCGTCCTCTTCTTTATATTACTGATCACAACTCTGTGTGTCAACTGATGACTCTGGAATCTTTGCCCGCGTTCTTGACATTTTTATCATGCTTTTGTCACCTTGTCTGACAGATAGGATAGCCTCAGAAAATATTTATGGAATAAATGCATGAATGAGCTATTCTCTATAATAAATCGCGGGCTAAGAAAACGAGCTCTCAAACACACACGCTCTGCTTTGTAGTGTTTGCCCATTTCCATGGTGTGAATCTTCCACAGTCGTCGATTTCAAGCTACCCACGGTTGAACAGATGGCTCGCAGAACTCCTGGATGTTTGATCATTGGCTCCTCAGAGCCGAGATGAGCCTCTCTGGTGCACGGCTCCTTCACAGCGATGTGAATGTGGTCTTTGATTTAGTCAACACCCCTTTTCAACAAAAGAACACACCTCATAACTCAGACTCAGAAGGAGGATTCTTAAATGTGGTGAACATTTGTTTCAGGCTGCTGGTGTGGATTTTCTTGAGTAGGAAAGCCCTCAATTATTGTTGAAGCACCAGCAGAACAGGAACCAGACTTAGAACCAGAGGTGCAAGGGTGACCTAGGAAAAGTTGCTCCAGAAATGTTACCAACCATTACTTTGGAACCTACAGCCAGTAGGCTGGAACAAGAAAAATAAATAAGAAATACAACTACGGAGAGGAGAATAAGCTCAAAGTGTTCATACCATCGTTTAAATAGCTTAGCTTAAAATGACGCAGATAAAAAAAGACCTCCATAGGAAAATTTAGCAAAACATGTTTCAGAATTCTATGCAGGAAAGAGCAGACCACTTCTGATACAGGAAGATGCTTATAAACAGACGTACAACTTACGACCTTGTGTGGAAAGACACACATAGAAAACATATCTTAATATATAGTGTATGGTAACATATGTAAAAAAAATCTTTAAAAAATTGCAAAAAAAATCATGTATTTAACACATTCCCGTTGAAATGTCATGACTTTTTGTTATGAAATTTTTTTAATGAAATTTATCTCAAGGCAAAAATGGGTAAGAATATACGTGATCATAAGAAAAAGATGAAGAAACTTGCACTGTCGTATTAAAACATATTATAGAATACTCTATAATAGGCCAGAGGAAACAAATAGACGGGCAACTTCTATCCCCAGGGAAATACTAAATTAATATGTGACATTAGAATAATTGGTTCACCATTCAGGGCAAAGAACGTTGGATTTTCACCTCATACCACAGACTCTAGTAGGCTTCAAATGTTAAGTGTTTTAATATTTAAAAAGGAAAAAATATTATAAAAGCAGGTATCTGATCCCAGAACGAAGAAAGGCTTTCTACACAGAAGAGGGAAACCAGGAAAACGTGAGAGACACAGCTACTAACAATTAAAAAACGTCTGTCCTTCGAAAAAAAAATGTAGTTCCAGAAACAAATTCGCAAGGAAAAGGATGAATAACAAAATATCACAAAATATTTGCTACATTGAGGACATTAACGTCTGACGGAGCATTTGCTATATTTAGGACGTGTTAACGCCTTGTTATGTAAATTATTCTTGTTACTCAAAAAACAAAGTCTAAACAGCTCAACAAAAATGTGGGGACAGGCTAATGAATGCTTCCTTTATGAAACTGCCAAGCTATGTAGTTTGTTAATTACCATGCATGAACGATAGAAAGAACATTCTTCTTTTCTAAGTACCAAATTAGGAGCTGTTCGTAGGATAGCAAGTGTTGGGTGTAAAGCGTTTCTGTCATATGTCAGTGTGGGGACAATAGAAATTGGAAACCCTTTGGCAAGAGCCTCAGATACATTTGCATTATTTCCTGTAGCAGTCCTACAACACAGACTTTCAGACAGTAATGGGAGATTCTTGGTAGAGACGGCCAAAAAATATGAAACGATCCAGATGTCCACCAAGATAGGGTGAAACACTATATGGGGCATCCATGGAATGGGATATTAGTCCCACGAATGACACTGGAGTAAGAAAATCATAGATTGTTATGGAAACTAAATGGACTTTTTGTTTTTTAAGATTTTATTTATTTATTTGACGGAGAGAGAGGTGGCGAGAGAGAGAACACAAGCAGGGGCGGTGGGAGAGGGAGAAGCAGGCTTCCCACTGAGCAGGGAGCCCGATGCGGGGCTTGATCCCAGAACGCTGGGATCATGACCTGAGCCGAAGGCAGACGCTGAACGACTGAGCCACCCAGGCGTCCCCCTAAGTGGACTTCAAACCACATGGTTTGGCACCCAAACAGAGCTAAAATTTTTGCTGGCACATACACTTACCCATATCTGAGCACATTCAGCGTATTTTGAGTAATGTGATTGTGAATAATTTTCATTTACTCCCCTTTTTTCTGTATTGCTGTATCTTGTCTGTATCATTTATAATATGAAATAAAGGCTTTACAAAAACTCACTGTCGTACAAACCTTACGTGTGAAAACAGTAGAAATGTGGACTTTCACTCCCAAATGGCCCCTGCTCTGCCTTCCTTCTCGCCAATTCCTTCTGGCCCCCTAGCAACCTGGCCACATGGTGGGTGGCCTTTGGTGCACTTTTCTGGTTTCTGCTGGAAGGCTGTCAAGAACGATTACTTTCCCCCATTTGAGATGTACTAAATCCAGTATTTTCTGTAGGAAAAAGAAATCTCCTTGGTTGTTTTTTTTTATTAGTTTAAATCCTGGCTTGACAAAGTTCTCATTTTCCAAAATCAACAATAAGAAAATGAAACGGCAGTGGGTACCAACCCTGTCCTCTGAAAATTGTGTTTCTAATCTTCCTTTTACTATTTGTTTAAAATAGACCTCAACCTCCTACCATCATCCAGAAAGAAAAATAGAAAAAAAAAAAAAAGCTTTTACACAGAATCTATTTTTATAATCATTCAGAGCCGAGTCCTGAGGAATCCGTAACCTCCAGCATCTCATTCAATGTACCATTGAATTATTTTGACGTATTGCATAAAACCTTATGGAACATAACATAATAAAAGGCACTTTGTGATTCTTTACATTATATGTGAAATCCCTTCAAGATTTTGTTTGTTTGCTCTTTATTATTGTTTTAAAATTCATGTTGCCAGACATTAATGGAACATAGTCTGTTTTTTTTTTCCCTTTCCTTTCCAAAAGCAGCATGTCTACGTTTTCTTTTTCATAACAGAAAGGTTGAATTCAGTTTTCACTAACAACACATCCCTGCTCTCAAGGCACTTTATAGCTTTAAAAAAAAATTAAAATATACTTTTCTCTTTCTGTTTCTTAAACGATCAAGAGAGAGAGCCTTAGAGTCTGGATGTTTTGACTAGAGCATTGCAGAAAAATTTAATGTAGGACATCTGGGTGGTTCAGTCGATTAAGGATCTGCCTTTGGCTCAGGTCATGATCCCAGGGGCTTGGGATCGAGCCCCACATCATGCTCCCTTCTCATTAGAGACTGTGCTTCTCCTTCTCCCTCTGCTGCTCCCCCTGCTTGTGCATGCTCTCTCTCGGTCTCTCTCCCTGTCAAGTAAATAAATTTTTAAAAATCTTAAAAAAAAAAAGAAAAGAAAATTTTTATATATGCCATGTTTAAAAATCCACCTGAAATATTGGCCTGGACTGCAGACAATCTTTCTCTGGGGCTCACAGACGGGAGAAATGGGGGATTCCCCCCACCACGAGTTCCTTTACCTAGAAGAAATCATGAATAAAGTCCTATCATACATTTTAAATCACAGCTTGTAAGAGAGATTTTGAAAATCACAATTCAGGTTCAAACTTGAGTTATCCTATCTATGCGTCACGATGATCATAATGACAGTAAAGGTAAGAATAGCTGGTTTTTTCCACATTTCCATAGAAAGCTCTTCCCAAGTATTACCTGATTTAAACATCGCAGTGTTTTCGTGGCTCATGGTCTTATGTGAGACAATGCTGCAGGTAAAAGAATTGGTTTAATCTCTTATGTGGGACCATTCTCTGGGTAGAATAAACCCCAGACTTGCAGAGACATAAACCCAATAAGCATGGGTTTCTGCTTTCAAGAGTGAAAACGGCTCTCAAGAGCTATTGTGGCCACAAGAGGAAAGATTTCAGAGGATAGAAGCATAATACAGAGCCCACAAGTCAGCCTATGCCGGGGGTTTTGGATCCCTGGCTCTTCAGGAACTCAGGTTCTCCCCATCTTGCAGCCACTCCATCCTCTAGGACCTTATCATGTTAGTCTGGAAAGGAGACACCTGATTGATAAGAATTAGTCACATGACCCTATCTGGAGGCAAGGGAGCCTGGGTAAGGTGGTGTATCCTTTCTTCTTCATCATCTTAGTCCAGAAGGGAGCCGTATCATTGGTGAGAATAAGTCACATGCCCCCATCTGGACACAAGGGAACCTGGGAAATGTGATGCATCCTTTCTTCATCAGCTTAGACTGGAAGGAGACACCTGATTGGTGAGGATTAGTCACATGACCCCATCTGGAGTCAAGGGAGCATGGGAAATGTAGTCTGTGCTTGGGAAGCTGCATCTTATCAACATTCTGCAATATGGCAACAGATGCTTGAGGCTTCAGGGATAGCCAATCACCTTTGCACCATGGAAATCTCATTCTTATCAACATTTTAGCGGGGGAAGGGACTCAGAGACTTAGGAACTGCCAGCCGTATTTAGATTCAGGCTACTGTGTGTGGTAAGGCTGCTTTTTAAAAATGTCTTCTGTGTACTAAAATGGGAGTGGCTTACTAAATACAATATTACCGAAATTTTTTAATTCATGTTTTTGGGTTGAAAATGTTTACCGAGTTATGTTTTCCCTCCTATGTGTGACTTTTGAAATTATCCAGCGCTACACTGCAATCCCATCTTTCATCCTGTCACTCTTGTGATGTAGAGAAAAAGACAGTTAAAGTAAGAAATAATTATTAAGACTACATTAAGATGTGTGAAAGGGGCTGGGTACCACTCAGGACGGTGGCATTCTCCTTTATGGATGGAAGGGTTTCCCTAGACAGAGTTATCTGCTCAGATGAGGTACAGTCAGTGGGGCAATGGGTCCTGAAAGGCGCCAGGTATGGTATTTTATGGTGTATCGACCAGGTGCAGCTAGGCCATAGCGCACGCACTGTGAGATTTACGTAGACATTTTGAAGAGTAAAAGATTCAGCAGAAAATTCAAAAATTGATATAATAGTCTGCTCAAATATGAGTCCCTGAATCTTGAATCCCAATATATTCACACACATGCAATTTTATGTTGATTTGCATATATTTTATACATGTATATTATGTACTCTGTCTACCCATCTACCTGCCTCTCTCTCTCTCCTGTTTTTTGTTTGCATTCCCTCACTGCTTTTCTCTCACATCTCAATGTGAGAGTTCAGACTGGGATTGGACTTTCAAAAGGTGTCATAGAGTTTCTAAGACAAACAAACGAAAATGTATATTTATCTTTCAGATGATTGACGCTACCCTAATATGTGGTAGGCACAGCTGTACGATTTTTTTTTAATAGGACTTTTGACCATTGTCCCACGACCCATATATTATCTCAGTGGTTTTCCTCATGATCCTATAAAGTGAGTGGTGTTGCTGTCATCTGATAGACAAAGAAGGGAAAGCTCGTGTCGATGACACTTAGGTTCCCACAGCTGTTAAGGGGAAGAACCTAAATTCATGCCCACGTCTCATTGATTCAAAGCCTTGTTTGTCCTGCTCTATTCCCATAAGCTCATGTTTGAGCAGAGCCCAACCCAGTACACAAGTTGCTTCTGCGTCTGCTACATGGTGGATGGGTAGCGCACAGCCAAAGTCGCATGGCGTAGGAGCAGGCTATATCATCACTAAGAGCTCCTCCTCAGAATTCAAGTCTTCCAAGAGCGTTTGTGAAGCCTAAATGGAATACAGTGTGTGAACGTGCTTTGGAAACCACAGCTAGTTTAAAAGCTCTGCAAATAAAAGCGCTAAGCATGGAAATAGCAATGCATATGAACTACGTGCAATGCGTAAGTCTCTGTTCTAAGCACAGTATTTTCTGTCTTAACAATGACCCCATAAGGTGGGTGTGCAGTGAGCTTCCTCTTTCTCCCAAGTCTGGAAGGAGAACCACAGGAGCTTAAATAACACATGCCGAGGTTCAGATGTCTATACAGAGAGGAGGCACTCTGTAACATGGTGGAAATGAGCATGTTAGAACAACCCACAGAGCGTTAAACCATAAGGAAATGCACAATGGGCCGTGGTATAGATTTGCCAGGACACCTGTTGGCTCTCAGCACTAAACCCATCACTTGTTCATGTCAACCTTGACATAGATTATAATCACAGGGGATTCTCCCTCAAAGATTCTGGTTTAATTAGTTAAAGATATGGGTTTGTGTATTGGGTTGAATGATCGCTCCACAAAAGATATGTCCCTATCCTAGACCCTGAAACCTAAGAATGGACCTTGTTTAGGAAAATAATCTTTGAAGATGTAATTAGGTAAAACATCTCTAGATGAGCTCATCTTGGATTATCCAAGTGGACCCTAAATCCAATGACGGGTGTCTTTATAATGCACAGAAGAGAGACACAGACACAGAGGGGAAGCCATGTGAAGACAGAGGCAGAGATGGGAGGGACACGGCCAACAACCCAGGGACGCCTGGAGCCCCAGAAGCTGGAAAAGGCAGGAAGGACCCTCCCTGGAGCCTCTGGAGGGAGGGGGCCTGCACCTCCCGGGTCTCAGTGGTGCTGCCCGACCTGGATCTCAGACATCTGGTGCCCAGAACTGGGAGAGCATGAATTTTAATTCTTTTAAGCAACCCCCTGAATTCATGGTGACTTGTTATGGCAGAGCCCCAGGAAGTGATCACACCGGGACGTGAGGAATTTTTAATCTCTTTAGGTGATCACAACATGAAGCGAAGGAAGAGAACCACTGGCTACTTAGGACATAACAAGGTTATCTCTGTTAGGAAGGCTGAGCGGCCAGACACTCGAGATGGAGGTAAGATGACAATTGGGCTTTCCTTTCCAGAAATATCAGGTCCTCCTGGAACCCAGAAACCCACCGTGCTGCCCATCTGTAGTTTGGTCTTACTTGATAAAAACTGCAGAAAAAGCCTGTGCAGGGTGCCGCATCCTGGGGTCTGGATTTAGTGACAGGATGGAGGCATCCCTTCCCACATCTAGACTCCAGTCCAGCTTCCCTGGAATGAGAGCTGCATGTGCATTTAGAAACCAAATCTTGAAGAGACTCGCCTGGGTTGGGTTTTGTTTTCCAGGGAAACCCTGGGAGCAAGCAAAGAAGGACAATGGACTGCTAGCTACGGGTTTGGCCGGAGCGCACAGATTTCCGAGCACATACACCAGATGTTAGAAGTTCATGGAGGGCGGGGGTGGGGGCGACTATCTCCTAGTTAATATATTATCTACTAATCATGATAGAACCAGGTGCGATTCCACTAATGATCAGAATTCACACACGTCCCCATGGTGGGCAAACTGATTTAAGTGGGTTTGCTCCTGGGGGAGCAGTCCTTGTCTCCCACCCATCTCATTCTGCCCTGCTATCTGTCTTATGACTTCTCAGTCATAAAGATGTCACTTACCCTTCCACCTGATGTGGCCTTTGAGGCCCCTGGAATCCGAAAGCTCTCTGAACCACCTGTAATGATTCTGAATGTCTCAGACTTGTATTAAGCTGATCTGCACATTTGTTTTACACCCTTTGAGAAGACAGTGAGTGCAGACCACCAAATGCCTCTTCATGTAATCCTGCCATGCCTACAGTGGGACCCAGCAAGTCCTTAAGGACGTACATTCAGCCCACCCATGAAAGTGTATCATCTATCTATCTATCTATCTATCTATCTATCTATCTATCTATCTATCCATCATCTCAATCTATCCACCCATCCATCCTTTATCTATCATCTATCATCTATCTATCCATCCATCCATCCCTGTATCTATCTATCATCTACCTATTTATCTATCTATCCATATCTATCTATCCATCCATCTATTCCTATATCTATCATCTATCTTTTTATCTGTCATCTATCTTTCATCTATCCATCCATCTATCCATCCATCCATCTATCCCTATCTATCTATCTATCTATCCATCCATCCATCATCTATCCATCCATCCATCCATCCATCCATCCATCTATCCCTGTATCTATCTATTTATCTATCTATCATCTATCTATCCATCCATCCATCCATCCATCCATCATCTATCCATCCATCCATCCATCCATCCATCCATCCATCCATCCATCCATCTATCCCTCTATCTATCTATCGTCTTCATCTTCATCATTGTCATCATTCTCCATGTATCTAGCATCTATGGCTGTGGTTCTCAACCAGGGACAACTTAGCAGTAGCATCTGACAGTATCTGGAGGCAACTTCTGGTTGTCACGCCTAGAGTGGGGCGTGCTACCAGCATCTGTTGGGTAGAGACCAGGGATGCTGCTCAACACCCCACAGGGCAAGGACGCCCCACACCACGGTCATCAGCCCCAGCTGGGTGCAGAGGTTAAGAAGCCCTCTGGCTGAAGGTCTGTGTGTGGAGCATGAACTCTCGAGGCAGGATGTGTTCCCTATACATCCGGGTACTTGCAGGGCCCCTCCCTGTATCTGGCACATAGTAAAGGCCATGCAGATATAAAATCACTTGAAGTGCTCTTGCCTTGGAAAATAGGACTATTATCATTGCCCGGTTATTTGGAAAATATTATTTTATTATCAAATGTACATTATGTTGACCTTAAAAATACAGTAAAGCAGTCATGGGGATAACGTGTGTCCTATTTTCCATGAGCACACATGGACGGGGGGGTCGGGTGGGGGAGACACTTCCGGGCTTTTCTAGGAGGCTCTGGATTCATTGTGCAGAGTCATGGCTTAGCTCTCTCTCCTGCCCTCTCCCCCGACTCCCACTCTCAAGATAAATCCACAAACAGGAAAATCCAATATCCCAGCCTCCCACACCATAGGGTTGCTGGGGAAGGTAATATAATAGCGGTTAGTGAATTTGCTCAAGGAAGTTTAGGGGATTTGTTTTTACAATTGTATTTCCATATCTGCTCTCATGTACCCAAGTCTTGTAAAGACCAATAATTTATTATTTTTAATGAGACAGAAAGTCTTTCTTTCTTTCTAGCCTCATCGTCTGATTGGAAAGAAAATATGAAATGTCTTTATGTTAGACATTATATAAAAAGTGAGTTTCATATAAAATGGTAGCTGTAGTGTATGAAACTTGTACATTATAAAAACATCAGTCACTGTGGTTCTAAGCCCTTACAGGGCAAGCTGGAGTTCTAAAGTGACAGGAAGGAAGTGAAACATGGGTAGTCATTCTAGAACATTCTATCATGTTAAGACTGCAGCAGGGTAACTAGGGGATGCATCTTCAATGGGGCAGCAAGGCACTGGTCATCTGTATGGTTTATTTTCAGTGAGTGCTCCTTAGGTCTGCTGCAGATGCCCAGGAAAGCCAAATCTGTCATCTGCAAGACAGACACCGCCATATGCGTCCAGCTCCTGAGAAACGTCAGACAGGAGCAGGCGGCCTGCTGTAAACGTGAACGAAAGTCCCCGGAGAGGCCAAACCATCCTTCCCGTGTCTGCATGGCTTCCTTTCGCCGACAAGCATAGGTCAAAGTCAACATGAACCTGAAATCCAGCCGGGGGCCACCATGCCTGTGACAGATCAGTTAAGAGTTCTGACCATCCGGCTGCGGCGGTTTTCCTTACAAATGATGCTTTGTTGTAACTTCCCAAGCAATGGCCTCGGAGCCCACGTCCGGGGGGGAGGCGTTTCAGTAGACGTGGATGTAAGTAGTCTTGGAGTCAGTGCCTAGGATGTTCTTTGCGGTGCACTTGTAGAAGCCCGCGTCTCTGTGTGTGGCCTGCTGGATGGTCAAGGAGCCTTGGGGGTGAAGGAATCTGTTCCCATAGAGACGGGCCTGTGTCCCCGCGGTCAGGTGTGATTTGTCCGGCAGGTCCCAGGTGATCTCGGCTTTGGGAATGCCCATGGCCATGCAGTTCATCTTGACGGTGTTCCCGGGCCGCGTGTAGATGACAGGCGTCGGCTCACTGGTGATCCGGGGAGGGTAGGCTATCACGATAACTGGAAAGTTCATGACGGAAGGGCCGTACTCGGTGTCCGCCTTGCACACATAGGTCCCCCGGTCGAACACGGAGGCGTCACGTACCGTGAGGGTGCCGTTCTCCCAAAGGGAAAAGCGCCCCCGTGTCTGGGGGCCCTCTAAGAGCATGGCGTTGGGGAGCGTCCAAGAGAAGCGAGCCGGCCGGCCCCTGGGAGGGAGGCAGTGTAGCTGCAGGGTCTCCCCGTTGATGATGCTCACCAGATTGTGATACTGGTTGCCGACCTCAGGTTTCACCCCCACCTTCAGCGAGACTAGCCGCTCCGTGTGGCCGGCGGAGTTCCGGGCCACACAGCGGTACGCCCCGGCATCCGCGGAGGAGAGGCCACTGATATGCAACCTGCCATCACCCTTATGGTAGAACCGGTGCAGCTGTTGGCCGCTCTGGAGCTCCGTCCCGTTGGGAAGGACCCACAGCAGGGTGGGCGTCGGGGTCCCTGTGGCCGAGCAGTTGAGACTAATGGTGTGGCCGGCCATGGCGGTGATCTTCTCGCTGACGGGGTCGTGGAAGACGGGCTTCTCCACGGGCTCCAGGACAGTGAGCTGGACAATCAGCCTGGCTTCCCCTCCCTCGTTGCGGCCGATGCACGTCAGCTGCACGGAGTCGCTCTTCCTGAGACTCCTGATGTCCAGCGTGCCGTTGCGATGGATGGTGATCCGGTTCCCGTAGTAGGGGGCCGGCAGAACCACCCCCTCGGGAAAGGCCCACAGGACTCTCGGGGTGGGGATGCCTTCCGCCTGGCAGTCGATGAGTTTGCGGCTCCCGCCGGCAGCGATCTCCCGCACGGTGGTGATGGCGTCGGGGTTCCCGTTGATGGTGGGCGACTGGACGTTGACATGAATCCAGACGGTTTTCCTGTCCTCCCCCGCGCTGTTCCTGACCACGCAGGTGTAATTGCCGCTGTCGGAGCGCTGGGCTTTCTGAATGAGGAGAGTGCCGTCCTGATATATCTGGTACTTATCGGAGGAGGCAGGGATCAGCCTGTTGGTTGGAGAAAGCCACGTCACCCTGGGCGTGGGCTCCCCTTTGGCTTCACATGCTACGGTGACCACGTCGCCGTAAGGGACCTGGACCACGGAGTATGTCTTGTTCCGGATGGCGGCGGGCTCGGTCACCACCTTGACCCGCACCCTCATCTCATCCTTACCAACCTGGTTTTCGGCAAAGCAGGTGTAATCCCCTTCCTCCCGCATGCCCACCTCATTGAAGTAGAGGGTCCCGTTGTTGAAAACCACGTAGCGCTTGGTACGGCCACCGCCATCGTCAGACTGCATGAAGGAGTTGACCAGGCTGCCGTCTGGGAGGCTCCAGGAGATCTCGGGGTTGGGAAGCCCAGTGGCCACACAGTCCACTTTCAGGTCACCCCCGTAGAAGACTTTGTGGTCATTCTCCTCCTTGTGCTCGATCTTGGCCGGTTTCATGACCACGTTCACCTTGAGCACGACAAAGTCGTCTCCAACCTTATTCCGGGCAACACACAGGTAATCCCCCGCATCTTTGTCCGTGACAGATTTCACCACCAGGGTCCCGTTGGCAAACACCTTGATTCTGGTATCAAAGCTGACCGAAAAAAAGAAAAAGAGGAGGATGTCAGTCTCCCATATGCTCTATCCTGGCTTCAGGTCACTGGAACGAAATGAAAACATGTGGTTCTGGGAACTATCTGGGCACACGGCTATTACCGCAAAATGTCACATGGGTTCTGCAGCCTGAAGGGGACTGTGTTCACAGACGGACATGATTGATTTACCACAAATAAGTCTGACTTGGTAGAGTCTGACCTTTGGCTGGCCTGTCCACGGATTCAGGGATGTGAAAATCAGCCAAAGACTTCCACCCTGTTAGTGGGGGTGTACGTGCATCACGTCTTTGCGTGACGGTCGGGGCACAGCTTATAGTAATGATAAAATCAGGCAAACTGCGACAGCCACGGAAAGAATGAATCTGAGCAAACTCAGTCAAGAAGTGGAGTTCTTCGTGAATAAAACACTTGAGAAACAACGTTTATCCTTGACAATCTCGTATTATATTATATCCCATTATGAAGCTGGAGACTGCCAGATGGCTACTCTATGCACCGTGTAATTGGGGTTATTTCCAGAGTTTTAATGCTAACATTGGGTTCTTTAGAACATGGAAATATCAATGTGATGTCTTCTTCCTTAGAACTCGTACCTAAAGCTGGAGGACATTTGCCAGCTAGCACCCCAAGCTGGTGTCGCATTCCCCCATGTGAAATGATGACGTTGGACCTAAGCCCACACACCTCTGGCCTAATAGTTCAAAAGCTTTTCAGCTTAAAGGGGCTGATAATGAGAAGAAGGGCAAGAAGGTCTTCACTATGCATGTGACCTTTTTCTAGTGGGGTGTCCTTGAGCAACTCAGAACTCATGTTTTGAATAAGAGGTGGAAAGACTTGGGGGGTTCTTCCTTTAAAAGCATCCAGGTTGAAAAATCTCCATGACACATAATTTATACTGGTGTTATTGGAGAAGGAGGGGGTTGAATTTAAATCCATGAATATTTCCTAAACTCTGCATTATTCAAACAGCGTGTGTGGAACTGTGTTGTAGAGCTACCAAAAAAATAAAATAAAAAAAGTCTGCCTATGGTTGAATCAACCTGATTATGGTGAATAAAATACAAACAGCTACTCACAATGACCAAATAAACCATTTTGTTGGCCGTGAGTGCAAATCAAGTCAACATAAATCAGTAGGAGAGGAGCAGACAAAGACATTTCAATGTGTGTTAGAGTTTAGAGTCCAAAACTTTGTATAGCAGCTCATGTCTGCCAGCCTTTGGAAACCTCGAAGCGGTGATTCCTAGCCTTGGTCCTAATCACAATCCACGGAGCGACCCAGAAACACAGACATGCCTACCCACCAGTGGGGATCGGGCTTCAGGAAAAGTTCTGATATCTGTGTTTTTAAATAGTCCCAATGTGTAGGCAAGGCATAGAGCCCGCTCTTTTATAAAACTCGCATGGGTTGTTTAATCACACTTTCCTAAGAATGCAATTAGTCAACATTTAGTAATAATGAAGCCGCAGAGACGGCGATCTGTGATTTATGGGGAGACACTAGCAGAACGGCTCACATTCATAGCGGAATCACATTCTGCTGCTGCCCTTCATTCACCGCTGCGTGAGCCGTGCCAAGAAGAGCTGGAAACAGTTCTTCCGCACATGGCAGTGCATCTGCCGAGCTGGGAGGCAGTCCAGGGAAAACTGCGTACGTGGTATTGTGGACAGAGTGTGCAAGGTTCACTCGGCACCACCCAACTGTCTCAAGTTAACACTCGGGCTTCAAGAAAGTGCCTTCTTCCAGTGTTGGAACGAGGTGGGGGAGGCCAGGCACAGCCGTGCAGAGCCCCTGAGCATTGGCTTCCTTCCTCGCATCCTGGGAGGGACTGATGTCCGTGTGAATTCCTGCCTGAGCGGCCGGGCTGTGGATGCTGGAGACACCATAAGCCAGGGTCTCCCCACCACAGCACCACTGATGCTTCCTCGACTGCATTTTGCCAACCATTGTCTCTGTGCTCTGTATCTTGAGACGTGTATTGAAGAGACATTGGCACTTCTGGATCTAGCCCACGGTTTCTCAGCCTGAGCCCTGCTGACATCTGGGGCTGGATGACTTTCTGGGGTGGGGTGTCCTGGGCACTGCAGGGTGCTGACTAGCAACCCTGGTCTCCACCTACCAGATGCCCGTGGCAGCCTCCACTCTAGTGTGACAACCAAAATTGTCCCCAGTCATTGATGAGTGTTCCCTGGTGGTGCCATCTGTCTAGCTGAAAACCACTGCAATAGGTAGATAAATAGATAGATAGATAGATAGCTGATGGATGGATGGATAGATGATAGATTAGATAGATGATAGATAGATAGATACATAGATAAGATGGATGGATGGATGGATAGATAGATGATAGATACATAGATACATACATAGATAAGATGGATGGATGGATGGATGGATGGATGGATGGATGGATGGATGGATGGATGGATGGATAGACATAAATAATATATGATAGATAGATAGATAGATAGATAGATAGATAGATAGATAGATAGATACATAGATACATAGATACATAGATACATAGATAAGATGGATGGATGGATGGATGGATGGATGGATGGATGGATGGATAGACATAAATAATATATGATAGATAGATAGATAGATAGATAGATAGATAGATAGATAGATAGATAGATAGATGATAGATAAGATGGATAGTTAGATGGCTGGATAGATGGTTGCATAGATGAATGGATGGATATGATGGATGGATAGATAGACAGACAGATGGTAGACCAATTGTCTTTCATGCCAGGTCAGAGTGTCTCAGCCTGGGCACTACTGACCTTTGAGATTGGATGACTCTCTGGGGTGGGGTGCCCTGGGCACTGTAGGGCTTTAAGCAGTGTCCCTGGTCTCCACCCACCACTTGCCAGTGCCCCCCCCCATTCCCTGAGTCATGTCAATCAAAAATGTCTCCAAACACTACCCAAGGTTCCCTGGGGCCAAAATAGCCCTTGGGCTGAGAACCAGTGCTCCAGGTCCATACACAGGGGAACGGAAGGCACTGGATGAGAAGGTGACTTTCTTTGCAGCCAAAATAAACTGTTAGAAATCGTTGTGCCGACCTGGTGCCCTAATCGTGCCTTTAACTTTTTTGTGTTCACACCCTTTCATTCTTAAGCTAAGGCCTTTTTATGATCGGATCTGCAACTGCGTCTATGTGTTTTGTTGAAATCAGACAATACACACAGAAGGCAACCTAAATGTTGTAGCTAATACTATCACTTAACATTTAATTAAAATATAATCATTAAAACGAAAGCTAATTGCTTCATTTCTTTTCTTGGGGAGGGGCAGGAAAGGGGGTGAAAGCCCAGGTGTTTGTTCCCAGTTTATAAAGACAAGATCTCTCTGGGCTAAAACGAAATGTCCCCCTCCCCAGCGCGGCACGCACTGGGAGTCAGGTCTGTGAGTCTTCGTCCCAGACACGGAGCCATTCCCTTCTCTGCCGGACCCCATGGAGAGGGCTCCCAAGATGGGCCCAGGCATGTTTTAGGCCCCGATCCCCAGCACCCAAAGGGGAAGCACGCGCAGGAGCGCAGGGACCCACGGCGAGCCGGGAGTGGGCACATACCTGAAAAGCGAGTCCATCATGCGCTTGGACGGCAACCGCCAGAGGATGCGCGGCCAAGGGTCCCCCGAGGCGCTACAGTCCAGGCGCAGGGTCCCGCCGTAGCGCACGTCGGTCCTCTGCGGGGAGGTGCCGGTGATGCGCGCGTTGGCTGCCGCGCGCTGCACGGTCAGCTGCACGGTCCTGCGCGCAGAGCCCACCAGGTTGGCGGCCACGCACTCGTAGCGGCCGCTGTCCTTGGGCGCCAGGTTGCGGATGTAGAGCGTGCCGTTGGGGAAGACGAACAGGTTCCCATTGATGAACTGCGATGGGCGAATCTGGGTCCCGTCCCACAGCACCCAGCGCACGCTGGGCAGGGGCGCGGCCTTGGCGGTGCAGTGGATGTGGATGCTGAGCCCCGGGGGCAGCGAGATGTTCTCCAGCTTCTCCTGGTGGATGACCGGCGGCAGGGCCGCCACGTGGAGGCGGATGGCCAGGCTGTCCGCGCCCGCCGCGTTGCTGGCCACACACTGGTAGACTCCTCTGTCGGAGAAAGAGGCCTCTTTGATGGACAGGGTCCGGTTTTCGTGCAGCGTGACCCTGCCCTCCACGGGGGACACGGTCTGCCACACCCTCCTGTCTGGGAAAATCCAGGAGATTTGGGGAGCTGGGGTTCCCTTGGCCAGACACTCCATGGCGATGGTGTCTCCCAGGTATACGGTGACGTCCTGGTAGTGGGAGGCGAGGATCTGGGGCTGCTGCACCGTGACAGACAGCAGGACGGCCATCCTGTCCACCCCGTGCAGGTTTTTGGCTGTGCACACGTACTGGCCTCGGTCTTGCACCTGTACCTTTCGGATGACAAACGTGCCGTTCTTCAGGACCTCGAACCGTTGCACTCTGGTGTTAGGGGTCATGAGAGCACCTGCAAGTCAAAACAGGCACAGTCAGGTTCCACGTAGACACAGCCTTGCAGGAAAAACCAAGAAGGAGGATTATTAGTGAGGTAGCTGAATTCTCCCCTTTATGTCCCAAACAGCAACAACGTAGACCAGCCCCCATCTCCGATATGCAGAAGACAGGCATTCTGCTGCACCATTTTTGACCTCACACCAATGCCCCCTTCAAGCAAAGCATGGGCAGCCAGCATGGGTTTGGTAGAGTGTTCTAGAAGTTGCATGAGGCCCAGCCCCCACCCCCAGGGGATCTCCTTGTCATTTCAGCTCCTAGAGAAGCCAGCTTGCCTCACTGGCACAGGTGTTGGCCCCCTGAGGTCCCCGGGCTTACAGCCCCCATCTGCCTCTCCCCGGCCAGGCTCCGGAGTCCAGCATGAGCCAGAGCGAGCAGGTCATTCCCTGCCCAGGGTGGCTGAGTTGAACCCCAGCTCATGCACTGCTAACATCAGGGGCCTGTGCTTCTCTCTCCCCACACCCTGTCCTCCCTATGTCGTGTATCACATCTTCATGGGGCTTTGCCAAAGCGAAGATCTGTGTTAACCAAGTGTTATGAGGCTTTGACATCTGGGTCATGGTGACTCTTGGTGGGAGGACGGCCTGTCCCAGGGCTAGGCAATTCCTGTAGTTAGCAAACAATTCACTTTTTCAATGCAAAGCAAGCCACCCAGAGGCCACACTCCCACCTCCTTGTCTAGGGGCTGGCTCTCTCACATGGCCTGGCTGCAATGCACTTGCCCTCATCTTCCCAGAGCAAGTACCAGACAAATAGCGGAGTCCCTGTGCCCCAGAGGCCACCGAAGTCATTCAAGCCAGCCAGTGCTAAGCTTGCTCACCCTGCGTGGCCTGTTTCTGCTGCAGAAACCACAATAAAGGCTCTTGGGCACGTTTCCCCCTCTCCCTCTGCCTGCCGACAGACCCTGGTCCTTCCCTGTGTGGTCCCCTCCTCATGGACAGTGAATAATAAACGGTCTTCCGTGGCAGGCATTTCCTGATGTACTGGCTTCACCCTTTCTGAAGAATAACAAACCCCGATTTAAAAACTGGAAAGCCCTAAGCTACAGCATTCTCTTCCTCTCCCATGCAGCTGGGTTCCTGGGTCCTGCTTCCACCACCGGCTCTCCGGTGAGCTCTGACAAGCTCCCTCTGTTGCGGCCGGCGGGAGAAGCTCATTTATGGCACGTGTACGTCTAGTGAGGGGGCATGGCCCAGGGATGCTCTGGTATCACACCAGATATGGAAACCCTATGGATTGATACGGATGGGATTTCCCAGGAGGGAAACAAAGTCACCATCCTCTTACCATGAAAACCCCATGGTGTTCCCCATTCGCTACTTCGAGCAATATTCCTTATTAAATCACTAGGAAAACATAGTGACGTCAATGTCGAGCTGATCAAAGAAGCCCATAATTCCCCTGTGCCCAGAGCCTCTGCTGAACTTTGGAACGTTCCCAACGTTGGTGAGATAAACCCAAGCAAAGAATGCACGGTTCCCTCGAGTGCTATTAGTATAAATCATTCCTGGATCATCAAAATGGAGAAGAAAAGAAAAAAAAAACCCTCTGATCAGAATCCAGGCCTGAAGGATATGGCTGTGTTGGAGTGAGAAAAAGGGAAAGAGGACGAGGCAGGTCTTTCATGGAGGCTGAGGCTTCTCGGATAATACTTTCCTCTGTCCCCAGGCAATTGTTTTGCCATTCAAAGGAGATGGTCATTTTTACAAAGCCAAGTGCTCTTCGGGCATCCCAGAGTTCCAAGTATACGCCATTGTTATGGGCTGAACTGTGTCCCCCAAAATGCATACGTTGAAGTCCCATTCCCTAGGATCTCAGAACATGACTGTTTGGAGATGGGGTCTTTCAAGAGATAATGAAGTTAAAATGAGGTCATTGGGGATGCACTGTAATCCAAGAGGACTTGTGTCCGTAGGGGAATAAGGGACACAGACACACACAGAGGGACGAAAACGTAAGGACATGGGGAGAACACGGGGTCTACATGCCAAGGAGAGAGGCTTCGGAAGGAACCAGCCTCAGCCCCACCTGGATCTCAGTCTCCCAGCCTCAGCCCCACCTGGATCTCAGACTCCCAGCCTCAGCCCCGCCTGGATCTCAGACTCCCAGCCTCAGCCCCACCTGGATCTCAGACTCCCAGCCTCCAGGAGCAGGAGAGAATAAAGGTCTGTCTATAAGGCAGCCAGTCTGCAGTCCTTTGTTATGGCAGCCCAAGCAAATGACCGCGACCTTATCTCTAGGTGCAAATCAAAGCAACGTCTGATGACCCCAGAGCAAGCTACATTTACAGTGGCAGCCAGTGGAAGGGCAAAGGCCATCTGCTCTCTTCTCCTTACCCTCATGGCACCCCACATGGGCGGTGAAGACTTTTGTGCTAGGCTTCTCTGGGAAAAGACAAGTGGTTCCTTTGTGAAATATTCCCGAGCGTAGGTCATTCTCTACCCAAAGAACCTATGACAAGTCTCTAGGGTCCCATTAAAATCTCACATGCTTTAGAGCTGACGGAGGAGCTCTGGTCCTTACTTCCTGTCCTCCTGAAGGAATATCCTTGTATCTAGGTTCTCAGATGTCCCCTTCTGGCCCATCCATCTGTCCTTTGCCCAGACTCTGTAGTTTTGCCTGAGGTCACAGACTCGGTAACCTCCTTCTACACGAGCCCCAGTTAAAATGCAGACACGTAAATGCCTTACCTGTGGAAACCTTTGTCCAGGTGATGAAAGGCGTGGGTTTCCCTGTGGCCTCACATGGGAACACGGCATCTGTCTCCGCAGTGACAGACACGGTCTGAGGGGATTTGGTGATAATTTGGGGCTTTTCCCCAACCATCCAGAATTTGGATGCAGGGGGTCCTCCCACAGAGAAGAGCTTTGAGCTGCTCTGATGGAAGCTTCCGGAAGCCTGGCCAGAAGATGCCATGAAGGGAATGGAGCTCCGGGTGGAGTAAACCACAGGGATGTTCTGTGAGTTTGTGGAAGGTGGCCCCGTGGCCCGGGGAGGGTACACTAATGGAGGTGCCGGGGGACCAAAGTCCATGTGGATGATGCTCTGAGAATGTATCCTATTGTACGGATCTGGGTTCACTTTTCTCTCTCTTATCACGGGGGCAGGAGAGGTAGGCATCTGGGGCTTCGCAGTAACTCCCAACTGTGGGAAAGAGAGAGTCCTGTTGAAAAAGAAAGGGAACCTTCCACTGGGATATTGAGGGACTCTTGAACTTGGAAGCTTGCCAACAGGGTCTCTGAGATCCGGGATGTTGTTACTCCCAAACACTTTGGAGTTGCTGTTGAATCGGTCTAGCCCTTGGTCAGTAAACTTAGTGGAAATGCCAGGTTTGGGCTTGTGTGCTGGAACAATGGGAGTTGTCGTACTTGAAAATCTTGGAGTCGTCAGGGGCTTATTCTCTGGCAAGACCCTTGAAGGATATGCCGTTATTCCTGGTTTACTGGTCAAGTGACGAGGGGGCTGGAAAGTCACAAAGTATCTAAAGGAGCCTTCTGTGGCCGTATGTGGTGGCCTCGCCGTCCCCCTCGGAGGGATGGGTTTGGCAGGAGCTCTGGCTGGCTGGGGGAAGACTTGGACTCTCCCGCCCTGGTGCTTACCATCGGGCCCACGTGGAAGACTGTTTTGGGTCTTTCCATCAAATGCGTCCTTCTCCAACTGCTCCTTTGGAGCTGAGTTAAATTTATCCTGGTTGGAAGAAGGGGTTGATAATTCATTTGGTGTCAACACATGCTGAGTTCCCTCATTTTTCACTGGGGGTGCTTTGGCTTCTGGGATCCCCACATAATTCAAGAAAACGTTTTCCTCGGGAACCGTTGATGTTGGAGGTGTCTTTGAAGTAAGAGGTGTGGGCTCTGTGAAGGTCTGGACTGAGGGCATGAGAGTGGTGGCCAGGAATGGGGATGCTGTCTTCTCCAGCGGAGCGGGCGTTGGGATGTGATGCGGAGCTCTAATTTCAGCTGGAGTGGTTTCGCGATGCCCTTGAGCATGGATGGTGGTTTCTGCCTCACTTGAAGACGGCTCTGCTTTTAGGCTCGAGACAGTGGTTGAAGCAACCACTTCTTCTGGTTGAAACAATGTAGGGGCTGCAACTGGGGGTGGAAATTGAGGAGGAACACCCAGGTCCTCCGACTGTTTAAGAAAGGGTGAGACTGGAAGGGTTTCCACAGAGCTGGTAACAGGTGCGTCTGTCTGCAGCTTCCCAGGCCAGACAACCCTTGGGGGGTTCCAGCGTGAGGTGGCCGGAAAGCTAGGTGGAGCCGATTCCTCGGGAAATTCGGCCACGGTGGAGACCTCAAAGCCAAGAGGCGATGCGGCATTAGCGGAGGCATGGTCAGGCACCGAGCTGCCGGTTCTGTAGTCATTGACGTTTGTGACACCGGAATGCTTCAGTTCTTCTCCGTCCCATACAGGCTTATAGGTGACTGGAATTGTGTCTTGGAATTTATTGGGTGGCAAGTGCCTTTTTGTGGCCGTTGTCACAGAGTCTTCCACTGTAGCTATCCCATGCGGGTCCCCAGTTGTCAGGGAAACGGTTGTAGACAAGAGCACAGTTTCCAATCCGGGGGCGCTGATATTTTTATGTTTGTTTTCGGGGGAAGGGCTGGGTGTGGATGCAGAGACTGGCGAGCTCACTGTAGAGGTGAAATAGCGGTGTTTATTGGGCCTCTTCCCGTGTTTCCTTCGTGGGGTCCCCTTGGATACGGCTTCTGCCTGCTTCTCCGGCTCCGACGGCTTGGAGGCACCAGCGGTGCTGTCAACCCAAGCTGTTGGCCCCGGCGCCCTCCCCGCGGGCTCCGCGGCCTTCGCTTCAGGTGTTTGAGTAGGTCGAGTAGAAAAAGCCTCCGTTGGGGCAAGAGTCGTGGGTGCAGTCTGTTTATGGCGGTGTCGGAATCTGTGGGGGCGCAATCTCCTCCTGCCGTTGGGTCTTCTTCGAGAAGGATGAGTGC
Organism: Ursus americanus; assembly: GCF_024610735.1. NCBI lineage: Eukaryota > Metazoa > Chordata > Mammalia > Carnivora > Ursidae > Ursus > Ursus americanus. Next base: position 120,941,669 of record NC_142164.1, on the reverse strand, counting down.
TCAGCCCCAAAGGCGAAGTGGCCTTTTCTGCTGGCATCACTGCTGTTACTGTGCTGGTGTCTTTGTCAAAGAGGGCGCCACGTGGGCTTTCCCTGGGATGTTTAAAGGGGGTGGTGCCATTCACTCCCGGGGTAGAGTCAAGCACAGTGGTAGATTCGATGCTCATGCCCATACTCTCAGGACTTCCGGACTTTGTGGGGTCTCTCTCTGGCATATTTCCTTCCCGTAGCGTCTCAGAATTCTCCTCTATGCCCTTTTCAATCAGCGGGTTGCCTTGAGTGCTTAAAGCACCTTTCACAAGCAGAGCATCGTCTGTTCCTCCCTGTGGATGTCCTTCTGATGGGGCATCTGGCTCCCCTAATGTGAGCCCTTCTAATGGTTCAGATGCCCCCGAGTCCTCAACCCACAAGACGGTGGTTGGCGTAAAGGGAGTGGAGGTCAGCTCTTCCATGTTGTCTTCATCGGGTTGTGGGTTGGTCTCCAGATCTGGAGAAATGTACGGGACAGTCTCAGACTCAGCCAAGGACATGGCGCCCAATGGAGACTCATACGCATTTGATGTAGGCTCTGGCATGGATCCAGCACCGACGGCAGGCCAGCGCTCTGTGGTTGTGCTTTCACTGGGGGGCTCCTCGTAGACCAGGTCCAGGGTCTGCAGAGTAGGAGAAGACTCATGAGGCATGGATATCGGGGTGCTGGCTGTAGCCCACTGGGGGTCAACTTCAGTGGGACTTGTATCCTCAGTCTTAGAAAAGCCATGGTCAGTGAATTCTTCCAGATGTGTGCTTGTCACTTGGGGCTCAGCAAGAATTAATCCATCGTGCCCGCTTTCCAGTCCCATCCTGGCTGAGGACACAGTACCGGAAACCTGACCGTCCTCACCCAACAGAGACGCATCTGCTGAGCTCTCTTCGGCACTGGTTGTGGTCTGTGCAGGTGGTAGCGAGGGGGGAGGAACAGCAGGCAAAATGGGTGTCACTTCTGGACTCACGGATGGAGGAGTGGTGGTTTTAATGGCCTGGGGTATTTCAGTTCCCTTCGGGAGATTCTTCCCACGTACTCTGGCCAAAATATCTGCCCAATGCTCTGGATTAATCTGTTTGTTTGCCATATTTATCCTTCGCCTGGACTCAAACACTCTGCGACCTTCGGCGATGTTGCTCTCAGGTTCTTTTTCAGAATTCTTCCAGGGTTTGAGTTTTCTTCGCCCTTTCTTGGGTTTCTTGCCTCCGGCGATGGCATCATCTTTTGTTTTGATGAGTACCTCTTCGTCCTTTGCGTGTAGACCCCCTCTTGAAGTGTTCTCTTCGTCTCCTATGCCTGAACCCCCTTCGTCCTCCACGACATCTCCTGGCACTCTGGAAAGAGTCTTCCCACCTGGGTGTCTGCCCTTCTTGGATGACCTGCCAGATCCTTTCTTATTCACTGTGACGCCCACAGTAAAATGATCCGCCCCTTGCTCGTTGACAGCCACACATCTGTAGTAACCGCCGTCACTGACTTGGACTTTTGGGATGGAAAGAGTTCCATTGGCCAACATGTAGGCATGTGAGGTGTTAGCTGAATTATTAATTATCCGTTTGTTTGGAAGAATCCAGCTGAGCTGGGCTTCAGGGATGGCCAGAGCACTGCAAGGCAACAACACTGGTTCCCCTGGGTTCTTCTGAATCGTTACTGTATGACTATCCGATGGCTGAGTGGCAGCCGGTTGCACAAGGACCCTGTATACCATCCGATCCATTTCATCCCTCACCTGAGCAACGCACTGGTACAAACCCGAGTCCGACTGCTCTGTCGATTTGATCTTCAGCCAGCCGCTGGTCAGGATAGAGAACTTGCCGTTCTCATCCTCCATGGGTGCTTTGAGGACAGAGCCATCCGGGAGCACCCAGAAGATGGACGGACTCTCAGAAGCCTTCACGTTGCAGCTCAGCTGGCATGGGCTCCCTTCCAACACAGTCTGAGCTCTTTGCACTGCTCTGTTGGGCTCGATCATCACCCAGCTTCTGCTCCGAGACCGCCTTGCCTCTTTGGTGGACATCGTTAATGCATAGTGGGAATAATAGGAGAGCAGCACCTTTTTGGCCGTACTCTGACGTCGGTTGAGCTGGAGATCTATGGTCGGCTGCATGACCCATTCCGGTTGCGCAAGAATGTGGGCTCGGACGCCCGTGTAGTAGAGAGCATCGTCATCCACGTCTTGCCTGTACTGGTAGGTGACCCTGGGGTCTTCGCTGAGCATGAGCTCTTGGTTCAGCCTCACTGGGACCTCACTGTAGTAGGCGATCAGTTTCCACAGCTTCTCATAGTTTTCCCGAGTCATCGGACACTCGAAGTCCAAGGCAACCGTTGCATTTATATCAATCTCTTGAGGGTCTGTCTGGTTCAGGTGAATTTTGTACACATCCATTGGCTTCTTGATGTCACAGACCAAGTTCACTGTGTTCCCGTGCTCGTCAGTCATATTCAAAGAGATGTTCCACGGGGGGAATTGGAAGCCCTCCAGGGCGAGCTGGCTGTCACCGTCCTCTTCTGGTTCCTGCTCCTCCTCGCCGTTCCTGCTCCTGTTCTGTCGCAGAGGGGACTCGATGGAAGGCTTCTGACAAGTAATGTCCTTTAGCTTGTGAATCTCTCGTTGGTGCAGTTTGGGGGGACTGGAGCACATGGCACATAACTGACCACCTTCATAGGCTTTGTCCTTCTTACACTTCAGAGTCCCTGAAACAAATAATCAAACAAACATGCTCTGAGGGAATGAACCCAAGACTGGCACGCCTTGCACACGCAAGACAATGAAGGCTTCGTGTGCACCTTTGTCACCTCAGTGCACGTCCCTCACGATTTAAGACCTTACCCCGTCTGTGACTTCACCGATGACCTTCAATCAGTTTAGCAGGGAGGGTGGTAAGAAACCACCATTCTAGAACTACTTCACAATGAATAGTGAATACCTTTTTCAGAAGTATTTTTAACTTTTTTTTTTTAAGGAACTCTATTCCCACCCCTTATACAACTTAACTTCTCTAAAGATCCAGGAAAATCTACATCAACAAGTAAACCAGTGAAAATAGTTCCAGGTTAAAGGACCCACTTTTGCCATGAATCACATCAAATGTATTTTTTATAATGTTTTTCTGTTGCTGCAATTTTTCATTTCAGGCAGTGACTACATTTTGAATTTATATTCTACTCTTGGCTTCGTAGACATCAAGTCTTCTAGGATGTTCTCCTCATCTGGTCACTGCTCTGCCTCTCTCACTCTTTTGTCCTTCTCGGCCCACTGACTCATTAGTGATGGCGTGTTCCTTGATTTGGCCTACGTCCCATTCCATCTTGCTCTGCCCCATCATCCATGGCCTCACCCACATGTAGGTTTCCATCATCATCCATTATCCAATGATGGCTCCCACACGTGCTTCTCCAGTCAACACACATCTTATGAACTCCACAGCCAATTTTCTACTTGATGTGTCTGTTGCAAAGTCACAAAGTCTCCTCCAACTGACATTTGCAAGGTCAAATTATGTTTTCTCCCTGCTCCGGACCTAGATGCCTTTTCTAAAGCGATACGGAGCCACACTACCTCACGTTGGGGAAAGGAGAAGACTACAGTCCTCTGGATATCTGCCCTCTTCTTTCCACTCTCACTGGGAATAAACCTGTCAAAGAGCCATCATCTACAGCTTGGAGCTACATGAAAGTGGGACATAACACGTGTGTGCAGGAAGGTCCTAGATGGGCATAGGCCAAGATGCTACGTAGAAATTGAGGACAGCAAGACCTCTTAAGGGAGATGATTTAAAAAACAATTTGTTTTAAGATTCTATTTATTTATCTGAGATAGAGAGAGAGAAAGCAAGAGCCGGGGAAGGGGCAGAAGGGCAAGCAAGAGTCCCCACTGAGCACGGAGCCCCACACAGGCCTCCATTCCAGGACCCCGAAATCATAACCTGAGCTGAAGTCAGGCGTTTAACCTCCTGAGCCACCTAGCAGCCCCAAGGGAGGTGACATTTTAACAAAGCTCTGAGCGCTGAAACTAAGCCAGACCCTGGAACATGTGGTCTTTGCGGGTGCAATGACACTGAGTGGGAAATAGGTTTGGAAGGTGTAAGGAAGCAAATGGACAGCAGTGTGGCTACAGTGAGTGACTAAGTGGGGGACCCGACTGTTGCAGGAGAGTGCGCACGGTTTTGTAGGAACTCCTAGTAAGGAGTGTACGTTCCATCCCACGAGCAATGGGAAATCAGTGGACGTTTAGGCAGCAGTGTGGCAGGACCACACACTTCCTCTGGCAATTTGTATGGACAACTGCTCTGGGTAGAGATGATTGAAGTAGGGGTGACCAAGGCTGCAAAGACCCGCCCAGAAGACCCGACTCTCCTCCTAGAGAGACAATAAAGGAGCTGGACCCAAGCTGGGGGCCATGAGGATGGACGTGAGTCAACAGACTTGGGATATGGTAAACCCAATGGGATCGAGGATGGGTTTCAAGGTGCAGCTTGAGGAAGGGGGGATAACATGCAGAACATCCCTCTCCCCCATTCTTAAGAGAATAACGTCATAGCCACTGCTAGTGTTCTCTTCTCCAAACTTCCTTGAACACCTCCTCATAGGACAGGGATGCGCCTAAAATCCCCCACTTAGCTGTAACCCAAAGCTGCAGTAACACTCCAGATATCGATTTGAAGACAATCGTAGTCAACCGGATATAACTGATTAAATGATCATCGCTTTCGATTTCACCGAAGGATGCTTCCATTCTGGAACGGTGATGTCCTAACATCAAGGTCGTACACTTTGCACGAAGGCTCCCACCATACTGATTTGGTGACATGCTCTTCACAAGATAAAGCAACGTCAGAACACCAGAGAATGGAACCGTTTCAGAAGGGTCAGGAATGTGCCGCTGGGAGCCACGTTCGCTCTGCTCTCCTGGCTTACCTTTCGATTGGGCGTCCCACTCCAGAAGCCACCTCATCTCGCAGTCACACGACCACGGATTCCCATGCAGGTAAAGGTTCTCCAGAAGCGGCATGCTGGGCAGCATCCCCACGGGCAGAGTCCTGATCCTGTTGTCTGCGAGGTAGAGGTGTCTTATGGTGGAGAGTCTGAAATAATCCAGAAACGTCAGCGTGGAGAACGTGCCGGGATGCAGCTGGTGCAAGAGGTTTCCCTCTAAGTGGAGCAGCCTCAGGGATGTCAAGCCACTGAATGCTTGCGGGTGGATAAATTCGATCTTGTTGTGGTCAATGTGCAGCCTCATTAAGCTCCAGAGCCCCTGCAGGGTCTGTCCTGTGATCACACGCAGCTTATTGTAGCTGAACTTGAAAACCTGCAGAGACAGGGGCGCGGCGGAAAATCCTGTTTATCATTTACAAAGCCACAAGCAGGGACAGAAACCTGAACAAAGGGCACGGAAGTAATGACATGAAGCTGGTTTTTAACCTAAAAAAAAAATGGCAATTTTATTCATCGTTAGGGAGCAGTAGATCGTTCCCACTATTCATTAAGGGTCGTACAGGCTGCAATTACTGATGCTCGTAAAAGGGCAGGTTTACCTGGAGGGAGCCGAGGTCTCTTAAAGCCCCGTCCGGGATGCTGGGGATGTCGTTGCCATGAATCATAAGGAGCTCCAACTTGGTCAGTCCCGCAAACGAGGTTTCTGACAAAGCCTGTATACTATTAAATCTAAAAACAACAAAAAGAATGATAATAATAATTGGAATAAGAAACAGTGAATGCTTCAATCCCATCTGGGAAAGATTCTGCAGCCTGCCCAGGAGCGAGTTAGCAAACCGTTGACTCTGAGGTCTACCGGTGCAGTTCCCAACGCACATTTGTTGCTCTGTGTTCACGTCTGTTACCCTGGTCAAAAGGTAAGTGACGTATTTTTTATTCGTCTTCATTCAATCCAGGAATATTCACTGGATATTTTGACTAAGAACATGCTAATGGATCTAGAGGAGATTTTAGGGAAACAAGTAGGGTTTAAGATGTTAAAGGAAGTCGGTCCGAATGGCTCTTCCTTGGAAACTTGCACTGGAAAGGGTCAGTAATGATGAATGCAGAGAATTAGCATGAACGCAAAGAAACCGGCAGCTGGGGAAGTAGCTTTGCATCATAAAACAAGAGAAAGAGGTGCTCCAGGCTTGAAGGACCAAATGAAAGAGCAAACCGCCCAACACACCGACACCATATTTCACAAGCACAAGTGGCCATTTCTGATGGATTCTCTAAATTACTTGTAAACATTCTGGTGTGTTTTGGGTTTTGTGTTTGCATCCACATTGGTACAGATGTTTCCTTGACCAATCTGAAAATTCCTCATTGCTAGTTTGTTGGTGGCACAAGGGACTCCCCAGAGTCAATCGCTGGGGAAGGGATTGCGAAATGAATGAAGAATCCTGTAGTGCAGGGTTGTGACTTTGTGCCATTCCTTCTGCTGAACTGAACACATCTAGCCTGACATTCCGTATGTCTTCCTCTCCCCTAGGAAAAAGGAAACAGACCTGAAGACAATGCAGGTGAAGTGCTCATAGCCTAGAACACCAGATGACACCAGGTCTAATTTTCTTATACACACATATGTGCTTGAACCCAGACCCCAAATGAGAAGTGGAGATGTGGGTAATCACTCCTCCCAGCTCTAGGAAGCATCACCTTTCAGCTATGAATTCCAAGAAATACCACCTCTGAGAGCAAAACCACTCACTTCGATTGCCTGGAACTCTTCACAGAATTACTTTAAACATTGGGTTGTTTTATAAGACCAACTTACACAAAGGAAAGATCTGATGGAAGGAAACATATCTTGTCTCATTAGGAAAATGCGATAGCGATTCAAAAGGAGGCACAGAGGAAATAGAGTAAAAATGTAATCATGGTTCCCATTTGTCATTTAATTCATGGAGTCAATGGACAATTATATACAGAGGTTCCCCCTTCTGGATTGTATGGACGGTGTCCGGGGACATGCCTGGGCATCACAACTGGGTGGGGGTGTGATAGTGGCATCTGGTAGGTATAGACCAAGGGTGCTGGTAAACATCCTACAATGCACGGGGTGACCACTCACAAAAAATGACTCAGCCCCTAATATCAAGAGTGTTGAGATTTGGAAATTGCCCAAGCAGAAGAGACTCGGCCTTTTGGTCTATCTATTTGTCCATCCATCCATCCATCCATCCCTCCCTCCATCATCTGCCTACCTATCAATCCATCCACCTATCCATCTATCATCTATCTATCCACCCATCCATTGATTCATCCATCCATCATTTATCTACCTACCTATCCATCTATCTATCCATTCATTCATCCATCCATCCATCATCTATCTACCTATCCATCCATCAACACATGCATCCATCTATCATCTATCTATCCACTCATCCATTGATTCATCCATCCACCATTTATCTACCTACCCATCTCTCTATCTATCCGTTCATTCATCCATGCATCCATCATCTGTCTACTTTCCATCCATCCATCCACCTATCATCTATCTATCCATCCAACCATCTATCATTAATCTATCTATCTACCCATCGATCGATCTATCAACTATCCATCTATGGTAGTGGTCTGAACCGGGGTCGTCTTGCCCCCTGGGGGCATTTGGCAATATCTGGGGTCATTTTCGGTGATCACAACTGGGAAAGGGGGAAGGTGCTACTGGCATCAACACCATGCAAAACGGGACAGCCCCCAAAACAAACTGTCCTAAGCAAAATGGAAATAGTGTCCCAAGTAGACTGAAACTGAAAACACAGAGTCTAACCCAAACTGGGATGGTGTATGAAATGATGTACTGCCTCATTCCCTTATTATTTAGGGTCTACAGTGAACTCTGTCTGGGATGGTGAACCGAACAGGGAATGCAGGGCAGAATCCAAACTCGTTTCCATTTCTTGATGCCTGAGGTTTGCCTGGAAAGTGGGAGAATAGGATCAGGTGAGGTAGGTGGGGTTGGCAGGCACCAGGCAATCTAGGAACTGGGAGGCCACGGGAGGGAGTGTGTTTCATTTGTTCCAACTTCAATGGGAAATGATTGGAAGGTTTTAAGAAGACGATCGATTCCAACTAAGGTATGTGTGAGAACAATGCTTGCTCCATGGAGAGGGAGTAAGTAAAATCCCCCGAGAAGACCCTGAAGGTAAGACGAGTAGAAAGACCAGAAGGAGGAGGTCGGTCTTGGGACAGAGCAGGTGAGAGTCAAAGGCTCAGCCTCGAAAACAAGTCAGAAAGTCTGATGCTCTTTGGTGCATCTTAGTCCAAGGCTGTGCTATGCTCGCTAGCGTTTTGTGTCTATGCTGAAAAAACTTCTCACTTCCACTTGGACATTCAACTATGATGGTGGGTGCGAAGATGGAGAAGATGCAGGGACGGAGTGTGTTTGAGGACCGAGAACGGCACTGTTTGGACTCCCTCACGCCTGTATACATCCTCCCCCTTCCGGATGGGGGGCATGCCAGCTCAGGAACCTGTCCTACTGGATCCTCTTGGTGCTTGTTTTCAATAGGCATTGGAGACCAACAGATGCACCGCTTGCTGGTGGCAGAGTTGTGAATGGGGAGACTTTGTGGGGACAGACAAAAGCCAAAGGGACTGCCTGAATGCCAAGAGGAGGAGGCATTTTCTTCCCTCGCGTGCAGAGGAAGGCTCTGTGCACCCACCTGACACCCAGCAGGGAGATGGGAAAATCAGTGCATCGCTCCGGGAAGAGAGTGAAATGACTGCATGCAGAGTCTGCAACATAACCGACCACTCGCCCTCCTGTGCAGAAGGCCTTCCTCACCTGTCGATGGACGGTAATGGACCTCGGGACCGTCTCAAGAGAAATGTTTTCTAGTATCTCAGACATACAGGTGAGACTCCTTTACCGATACCGGTTAGGATCGCAAAACAAATTTACAAATTAAAAAAGGGCAGTGTGGGAAATTTGGGAAATTCCGAAAGAGGTCATCCCAACGAGTCTTTTCATCAAAGGGAAAAAAAAATCTTTAAAGGTCTATAAATATGACACTCAGTGGATGACTTTTTTTTTTTTTTTTTGGTTGTTGTTTGTTTACTAAAAATACTTGGAAAGTAACTTTTGAAAAAAGCTCTAGGGCTGTCCAAACAGGAAACAGCAGATCTCTCTTTCCATGCTGACGGAGGACCCTGAAAACATCTGTGTGGGAATAAAAGATTTCATTAGTGCTTTGCCAATAATCCCTCATTCCTTGAGAGTTTTCTCCTCCTTCCAGATGGCTAGAAGACAAACCAGACCCTGAGAACTATCAGAAGACGTTGCTCTTCGTTCCACACACCCCCCAGCCACAAAATGCAAGATGACAGTCTCATGAATCTAATTTGAGATTGATTTTCAGAGAAAGTGCTGACATAGAAGAGAGATCTTATTGATTGCAATGAAACCATGCCGTATTGATTTGCGTTACCAATTAAGCCAGATGGAAGTAACATATGTGGGTGCAGTGAACCTACTTCTTCTGTTTTTCTTTTTCCTTTAATATCACACAACGGCATCTCAAAATCATATTGCCATCAATAGGAAAAGAAAGATCTTGCTATCTATGTTCTACTCCAGTGGCAGAGTTTTGGGGAGACCGTAATTCATAGTCTTTACCATTTAGAGTTGGTTAAAAGGCAACCCACGGAAGCTATGTTCTAACTGAGAAATCAAGTTTCAGCAGGACGAAATATTTCCACGTAAAGACAAATAGAGGGAAAACGTCACAGAAATTGTGAGGTATATACAGCTTGACCTGCCGTGGGCTCGTGGTGTTGCTAGGACCAAGCCATCACATCGTTAACCCTGTGGTTAACTTTTGGAGGCCTGTGGCATCGTCTCCACCCCGGTTTCCAACCTGACAGCCAGTAGGGAAAATACTGATACCCCCCCACCAGACCCTCAACGCACAACAGGTAACACATTCAAGCCTTCTGAGTGGGACGCACAGCAGAAAACCATTCTTCTCCACCACCCCCAGCCTCACATGTTCTTGGGGACTCTACGAAGGCCTGTGTGATGGTACCTTCACTCTGTGCTCTGCCAAGGGGTCCGGCTTGAGGGACAAGGAGGTGAATCACAGTGATATGGGACAATATGCTGAGAGTGGTTCACGAGAGCAACAGCCCTGAGACAGAAGCATGGTGCCCACCGGCAGGTGCAAGAAAGAAGAGCAATCAGAGATGAATTCCATTTTCCTTTCTACAAACGTAACTAGCTGCTCTCCCTCTCCTCTCTCCCATTCGGCAAGTCATGTGCCCCCCTAAATTGTAAGGTTGTAAAAGGGAAACCGGTTTAAGGATTGATATCCCCTCTTCTGGCAAGGATGAACTGTTTCCCCTACTGAGCTAGCCTTACTGTGGTTGGATTATCTGAAAATCCAGCCATAGGTCTCCCAAGATTTTATTGAGAAAACTATGTAATGATCTACTCCCTTCGATGACGGAAATTCCTATCTCACTGTCTTAATTCCCATTCTCTTCTTCAACGACTAGCGGCCTTTATAAATGCAAGAAGTTTTTTTTTTTTAAACTCTGTGCTATAAGATGTCCTAGCATATGTACAATTATCTGTGCATTGACTCAGGTTTGGTCATTTCATTTTACCAAAATGTCCCATCAGTGGCCGGTCCTCAAATCCTAAGTTAATTTTGTTGTCTTGTAGGTGGTGGAAAATAGCTTATGTATTTTGTTGAGGAAGTCCAAATAATTGTTTATAAAGTTACACGTGTGTACCTATAATTCATGGCAACTAATATTTATGTATAGAAAGCGTTTCTGCGTATGGAACGGAATTTTAAAATAAAGAAGTTCTATCTGAAAGGCTGCATGAAAATATCTCTTAAAATACAACCGTATTTTAAAGAGGCAAAATCTGCAGGAACTCTTTTATTTCCCCAAGATCATAATCGCATCATCCAGGTAACTTACAGAATGTCAGAAATGTCCAATTTATTTTAAAATTATTTTTAATAGCTTCTAAAGTCTATTTAAGTAAGTGTATTTATATATTTACGTCTGTGTCCAATACTTTCGTTCATATCTACTATCTGGAAAATAATTGTTATCAAGGGAAATGTCTGGACACACTGAGGTTGCTCACGATGCTTGGTTATTAAACCTTGTGGCTGCAGTTGATGGATAAATTCAGATAACCGCCCCCAAAGGACTGCATGTGGTATAGCTAACATGCATCACCCCCGATTCTGCACATATCAAGGTATGCAATGCTAGAAAGAGCGACACAGAGGGGAATATGCATTGACGGTTACGTCAATGCACATACATGTATGAAACAAACAAACACGCGAGCAAAGGGGCTGAAATTGTTCAGTAAGAATGTGGTACAAACCCCAGATTGATTCTTTCCACATGTTTAGAAATCCCAGCGGGCACAGAAGCCAAGGAGCGAAATGTGCAGTGGACCTCACTAGGAACGTAGCAGGTGCAAGGGTGAGGACAGGCGAGCGTGGGTCGAGGATGTCCCCAGAGCACGATCAGCACCACGGAGAGTGCTGGCCAGTGCGCGTGCGTTGGCATCTTGTCGGGGTGCGTTATTCCTGGACACCTGTTGGGGAACCACAAAATGATATCCATTTATGGCCAGGTCGCTCTTATGCTCAGCAAATGTTGTTCCACGTGTGCCCTGGGATTTAGGGCTTCCCAAGACGTCATATGGTATCCTTCCGCGACACAAGATATCTGAGCCAAGAAACACGAAAGTTATTTTCCTAATCTTTTCCCCATTAACTTTAATCATTATGTAAGATGCAGTGTGACTTGCTGACTTTGAGACTACGATTTGGAAATCGCAGTGGGTGATGAGCGAGGGTATGTATGGCATAGACACACAAAAATATATACATTTGTGTCCATATACACATAATCGTGTATGTATTTGTATATATGTAGAGAGAGGAGAAAGATCTTTATGTTTCTATAATAATAAAGGAATTAAATTAACTGTGTGTCCGCCCCCAATGTTAATTCCGAGCCATTATGGAGGGTACATATTCGAATTTTACAAAAAATTCTCAAGAAGGTCGTTACTAAGAGTGTTCCCTTTCTTTCAATAACATTACTTAAAGTTTTCAAAATAGTTTCTGGAGGTGTTTAAAGGGTTCGCACTCACTAACGCAAAATGTGTTCCATTATATGCGGGTCTGTGTACCATCCTTAATTTTTTTTTTTTCTTAGAAGATCCACTGGGTTACAACGATGCACGGTCGTTGTTCATCGGGGACGCAGTTTGTAAAATGTGACATTAAACGACGAGGAAAGGAATTACCCGATGACGTATGTTCAGGCAAAGGAAAACAATCCGTGAAGTCATACACACAAACATGGAAATGCTTGGATATTTCAAATAATAGGCTGCCTCAGCCGTCTCGTTTAGAATGCCGTGGTTATTTTTTTCATGCATTGGCCATCCCTTAATCATCTTATATGTTTGTCATCTCTTGCATGAAGCTTGCTTAAAAATAGCAATGCACGTGGAAAGTAAAGTGCACACCACAGAAACGCGCCTGCTCTGATATCAAACTCATCCACTCACACAGGCTATGGGCATCCCAAATCCGGAGCTTTTCCATCCTTTAAATCACCTCCAAATAGATATTGTCTTAAGCCCAAGCCCTTGTGCGCCCTATCTTTGAGGGGCGCGTCAAGAGCACTCCGTGCAGACAACCCTGCGAGAAGCAAATTCAGACGCTACCTCTGCGCTCGGGGGCGAGAGGGTCCCTGCAGCCCGGCCGAGTGCAGCCTCCCCCGGCGGCCTGCGCTCTCGCCCTCGGCGCTTGGCTCCGCCGCCCGCGCCCGCAACGCGCGCTGTGCCCAAAGGCGGCCCCGGCCCCGGCGTGGCGACGCCTGCTCCGCAGCCTGCGTTCTCGCCAGGTCCTCCCAGGAGACCGAGAGCGCGCGTCCCCAGGGAAACCTAGGCCTGGCGCCGCGGGCGGAGGCGCCCTGAGCCCGCAGGGCCGCTGGGGCCGGCGGGGAACACGAAGAGGCTGGGCCGGGGCGGGCGAGCTGGCGCGGCGGCCCTGCGCCCTGGCCGGCTTCCAGCGCCGCTCCAAGGAAAAGATGGGCTTTCCCGGAACGCAGCTCGGGTGGCCGCCGGGTAGCCCCTGCTGGGACCCGCACACCAGGAACCGTCTCTCCCCGGTGATGACTTCTCCAGCTTCCGTGCGGCTCAATCCCCAGCGGGCCGAGGGTCTCTCCCTTTCCAGGGGAAGAGGAGGAAGTGGGGGAACTTCAGCGCTGGGCGCCCGAGGGATTCGGGGGGAGGCCCCGCAGCTGTGCTGTCCCCTCCAACGTAGGGGGGTTGGGGGCCCCCTGGGCGCCTCCCTGGAAACCAGGGATGGGTCGGAGCGAAGATGCCAGTTCAGGGAGGGAAGGGGTGAGGGAGAAAGGGATCCTCCCGCAAGATTCGGCTTCTCCCCTGCCTCCGCACTGGCCCCTCGGCCTCAGTGCCAGGGACAGTGCCATGCGTCTCTTCGCCGTCGCCCTCGCCCAGCCTTTCCCTTGGCCGAACCCCAACTCCACCCCTCCAGCAAAGCCCGCGCCCCCAGGGCGCCCAGACTGCCCTTGGTCCTCACCTGTCCTTCGGAAGCCGCGACACACGGGAGCGGGGCGCCCTGAGCATCCGCGGGGCCGGGGCGCGCGAGTCACCGCCGGGGGTCCGCCGGGGCCATGCCTTTCCCGGGCCGGGGGCGAGGCAGCGAGGCTTCCCAGCTCGGCGCGGCGAGCCGGCTCCCTTTTATTCGCGTCGCCGAGAGGCTTCCCCGAGTCCACGCCTCGGCCCACCCCCACCCTGCCCTGCCCCACCCCGGGGAGACGGGGCGCGGGCCCGAGCCAAGGGACCCTGGCCGCGCGCTCTGCGCTCAGCCCTCCTCGCGCCTCTTCATCGCGCTTCGGCCCGGGAGGGCACGCCTCGCCCACTCCTGCTGGAAGAGCGGCCGCGGCCCAGTGCGCACGGCTTCGGGACGGAGTGTTCCTGGTCCCGGAGGCAGTCCGGGGACCAGGGGCAGGGGGAGAGGCAGGGAGCGCGCGGCGAGCCGCGGCGCACAGTCCGTGCCCGGAGCGCTCTTCCTAGCAGGGCTGGAAGGAGGCTTTCTTCCTTTCCCGGGAAGGGAGAAGGAGCAGGGTTTGCACTCCTCCGGGCGGGACGGAGTTTTCTCTGGCAGCTTCTCTGCACCCGTGTGCAGGCGGGAACCGGCTGCGCCCCGCCGGCAGCCCCCGGCTGCAGGCCGGGCTGCAACGTGAGACTCGCGGCCACGCCCTCCCGCCTCTCCTGTTGCTCCTGGACGCCCGCCTCTCTCCAGCCGCCAGAGTCTTCCTGCCAAAAAGGTGGGACTGCGCTCCTCCCGCCCGACAAGCCTGCGGGGGTACCGCCAGGGCGGGGAAGTGTGGGGAGCCTCGGGGTGCTAGCAGGGGGACGTGGGAACGACATGGGGAGAGGGCAAAAGCTGCAGAGGCAAAAGCACCAGCGTCTATAACCCAGAAGGGGAGGAAAGAGAGGGCCATCTGCCTTCCAGAAGGAATCAGACAGGAGGAAAGTAGGAATGGCTCAGGTGAGTGCAGTCACCAGCGGAGGACCTCCTACCCCCCTGGGGCAAAAGGATAGAGCCACTGTGAAGAGGAAAAAAATGAGTGTCCAAGTGCCAACAGCCAGGGAAGGAACATTCCAGAAGTCCTGGTAGAGCCGGTTGCGTGCCCAGAACTGTGCCAGGGACTATGAGGAGGTGGCTACAGACGAGCCTGGGGCTGAATAGCTCCTGATGTATGGAGTCTGGGCTGCCTCAGTTTCTCCTAAGAAGCACAGTGTCCCGGGATACCTCTCTGCCCCTTGCCAGGGTAGTGCCCACGGGGTAGGTAGGCAGTAGGCAGTGTTTCCTAAATGGCTTGGTTGCCTTGTTCTATAGTGTTCGTCTTCAACAATATGCGTTGACATATTGTTCAGGGACTAGCTTTAGGGATTCTCTTTCTGGCAGTGCCCCAAACCCACTGATTGGATTTATAAAAGTGTTGTCCCCAGAACATCTTCTTATAAACCTATTCATGGCATTGCTATCCCTCTACTCAGCTCAACTGGAAACTCGCATCATCCCTCCAGCCATGTGTCTCTTCTGTGGAACCTCACAGTCAACGGGTGGCCAAGTCCAGCGGATCCTGACGCAGAAGAATGGGTGGGCCCCTACGCCCAGCTCTCTCGCTGCCTTGGTGGGGGTACTGATGTCTAGCCTTCTGATACTTGTGCCAGCCTCTTCCTCCACCAATTCCTTCTTCACTAGATCTCCAGTGGGTCACCCAAACAGGGAGGGCTGCCGTCATCCTCAGAACAAGTTCTGAAGTTGCTCATGGGTGGTTCCTGCCATGCTAAGGTCTTCCCCGACGGTCCCAAGAACGCTGCATCTGCTAGCACCCTTGGTTTTGAGGACTTGGTGGAGAGCCCACCGTCTTCTTCTCTGACCCATGTCCCTGCATGTTCTCTTCTTGAGGTACTGACTCGAGTCTGTTCTTTGCAGCCCCTCCCTTGATCATCTCCTCCCCAACTTCCTCATGGCATTTCCCAACATTCCTGCCCATCCACCTGGCCCTTTGCTTAGTTCTGGTGAATTACCTACCCGCGTCTAATTAAACGGTAACATTCTGAAACCTGGAAGCTGGTGAGGAGATCAGCATACGCTGGGCGCTCCACGGAACGCGTGAACAGAATGAACGACCCGATGACGTTCAATTCTGCTAAGAAACATGTTGATTGAGTCAGTCCACCACTTATACAACAAATGCATGAATACAGCATGACAGATTCTCTGTGATTCTGTAATTTTAAAAAATCCATACTTTGGTGTCTTTAATCCTTCTGTTTTGCCTTTGGCCTTGGCAGCATTGCAGGCTTCCTGGGTGGTTAACTCCATGGGCAGGAACCATGTTTTACTCGTGAAATCTCCACAAGCGCCAACAAAGTTCCTTGAACACAGAAGGTTTAGAGACGCATGTCGGTTGACTTAACCTCACCTGTTGGCTCACTGTTGCACTGTGGTGCAGGTCTGGAAGGGAAGAGGATGAAGGGTCGGCCAACCAGCTAGGAGCACTTGTACCTACCTCTAATGTGCTTGGAGCACAGGGGTGGTATTGACCTCAATATTGGCAGGAGTCCATTGGAGTCCAACGCCATGTGGCCTGATGGATGCCTGGGCATCTTGCCATATATCAGCTGTTGCTTTTCCATGTTCCTACATGAAGTGGCAATTCTCACCTTGAACCAGAATTTTGACAATATGTATGCGATGGACTGGATTGTGTCCCCTCCAAAGTCATATGTAGAAGCCCTACCTCTCCATGGGATGGTATGAGGAAGTGAGGTCTTTGGGACGTGATTGGGTTTAGATGAGGTCATGAAGATGCCGCCCCCATGATGGGATTCGTCCTCTTGTAAGTGGTGAAAGAGATGGAGGTCCCCATCTCTCTCCATGAAGTGGGGTCACCTTTGGGACGTGATTGGGTTTAGATGTGGTCATAAGGATGCCCGGCCATGATGGGATTCATGCTCTTCTAAGTGGAGGAAGCAATGGAGGTCCCTATCTCTGTCCATGAAGTGGGGTCACCTTTGGGACGTGATTAGGTTTAGATGAGGTCATAAGGATGCCCCACCACGATGGGATTTGTGCTCTTCTAAGTGAAGGAAGCGATGGAGGTCCCTATCTCTCTCCACCGTGTGAGGTCACAGAGGGAAGACAGCCATGCATAAGCCAGGAAGAGGGTGCGCTCTAGAAACCAGATGTGCTGGAGTGTTGACCTTGGACTTCCAGCCGGCAGAACTATGAGAAATAAATGCCTTGTGGTCTAAGACCCTCTCCACCCTGTGGTGTTTTGTTACAGATGCCTAAGCTAAGACAACGTCCTTGGTCATGAACTCTTTCCTACGGTGGTCTTTGATCTACAAGAGACATCCATTAGCACGAAAACATGGTTTTTACAGGGCCCCGTGGTACCATTTACGGGGGCAGCGACTCCTGTGTGCCGAAATGCCCCTGCTGCATTCTGGAAGCCGGCAGCTTTTGGAAGGCGATATGTGGAAAAGGCATCACTGAGATGTGTCTGCTCTTGAAATTCAATGCTCTGCACTTGGGCATTCCGACGGAAATCCTAATGGCTTTCCCGGGCCAGTCCCCAGCCTCCAACTCCTGCCATAGACCAGACTTTTCTTTTGAGGAACACGGGGATAAGAAAGCTCATGGCTCAAAAATCCATGCTGTGGGGGACCCGCCATCTGTGAGCATCATCTGCGTTATCATGAGAACGTTAGCAGTGTTCCTCTTGTGAGAAGTGTACGGACGTCCCCTGGAATGGCAGAGTCAGATGGCTGGGCTCGAGCCATCCTCTCCCTCTACATTTTCTTTCTTCTCTGGAAAGCCCAGACCATGCCATTCGCCCTCCCTAAAATCAGCTTTTCCAAACATAAAAGAAGGGCACTGAGACCCACCTGTCAGGGGTAGGGTATCCACGCGTTGGGATAGGGTATGCAGAGAACCCAGCAGCTGCCCCGTGCCTGGGTTGGTATCTACCATCGCATGAACATACCCTCACTTGTTTTTAGTGCATTCTCGTGGCTTTCATCATCCCTGCCCCCAGTCTTTCCCCCACGGTAGGAACTCTGGGGGATAGACTGGCTGTTTCTTGGATGGGGTGAAGCTCTTAAGGGCTGTGGCTTTTGAATGGGAGCGTTTAATATTCTAAGAGAGGCCGCACGTGGCCAGGGAATGACGTGGTTCTTTGCTTCACAGGTGTTTTTAAAGTCACTTCTGAGTCACGTGACTACCTTCCTTCCCTCCCCCACTGCTGCCAGGCTGACCCTCCATCCTGTGAGATGACCCCGAGACGGAGAAAAATGTCTACTCAGGAAATGTCTACTTGCATAGCTGGGAAATCCCTTGGGGTGCACGGATCGCGGGTGGGGACATAGCTTTGTTTGAACAGAAACAGGCTCTGAGGAATGTTCCGTGGGGAACTTGCCCCCATGTGTCAAGGGTAAACCTTCAGGGGTGCTGTCTTGCCCAACGCGAGGGGGTATTTTTGTTCTGGTTGTTCATAGATACTGCCGTCGGGAATCGCCTGCTCGGTTGCACTTCCTAAAACGCTTCCAGATTTTCTCGGCAGCGTCACGTAACATGGCATAGCGTGCCGAAGGACGGAAAGGTGCTTGTCGGACACACTCGGCAAATCTTCCGAGCACAGCGGAGTGAAGTTTGCAAAACAGGCTGGAAGAAATTCTGCTCAGCTAGTAGGGTAGCAATGTACAGAAAAAGCATCGTGTGTAGATGTGACGTCTGTGAGGCCTGTCGTGGGGGACACACCAGAAGGGGTTTCTGGGCAATACAAAGGGTATTTTTTTTTTAAGATTTTATTTATTTATTTGACACAGAGAGAGAGACAGCCAGCAAGAGAGGGAATACAAGCAGGGGGAGTGGGAGAGGGAGAAGCGGGCTTCCCGCTGAGCAGGGGGCCCGATGTGGGGCTCAATCCTAGAACCCTGGGATCACGACCTGAGCCGAAGGCAGACGCTTCACCAACTGAGCCACCCAGGCGTCCTAATACAAAGGGTATTGATCTATTCCGGCCCCTTAGCTGAGCAGAAGTGTTTTGAGTAAGGAAAGTCATGGGCATATGCTCCTTCACTCCTTTCTCCAAATTCTGCTTGGTGGAAAACCACTGCTGGGGGATGAGGTCATGGAAGTATTCCTCCCTCCTCCCCCCTCCTTCCTCCCTCCACCTCCCATACCCGCACAGGCCAGTGGCAGGCAGACGGGGCAGGCAAAGAGATGTCAGCACTTACTGAAGCATCCCCTCGAAGACCTCAGCTCTGGATGGCAATTTGGCAGAAACCGAGATCCGTCTCACTTTTCTTTTTTTTCTTTTTTTTTTTTTTATTATGTTATGTTAGTCACCATACAGTACATCCCCAGTTCTTGATGCAATGTTCCATGATTCATTACTTGCATATAACACCCAGTGCACCATGCAATATGTGCCCTCCCTACTACCCATCAGCAGTCTATCCCATTCCCCCAACCCCTCCCCTCTGAAGCCCTCAGTTTGTTTCTCAGAGTCCATAGTCTCTCATGCTTCACTCCCCCTTCTGATTACCCCCCTTTCTTTATCCCTTTCTTTCCCTACCGATCTTCCTAATTCTTATGTTCCATAGATGAGAGAAATCATATGATAATTGTCTTTCTCTGCTTGACTTATTTCACTTAGCATTATCTCCTCCAGTGCCATCCATGTTGCTGCAAATGTTGAGAAATCGTTCTTTCTGATGGCTGAGTAATATTCCATTGTATATAGGGACCACATCTTCTTAATCCAGTCATCTGTTGAAGGGCATCTCGGCTCCTTCCATGATTTAGCTATTGTGGACAATGCTGCTATGAACTTTGGGGTGCATATGGCCCTTCTCTTCACTACGTCTCTATCTTTGGGGTAAATACAGAGTAGTGCAATGGCTGGATCATAGGGTAGCTCAATTTTTAACTTTTTAAGGGACCTTCACGCTGTTTTCCAGAGTGGCTGTACCAACTTGTGTTCCCACCAACAATGTAGGAGGGATCCCCTTTCTCCAAATGTCTCACTTTTCAAAATAAAAACTGCCGAAGGTCTCGACTTCGACTTGCAAATAGGCATCTGAGAAAGACGTCATCTACGTGGTGAGTATTCAACGTTCTCAAAAAGGGTTGTGAAGACTTTGGTTTTTTTTCTTTTTTTGGACAAGTCATTTTAGCCTGCGTTCATGCTGACTCCACCAGCCACGTGCAAGCCGCCTCCAGGAATGCAAACCAGGTCTCTTCGAGGGCATTTCTGGGGGAAGCTGCTTGAGAAGGCAGAATGAAAGAGCATCCTTTAAAAGCTCCTTCTGAGCTCTGTGGGCTGGTGGGACCCAGCCCTTCAGTGGGTCCCCCAAGGACATTTTCCAGGGGATTCCTCTCACCTATGGATGCATGCAGCCAGAACACCAGGTAAGGCTCCTGATTTGGGGTGATGTCACATAGAAGGAGTACGCTCATTAATGCACGGAAAATGCGTGATGGAGAGAGTTTAAGTCATTCTGGAAACATACAAGTAGGAATAGATCCTCGTGCCCAGTGGCCCTATACTTCATGTCAGGACAGAGAGACGCGCTGATTTCCCCTCCATGGTCAATGCAAGTGTGTGCACAGAACAGCTTAGACAGCCAAACACAAACCAAACCCAAACCCCAAACTAAATCTCAAAGTTATCAACATGCTTCGGAACGTGGTTTTTAAAGATGTAGATAGAATTCACTTATGAGGGGCGCCTGGGCGGCACAGCGGTTAAGCGTCTGCCTTCGGCTCAGGGCGTGATCCCAGCGTTATGGGATCGAGCCCCACATCAGGCTCCTCCGCTATGAGCCTGCTTCTTCCTCTCCCACTCCCCCTGCTTGTGTTCCCTCTCTCGCTGCCTGTCTCTCTCTCTGTCAAATAAATAAATAAAATCTTTAAAAAATAAATAAATAAATAAAGAATTCACTTATGAATAAAGGGGAAAGAACACATGACTCAAGTGATTCTGAATAGGGGAGGAGAAAAATGACTCTCCCATACAAGGCACTGAATTCTTACCAAGGAGGAAAAGGCTAAGAAAATATTGAGCCGACACAGAAACCGTGTCGTGTGGTAGCAATTTCTAATTAGGCTTCAAACTCAGATAGTACCTGCATGATTTCCTGGGGCTGCCTTAACAATTTAGTACCATAAACCAGGGGTCCTAAAAACCTGGCAAAGGAATTCATCCTCCTCCCAGCTCTGGAGACAGGAGTCTGAGATCCAGGCGGGGCAGGGCTGCTGAGATCCAGGCGGGGCAGGACCACTGAGATCCTTCCCCTCTACATTGGACATGATGCGTTTCTGCCCTCAGCTCCACCTGCAGAGAAGGGAGGCTACCTTCCCCTCTCCCTAGCCACCCTATTACTGCTGGTTTCCTGTTACTGCTGACGTCCCCTTGCTTTCTCAAGATGTCCCTCCAGCAGAGCGCCAAATAACTCAGCCTTATCTGGTCCTCAAGGGAAACCTTCGCCGTTCTTTGCCGGAACAAACCCTGTGTGTGATGGTAGGCACCTGTCCCTGTTCCCCAAACTGCCAGGAATACCTCTCGATTCTCCCAAGGCAGACTTCTGCTAGAGCCCACATTCTCCTGGGCTGAAAAGGGGAACATGGCTGCACATCTTCGCAAAGCAATTGGTGTATATAGAGAACAGGGTCCAAGAATGCAGACTCTGTTCTCCTAAACATCCTTTGTCCATTCTGAGGGTGTGTGTGTATATATGGAAGAGTATCTCTCATTCTCATATTAGCCTTATTCTTGCTGATTCAACTGGGCCAGCTGCAGTCCCAGGACATTTGTGCTGAGTGTGTTTGTTATCAGATTGCTTTTCTTTGAGATTCACCCCATAACCTCCTCCAGCACCTTGTCCTGGTCTTTGCTCAGTAGTTCCCTTTTGGCAAGTCCTGCCCAGACCACTCCCCCTATACTTTCCATTCTTGTAGTCTGCTTTATTTTTCTACAGTCTGGAGCCGTGCAGAGGCAGGTGGACCCTAAGAGAAAGAGATATGGCCAGCAGCTTCGAGTCAAATGTTAGCATCCTCAGGGACTGCTTGATTTCGTGACTCCCAGAAACATTAACAGGACCTTCTCAGTATCCACTGAACCAAAATGTACCTTTATGGCTTTCCTAATTTGAGCTGGGTTGCTTTGTTGTTGTTTTTCAATGTGCAATGAAAAACGTTCTCAATGATAGAACAGTCAGGGTTCGATTGTGAATCCAACTTGTATAAAATGGTGTCGTTTAGGACAATTGATCATGGAAGACTCACGCACTTTCTAGAGTGACAAAGCCAGTATTACACTGGTAAGAAAATGTGCAAAGGACAGCATATGTTTGCTTTGTTTTCAGTCTTATTTTATTAATACCGTGAGGTACAACGAGGTCTCCATGAGTCTCTGTTCTTCCTGAAAATGATTACCAAGATAATGGTCCATATTTTAAGCCAGTTTAAAGCCTGCAGTCCTGGGGGCATTTCGTGCATTCGCAGTGTTGTGCGACCATCACAACTATGTCGCTCCAAAATGCTGTATCATCATCAAAGAAGACCCATTATGTGGTCACTCCCCATCTCTGTCTTCCAGCCCCCCGCAACCGCTCACCTGCATTCAGACCCTACGCGTGAATTTCGCTGAGACGCAGATGGAATCACACACTACGTGGCCTTCCGTGTGCAGACATTCGTGCCCTCCTGCTAATCCGAGTGTCAACAGGACCCCGTAAATGTGATCGTTGTACTCTCCACTTTAGCGACTTTACCTTTAACGTCCGACTCTTGATTTCGGCTCAGGTCATGATCTCCGGGTCGTGAGATGGAGCCCTGCGGGCGTGGGGCTCTGTGCTGAGTGTGGAATCTTCTTGAGATCTCTCTTTCCCTCTCCTCTTCCCCGCCCCCTGCTCGAGGTCCTTATCTGTCTCTATCTCTAAAAAATAAATAAGTAAGTAAAATAAAGGTGTTTCTCAAGGCAGTCACTGCCAATTAGGTGGCATAACCGGTATTTTTCAAAATTACAGAGTTGAACAGCATAATCTGAGCCTCCACTACTGCCAGTCCTAGAGGAAAGTGTGGGGTGCACGTGAGTTAGGATCTTAAAATACAAGACCCGAGTTGCGAACGAACCACCCACCGTCTCCCCACACGTCCTGCGGGAGCGTTGAAGAGGGTCGGATTCTGTTCACTGAGCTGCATACCCTGGATCGTTCAATGACAGGCACGGTGCAGGGATGTTATGCAACCGTTTCCAGCAGAGACTAAACATTTCAGGACTGTTAAGTATGTAAAAAAGCAAAGTAACATGTTGATACATAACCCTCAACCCTGGGGCCAAACCACCTATTAAACACCCGGAAAATGATATCTTTTGTGTTTTGGTTAAAGGAATACAGATACAATATACATACTTTCCACGTATGGAAACAATAACTTGCGTATGTAATGTACGCGGCAAAATTAATTGCAAATAGGGACATTCTTGCAATCATGGGAGCATGACCTTGATGGAGGGAATCCAGACGTCAGATGACCTGTGTCCTTTTCTAGCTTAGGTTGTTAAAAGGTCCGTCAGGTAACAGAAATCACGGCTGATGTCCTTAACTCCAGAATGACTGACATAACAGAGAACACTGGGCTTGCAAAGGAAATCCAATGCAGCGGGGGCAGTTTCCTATTTGGGTATATGTTCCCCATGTGTTTAATCACCCTGTCGGGGGCTGAATTAATTGCGTTACCTCCGCGCCAAGTGCCTGACCAGACTTAATTGGTTGACTGTCCCCAGTGGTAGAAGCTTGACTCTTTCTAAGGCAGGTGTGTTCCACATTCAGCCAGCCCTGTTATCTCAAAACCCCTCTCTTTGTACATTCCATGGACCACAGGTGCACCCCGAAGGGCCAGGTAGGATATCTGGTCGACCTCATCTACATGGCAGCCTTCTGACTGTTATGAAGAAAACAGTCCCTATGCTTCTGTGCCTTATCTTCTTTAGAATAAATGCACACTTGTGCCTGTTCTGGCTGAGAGACCTCACGCCAGCCTTCACTTATCTACATCTTTTTGAAATGAAGCACCTGGCACTCACGGGTATCCAGGTGGGCCCATGTCCAGAAGACTGTAGGCTCTCCCCGCCAGCTGATACAGACTACCAATTTATATGTCTGAAATAAAACATATACACAGCGCTTTACAGGAACAAAAATGTAATTTTCTTTTATTCGAAGCCAACCCAGTTTTTTTGGCTGTGCATTCAGCCATAAAGGGGACTGGCAGGATTTAAGTTGTCCAAGATGGCTGTAATGGAAATTGAACATCATGAAGGAAAAGTTAGTGGGTAGGTTGTATTTGCCTGTTAGCTCCCAAGGGGAACGGTGACGACTTTTTCTGTGCAATTCCATCCTCAGGAATGCATGTTGTTCAGTGCTGAGAAGCCACCTCGAAAATCATGGGATACCCCCCAAGATGTGCAATGCAAACAAAAGTTTAGATGCTACGCAAGGCTAGCCAGTGTCTCCACCCCGTGTCCCACACCATGAAAACACCAAGGAGCTGCTGAGGACGATGTGAGGAGTAGCACTGTGGCTCTTCTGTGGAACCACGTGAAGGAATCATGCTGGAAGGGCCAAGTGGGCATCTTGCAATTGGCACGAAGCATGGCAATGATTCTTCTACTAAGAAATATCACGGAGAGAAGAGCAGGCAGGGAATATGTTGCCTCCGTACGGGAAGAAGTCCACAAACTATGTGTCCTCCATCTCTTTATGTCCCAAGGCCACCAATAGATGGGATGAAGGCTTGGCGGTAAACGTGTGACGGGATAAAGAGACATCGTTTGAACCAAATCGTTTGAGAACAGTGGGCCCAGTTTGAGGACAGCAGGTGGCTAAGCCAACCAGGATTGCACCATTGTTTCCTGTCCTCCGCGTGAAAGGCTGAAACGGGTCTTGCTTGTCTTGTGTTTCAGAAGCATGCAGCTCTATGCATGTCCACTCAGACAAAATAGGAAAATGCTAAGTAAATAGGACTGCCTGAAATATGCAAGAGGAAATGTTTCTTTCCATTTTCCCTCCCTTATGTCCTCTCTTCTTCCCTTCTGAATATACAAAGTGATCCCTTGGACCTGCCTGCACCTCTTGGCTCATGGCCCCTTCTCCTTGGCTCATGGCCCCTTCTCCTTGGCTCATGGCCCCTTCTCTTGGTTTGCAAGCAGGCCAGCAATGTTGGGTCAAGCCTTGCTATGCAGCCTCCTCTCTAGTTCCCTGTCTTGTGCTTCCTCTCCCATGCTCATGTGCCCTTGTGGTTCCATTGGGCCGCCTTGGAAACCTAGGACCATCTCCTTAGGTTAATATCACCTGCCCGGCAACCTGAATTCCATCTGCTGCCTTCATTCCCTGTTGCCATGAAAGGTAACAAATTCCCAGGTTCCAGGGATCAGGACGTGGACATCTTCTCCAGGGGGAGACACACTCTGCCTACTCCTTCCACTGACACTATTTGGGTTTTCCCTTCCAAGAACAAGGTCTCCATCCATTGCCCCATCTTCTGTTGGATTTCCTCTTCATCTTAGTACACATCTTTTGCATGGTCTAGATATTAACCCCTTGTCAGGTTGATACACCATGTGTGTGTGTAGGTGGAGGGGTGTCCCTTTCTGTCTAGTTTATGTTTCTTTTTTCTCAGAATCCAAATGCTTCATCAAGGCACACTTTTTTTTAAATGACTTTCATCTGGAAGTCATTAAAAACCAGATTGCCAAAAAGTTCATAATCATCTAATAAAATGATGTTAATTTTGTCGGCGTAAGAAAAACACAAGTGATTCCTTTCAAAGAAGTCGGTGCATTCTCTTGATTGTCCTCATCACGCCCAGAGTTTATTTTGTAGGCATGAAATCGTCAGAGGACCGCTCGGAGTAGAGCCGGAGGCCAAGGCTTCTGTGCAAGTCATTTAGTTGGGAATAGAGGGCCAGGAACACAAGTTCAGGAAGTTGGGGGGGGCGGTGAAGGGGAGAAGGAGGGAAAGCCAATTTGAGGACACGTTAGTGACTTAGCCATCAGTGCTGGCAACGGGAGCTGGACCTGAAGGTCCTCTGAGGATTTTAAATAATCTCAAGGCTCTTCACCGGGAGGACAAGAGGGGAAGTTCTTTATCCATGTGTTTCTATCCCCCCATTGGTCCAGGATGGCTCCCCCTCCCTTCTGAACATGCATGCCGAGAGCTGGAAAGAGTCTTACGACAGCAGAGTGACTCCAGCCAGGATGGGTTCTCGGGAAGCTGGGAAAGCAACAGTGGCTGGTGGAAGAGGATTCAAGATGTTTGACATGGTAGGCAACTTTCAATAGACAGGCTAGATCTGATGGATCAGATCTTCCATAGATTGGATAGATTCTGAGAGATTGATACGTAGATTCTTCTGATAGATTGGCTCTTCCATAGCATTTAAAATTACAATAATGCCAACCATAATAGTTATTATACTTAGTAGAAGGGACCTGTAGGTTTGTCACTACTGCTTCTCTACTTTTGCTTTTCCGGGATGCAGTGACCTCACCAATGTTCTGGGGCAGCATAATCTCTCCTTCTTCAAAAAAGGGAAGAAAACAAATGTAATGATTTCTGCAGTCAGGAATGTTAGATTAAAATCAAAATCTTATCACAGAGAATAGATGTGGCATGTGTTGGGAATATTGGCCCCACTTGTCTCAACTCAACGGAGGGCTTGGACTGGTTTATATGAAAATAAAATTGGGTAATAATCTAGGGTCAAAATCTAGGTTTGGGACTGTGTGGGTGTTTTTGTGAGGGTAAAGTAATAAGGATCTTGCAACTTAAGTGCGTGGATATAACCATGTTAATCCATGTGGGTAGGTGAGTAGATAGATGGATCAATGGGTAGGATGACTGATAGATGGATGCATGATAGATAGATGATGGATAGATAGATAGATAGATAGATAGATAGATAGATAGATAGATAGATGATAATAGGTAGATAGATGACAGATAATGGATGGATGGATGGAGGGATAGATGGATGGATGGATGGATGGATGGATGGATGGATGGATGCATTGATGGATGGATAGAAAGAAAGAAAGAAAGAAAGAAAGAAAGAAAGAAAGAAAGAAAGATAGGTAGATAGATAGATAGATAGATAGATAGATAGATAGATAGATAGATAGATAATGGATGGATAGATAGGTAGATAGACAGATAGGAATTAAAATGAAATGCAATACCATGTACCAGCCAAGTACTGCACATAACAAATGAAGAAGAGGAAAAAATCTCCACACTAGACTTCTGGGCTCCATGTAAATCAGAGATTCTCCACACTGGGGGAGAGGGTGAGTCAATTTCATATTAAATCCTCCTGCACTGATTGTCCAACTCTCCTCTCAAAACCAGCTTGGACCCACATGACATTGGTTTTGAGTTAGCTTTGTGGGGAAAGGGAAGAAAGAAGACATGGAATGGCAAAGAGAAACGAAACAAAACTCTGAGAGAGAGAGAGTGTGTGTGTGTGTTTGCAAGAATAGAAACGTTTTGTTTCTCCCCTTAAACTCTAGTTTTCTAAACCACCAAGAACCTGAAGAGCACGGGTTGGTGAGGCAACACTGGATGACAGAGGAAAGAGTAACCTTCTTTCAAGGACAGGTTGGGGCACAGGGTGTTAGGGGACAGGAGAGCTTGAGATGTTGAGGTATAAAGTTGTCGATATGCATATTTGTTCTTAGGACTCTCCAGCAGACATTGGCACGTCCTCATGAATTCATTCTGGGGCCACTGTATCTTCAGCGAGGGGAGAAGGTAGGGCCGATCTGTTGGGATGGTCCCAGCAGCAAGGCTGGCTCAGGACCAAGTGATGGATGGGGCAGAGTTTCCCAGAATGCCTTTCTCCTTCCTCGTGGCCGTCAATCCGTCCCCGTGGCACCTCCTACCTGGAGCTCTACATCTGCAGACAGCAGCCCAGTGTTCCTCCTCGGGGGGCACAGTCCTGGATGCCCCCACTCTCTGGGGCAGTGTAGGTGCAGAGTTCCCTGGACATGGTGGGGTTGCACGATGAACTACAAGACCTCAGTTCCATCAGATTTTCCGATGAATCATTTTTTGTGTGTAAGTATATCTTACATATTTCAGGGGTCCTACTCCGACTGAAAAATTACCCGTCATTATTCTGAAACTCCCCTTTCATTGGACATTCTGTATTTGCTAAATCTGGTAATCCCACCACTGGCCATTTGCATTTTGAGAAGTAAGAGATGATAAATAGGTTGGCTTTAGACCAAGAATCTGGCTCTTGATCATCAGAAGTTCATCATCATTATTATTTCTTCTTGTTATTACGTCGGTTGCTTGGGGCGGGAGAACTTCCCCCACTTGCTGCAAATCACACCGTGCTCGGGACCCTGTGGTACCCATCTGAGGTCGAACCTGGTTGCCAAGTCATGGTCATCAGCCCTTGGGTCCCTCGTCAAGGTCAGGATGCTCACAGACAAAGAGGGGCCATCGTCCCCACAGAAGCCGAGCCTTTCCTTTGAAAGTAGACATGCAGACTGAATGTATTTTTGAAAATCCATCTCCATATGTGATACTGAAGTATTAATCCTACTCTTCTTTGATCACACCCGCCTTGTGCCTTCTGGGTGTTTCTAAAGTATGTTCCTCACATTTGCAAACAATTACGTGAGCAGCATTTGAAAAGAAAAGTGACATCCGTTCCAAAGACTGGAACTTCTTCATCCTGGTGCTGGAGTCAGAAGTAACCTTTGATGGTATTCAAACCCTTTGGATCTTTACTCCAACTACATCCAAATGGGGCGGGGGGGGGGGGAGGGCGTTGGCATTTTTAGAAATTTTCACTTGAACTCTTCTTATAGAGAGCACAACCCAGAAAAAAAAATGTGCCATGATTTTGCTATAACAGAATACACCATCGATGCAAAATGTAACACGTTTTAAAGGAATGATGCATGTGGCAAATATCGATTACACGTGCAAGACAGATTAATGAAAAAAGAGGATAAACCATGATCTGTGGCATGTCAGTGCCTGAAGGGGAAAAAAAAATTTTTTTTAGCTTAATAAAGAGAAGCCAACTGCATCGACTTATATAATTTGGGCAAAGCCCTTGAAAATTGCAGCCATCTCTAGCACACGCACATTTTAACTGTCACTAAGGAGGCAGATTAAAAGGAGGGAAACGTGGTGGTCAAAATATAATTTGATCAGAGGCGTTTCAAATTCAATGAAGCAGATGGCAAGTGGCCATCCGCGAAGTTGCTCCACGTCTTGGAAGCTAAATGGAAAAAGGAAGCCAATTTCCAAATTAAAAAATAAAGCCTGAGCCGGAAGAATGTCTCCTTTTCTTTCTCCTTTTCTTTTCTTTCTTTTTTTTTTTTTTTTTTTAATTCTTTGTAAGGAACTCTCCCAGTTACTGATCATCTGGGAATTTGTGGTTGCAAATTGTTAACGTATAATTTGTTTGTAAGATTCCACATGGTGCCCTGGAATTAGAGCAGATGCTCTTTTGGGGTTTAGCTTTGGTTTAGGGGGAAAAAAAAGATGAGCTGTTGTAGGACTCTTTCTCAATACTGTTTACTTTGAAAGAGGTTTAAGATTCCTTTTTGGCTCATAATTTATCCTGCATTAAGTTAAAGGATTGTGAGAGCAAATCTCTGTGAAAGAAATCTTTAAAAAGTTTAAAGTGTAGTTGTAATCTGGAAGTACGTGGACTATTCTGGAGTGAGTGTGTGTCTTGGAAGCCTGGTAAGAGCTTTTTAATATAAAATTGGTACTTTGTAATTCAGTGTACGTGGTATTGTGTGTACTGCTTTGCAGTGAGGAGAGCCAAAATATAAGGATCTGAGAAATCCTTTTAGACCAGTTCTTCTAAAGCTTTAATGTGCATATGAATGGCCCAGGGATCTTGTTACAGTGTAGATTCTGGCTTCTGGTAGCAGGTCTGCAGTGGACCCCCCAATTCTGCATTTCCAGTGTCTCCCAGGCAATGCTTTGGTGCAGGGGACCATACTTTGAGAAGCAGACCCATGAAAGCAGAATCTCTCAGAGCAGAATCTGGCCCTGCATCGGTTCTTCAACTCCCCAGGTCACTCTCATATGTAGTCAGGATTGAAAAACTGTAGATTTAACAGAGATACCTGGGTTTTCCAGAAGAGGAGAATAAGATCTCGTGCCCTGAGAACTTAGAACATTCTGTTCACCTTAACACTGAGTAGACTCAAGGAACCATGACCCGAGAACCAGCTTCCCAGTTTCGGGCACTCCATTCTCCACCATCCTAGCATCTGTGATCCGAGGAACTTTGAGTGATCCAAAAAACATCAGGTCCTAAAGGCCAAAGGGGTCCAAATGCAAGAAATTCAATCACAAATGTGTTCTTTCTGTCCTAAAGGCCAAAGGGCTCCAAATGCAAGAAATTCGATCACAGATGCATTCGTTCTGTTGCTCCTTTGGAAAGAGGCTGTTGTTCATGCCTGTAGAAGGAGGCACTCTCATGGCAAGGTGGGAGGTAACAGGGCACATGAGGGAGAAGGGAAGAGAGACAGACAGATGGCTGACCAGCACTCCCCTGGGCTCTTGAAACAGAAGCTTGACCAGCGCTCTGCTGGAGCTCCAGCCTAGACAAGAAACCCCGACAAAGTCATGTTGTCCGCTGGGATGACGCCACCATCTGCCTTTCTTGACACACCCACGCCGCTTCATCTGAAAGACACTATTATTAGTTCTAAATATGTGTTTTTTGGCTTTTTTTTTTCTTACAAAACTAATTTCCTAAAGAACCACACAGCACCATCGGCTTGAACCCTCCTTCCTCCTGAGACCATCAGCAAGACCCGGCAGATTTGTCACTGTGCAGCGTCACGGAAACGTAAAACAGCTAGGGGCCAAGAGAAGACAAGCCTAGAGCTTCAAACCATGTTGCCCCTTTTGCAACTGAGCAACGTGGAGAAAACACAGGACTGCCCCAAATTCTGTACTTCTAGTACTTCTAGAAATGCATTTTGACAGCAACGAGGGCTTTGGGAGAACATGAGAAACAGATTTGCCCAGATTCTCTGGTCGGGAAGTTTCACATTGAGAAATATCCGTTGGCACCTTATAGAAACCGCCAGTGAAACGTACCTCGACAGAAGTCATCAATTCCAAATTCAGAGGATGGGGGTGGCTGAGAACTGGCTTCTCCTACAGCCACACTCCCGGTTTGTGTTGGAACAAAGTCACAAGGGTATTTAGTATCTTCTTACGCATAATAAGCTATTCCTGCTTCAATGGGTTCACCATTTTTCCTCAGTTATAATCTTCTGCTTGGACAAAGATTAAATAGAAAAAGCAAAAAAAAAAAAATTTTTTTTCTAGCAAAAAGTTTCTGTTTCCCCCCCAAAAAAATTCCCGTTTATTTGTACTTTGAAAGAACTCCAAGATCCTGATGTGAAAAGAAGAATAAAACCGACATATAATGATTATGCGGAGCCCTGAAATGCTCTGTTGTGTAGACTAGCGGTTAAGAACTCAAGGGCTGAAGCCAAACGCTGAGTTCAGACTCCAGCTCCCACTTGGGTAATCACAGTCATCCTGACTCACTGGTTTCAGGAAGATAATGTCTGCGAAGCAATTAGCACAGGGCTTAGCACACAGACAACATTCTAGCAATATTATCGTGATGCTTTTATAGCATTTTGCTTCTTTACAACGGAGGACTCGGTTCACGTGTTTCTCCTTCTTTTTTTTTCTTTTTTTTTTTTTTACCAACCGGACAATTAGTTCTTTCTTTTATATCTCTACTATTCCAGACATGCGAACAAGACCTAGGAACGAGATGCTGAAGCCATGAGATAATTTAAGATTTGTGTGCAGAAGGAGGTAGACCATTAGGACATGAAAGTGTCCCCCAGGGAATGGTAGAATAACACATGGAAACAAAAATGACCAGCAATATGGAGACCAGGAAATAATGATTTATCATAATCCATTGCTTTTGCCAAAAATGATCTCAGCAAGCAGGGTTTTAGGTAAATAATACGTGGGAGGTTTTTCGTTGGAGATAGCCGATGCACCCATTGGAATTCCAAAAGGCATTTCATGTGCGGTAAGTCATATCCTCTGTGCAACGGAGCAGTGCCCGGGCTCTGTACTCAAAGACCTTTGGTAGACTTCGTCAGCCCCCTCTATCTGCATGACCAAAGCCAACCCTTTGCCAGGCCTAACTCACTGTCTAGACATGGAGATAATCTGCTGATTAGACCCAAGCATGGAATCTTTGTAGGGATGCCAGCTGCAAACGTAAGGTGCCAGATGACGCCCGCCATATCTCACCTCCAGTAGACGCCGTGCTCCAACTCACAATGGCTTCTTTTGAAGCAGGAAACCTTATTCCACAAGCGGGATATTTTCTTTGCAACCTAAAATGGCATGTCGCCTGGAGCAATGAGTCCTGTGTGTGTGTGTGTGTGTGTGTGTGTGTGTGTGTGTGTGTGTTGTCCTATCTGCCTGGCTTATTGCTCTGGACCTAATAAACACTTCACCCTATATTGGTGGCTAGGCAAATTTGACAAAAATGTAAAATATATGTGGGGTTTGAACTCAATTGATTTTGTACTTTATTAGGATGCTCTAAAAAGGGTACCCTGCTCATGTTTATGTTCTTTGTGTATCAAAAGGGCTCATGACTCATGAGTCTCCATGAACCCATTCAAGGGAGTCATAATTCTTTTCTTTTTGAAAGATTTTTATTTATTTATTTGACAGAGATAGAGCCAGCCAGCGAGAGAGGGAACACAAGCAGGGGGAGTGGGAGAGGAAGAAGCAGGCTCATAGCAGAGGAGCCTGATGTGGGGCTCGATCCCATAACGCCGGGATCACGCCCTGAGCCGAAGGCAGACGCTTAACCGCTGTGCCACTCAGGCACCCCGGGAGTCATAATTCTTGATCACCTTTCTGCTTTACTCTGGAATCCTTTAAGTGACTGGACAGTTGCTGTTACTAAGACTTGATCCAATGAGTATTTGTTACAAGTTACTAACAAACGGCACTTTTATTGCTAATGGGAAGTGAGATACACAAAGTCTACTAATCTGTAAAAATTGAAACTCCTTGCATGAGCTCTCTGTGCCATAGCTTCAAAACCCTTTAAGCCATTGTTTTAAAATAAAGCTTTATATGATTTAAAGGTCATGTCTTCCGCCCATTTTTGATTGGATTATTTGAGGTTTTGGGGTTTTTTTGTTGGTGGTGTTCAGTTGTTATATGTTCTTTATATATGTTGGATACTAACCCTTTATCAGGTATGTCATTTGCAAACATGTTCTCCCACTAGATAGGTTGTCTTTTAGTTGGGTCTATTGTTTCCTTTGCTGTGCAGAAGCATTTTATCTTGATGTAGTCCCAATAGTTTATTTTTACTTTTCTTTCCCTTGCCTCAGGAGACACATCTGAGGACATGTTGCAATGACAATGTCAGAGAAATTATGGTCCATGCGCTTTGGTAGAATTTTTATGGAATTTTCAGGTCTCACCTTTAGGCCCTTCATCTGTTATGAGTTTATTTTTGTTAGCCATAGAGGAATTAAAATAAAACCTTAAAAAATAAAGATCATGAATCCAAGCTGAAAATTGGAAATGGGGAAGCATGAAACAAATACATTCAAGTAAGCTATCTCGGTTCTCATTGACATTGAAAGACCTTGAAAGACGGGCGCTATCCAGTTCAAGTATGCAGCCAATGTGGACAGGTATGAGTGGTGTGATGGAGAGACCACCATCTACTCGCCAAGGAGAGAGGCCTCAGGAGAAACCAGCCTCTGCCCCACTTGGATCTCAGACTCCCAACCTTGGCCCCGCCTGGATCTTAGACTCCCAGGCTCCAGGATGGTGGGAAATTAGTGTTTGGTGTATAATCCCCCCCAGTCTGTGGTTGCTAGAAGATGAAAATGTTGTTGCTTCGTTGCGGTGACCCTAAGACACCAACACACAGGTGGACGTGGCTGTTCAGAGCTGTGTCCTAAAGCCCTGAGATCGATTGCTCACTGAGTCAAGCTCTCTGAGCTCTGGCTTTCGCTCAAGGGATTCATCATCTCATCCTCTTAACCTTTTATTGACCTGCAGAAGCAGCACTATGCATCTCAATGTAAAAATCTGCCTGGCATAAGTCACCGTCACAGGGAGGCCCATCCTGGGTTCCCTGCGTCTGGGGGAGGTGGGCGGCCGCCTTCATGGCTCCATCAAGTCCCCCAGAACATTTCTTCAGATCAAACTGTGCTCAGCTGTCCCCTTCTGGAAGGTTGCAGAGGAGCACCTCTGTTTGCAGGGCCGAAGGGTCTTGGATGTAGAGCCAATGTGCCTTGGAAGAGACCGTGGGAGAAAAGAGAACAAAGTGTCAGTCCGCTGAAGGCAAAGTCCTTCTCTGGGAGTGGGGGACGGGAGGAGAGGGGAGGCAGGTCTTTGGGGAAATGGTGTGGGAGGAAGGAGCAGGGAGGGGGAAACGGTGGGCCCAGGAAGGGGAGGCTGTGGGGCAGAGGAGGGAAAGCAAGGTGAACAGGCAGAGAGAGGAAGTCAGGGAGGGACCCCGGGCACCCTGACTAGTGGCTCCGCTCTCCCTCTGGCCGCCAGTCCTCACGCGGCCTCAGCTCCTCCCGTAGCTGCTACTTCCCCCGCTCCAGGCTCTGTCCACCGCGTGGGAGGCCAGCTTCCAGCTTCCTGTCCAGAAACGCGCTCCCCCAGGCAGCAGCCTGGCTCTCTCTGACAACCTTTCCTGTGGTCTCCGGGAGACCAGGAGACCAGGGTATTAAATCCCATCCCGATTTTCTTTCCGGGAAGAGTGCATCACCTCCCGTCGGGATTCCTGGACGATGCCAGCTGTCTCCTGTCCCCCACCTCCCCCCCAGTGGGACTGGCTGCTAGCCACACCCTGCACCCCCCTACCGAGGAGGGGGGCCCTTATCTGGACGAGAGAGCCTTCAAAGCCATCCAGCCTGGTCAGCAGGCGAGGCATGGAAATCACATTTGCTGAACACGCATTTCTGACCAGGAGAACACAGCTGCTTCCCACTGAACAGATTGTGGGGAGGAGGGCGGCAGCAATCTGCCTTCTGACTCCTTGTGGATCTTCGTTACTGGAATCATGAACACATATTTTCAGGAACGGTGTTCTGCTTTCCCTTGACTTGGTGACTTTTGGAACATTAAAAAAAAAAAGGAAGAAAACAGAAGGAGAAAAGGCAGGGGGAAAAAGGCTGCTTTTCGGCAACTGACCATAGCATTAAATGGAAGATAGGTGCCTATTAATATTTCTGCATATTAATGATTTTAGTTCGAGGTTTAAAAACCCTCCAGCTTGTCCTCAGCATGTCCTCTCTTATCTCATTAAACTCATCAAGACCAAGAAGCAAGCTCCTGCTCCAGCCTGGTGGGTCCAGTTCCATGTGCTGGGGACCTGGAGGTCTCCATGCCGCCTGGTCTGACCCATCGGCGGCCTTCGTGGGTGGCCATCCTTTGTCTGCATCTCCGCATGGCTGTCATGGTCAATCTGGTGCAAACTACCATCGACTCTCACCCAGACACTTTATCTGCTCCTTGAGTGGCTACACTTCCCATCCCTATTGCTTACCCTGCAGTCAGAGTGACATTGCCAAAATGCCCCTCCAGTAGGGACAGCCCTGCTTCTTTACCCCTTCCAGCTGCTGGCCATTGCTCCCACAATGGACGTTATCCTTGACATGCTGCACAAGACTGTAAGCCCTGGCCCTCCCTCTGTCCCTGCTTGCATGTCTCCCCTGTGTCCCCTTTCCACGTGCCCTCCAGCCACCCTGGCTCTCTCCCCTTGCACTGCTGGAGATGTTCGGAGGGACCATGTCTTCCATGTAGACCCTAGAGGAGAGGATCCATGTCTGACCTCCTAGACCAACCCACTCCTTCTGTTACACGTTCTGCAGAACGCTCTATGTGTCCATCATGGCACCTACCACGGTCTGTCATGATGCATCCCCTAGACTGTTTTATTACTGTCTGCGTCCACCACGCTGCAGGCTCCACGACCATGTGCGTCTGGTTGTGTTCACGCCCTAATCCCTATCACCGAGCTCCATGCCTGGCCCGGAAGAGGCAACCACCCGTGAACAGATGGAGACGGATACGGGTCCCGCACTACAGAGCTATTTAAAGAGTGAGGTACCAGAAAGCCTGTCTTGGCCAGGAAAGTTAAACAGGAAACTCTGTCCCCCAGGAGTTTTCCTTCTGGCTCCTCCTGATGATACTGAAAAGCAAAGAATGTACTCGGGTAGCTCACACAGCAGAGTTCGTGAGTAGGTTCAAAGATGTTCCTTGTTTAGTTCATGGCAACAAATTCATTTTAATGCGGTTCGCCTACTTAGCTTTGTTTCATGTCTACACTGTGGAATTCTAAGGGTGAGGACTCACCACGATGCATTTTTTGCCTCAAATCATATGAATCCTCGTAGCTACTGGATTCGGGCAATGACCCCAGGCAGGGAAGCATGTTGTGATCTGTTTTCTTCAGCTGCCAGGACTCAGGTTCAAAACACCTAGTACGGAGTGAGGCATTTAATGAGCAAACAGCACGTGGCATTCCTTCTCCGGAGCAGATGGGCTCATTCATTTGAAAAGGAAACTAACTTTCATCAACTGTTGACTTCTGGTTCTATCCCTGGTTTATGTGTCCTTGGTACAGGTGACCGTTGAACAACACCATGGTTGGAGTGCCAACTCCTGCACTGTTGAAAACCCACACGCAACTTTTGATTCCCCCCAAAATGTAATTACCAATAGCTTACTGTTGACTAGAAGTCTTATCGAGGACATACATAATCGATTCAGACGTATTTTGTATGTTTTATGTACTATATACTGTGTTCTCACAATAAGTAAGCTAAAGGAAGGAAAAGGTCATTAAGGAAATCATAAGGAAAGGGCACCTGGGTGGCTCAGTCAGTTAAGTGTCTGCCTTCAGCTCAGGTCATGATCCCAGGGTCCTGGGATCAAGTCCTGTGTCGGGCTCCCTGCTCAGCGGGGAGTCTGCTTCTCCCTCTCACTCTCCTTCTGTCCATGCTCTCTCTCTCTCTCTCTCTTTCTCAAATAAATAAATAAAATCTTTTTTAAGAAGGAGAAAATCATAAGGAAAAGAAATTGCATTTACAGGACTGTGTTATATTTGTTGAAAAAAAATTCCTATATACGTGGACCCATATAGTTCAAACTCGTGTTATTCAACAGTCAGTGGTATTCTGTTTTTCCAACTGCTGCCATGACAGTATTTCAGGGACCCCGTGGAGGCCGTAGGACATGAGAAAGGGGTGGTTTGTGTATGCTGACATACAGAATCCCATCAGCATTAGCAGAAAAGGGGATGTCTACATTTGGTTTGGGTAGGGCTCTGCGACAGAAGAATAGACTCACTTCATGCAGCCATGGGCAGCATCTCAAACCCTAGCAAACACACAAATGAGGAAAATTTGTATGCCTACCTTGGGCAGAGTCCCTGGCATATGGCATCTGAGTGAATCCTGTCCAAAGCCCAACAAGGTGCAAAGATGGTTGATTAGAGACAACGTCTCAAGAATTGAGGTCGACCAGCCGGCCAGGCCTTGCTTTATTGGGTGGGTATTAATGACACAGTCTGCAACCCCACACTGTTCTCCCTCTTGGGGAGCAGGGCTGGGAAGAAAATTCACCCAGTATATAGAGGCCAAGTTGAGAACCCAGTGCCTGGGATGCAACTCGGCTGATTTAAAAGATTCAAGCTTTAAAAAAATAGTAATAATAGAAAAGGTCAACTCTTAAAAAAAATGAAAAGAAAAGGTCAACTCTTTCTACAACTGCTATTTCTAAGGTCATGACAAATGGAGGAAAATATTTAATTGGCATGAGGCAAATTGGCATTTTTAAGTCTTTTTTTAAAAAAGATTTTATTTATTTGACACAGAAGAGAGAGAGAGCATGAGTGGGGGGAGCAGCAGAGGGAGAGGGAGAAGCAGGTTCCCCGCTGAGTATGGAGCCTGATGTGGGGCTCAATCCCAGGACCCTGGGATCATGATCTGAGCCGAAGGCAGATGCTTCACCAGCTGAGCCCCCCAGGAGGTCCTTAAGTTTTATGTTTCAAGATTAGTTTTAGGTTCACAGCAAATCGAGAGTAAAGTGCAGAAAATCCCTCTACAGCTTCAAGTCCCCAACACACGTACAACCTCTCCCCATCCCCCCCACAAGATGGAACATGAGTTGCAAAGGATGACCCCACATGGGCCATTGTCATCATCCAAAGTCCACAGTGTCCACGAGGATTCACTCTTTGTATTGTGGGGTCCACGGGTGTGGACCGTGGTATGTCTGAATGCGCACAGTGTACATTGCATGGACCGTTGGTTTTGTGTGGTCTATGGGCTTGGACCAATATGCAATGACAAGGAGTCACCATCAGTTAGTTTTCTGATTTAAAACCATGGAGTTTACACAAATTACCATGCAGCTAGTATATGAATTGATGCGAAGTCCCAGATTTAATGTTGACCTCCAGGCGGATCTTTCGTGTTTGTAATAGTGTGCCGCGTTGCTTTCCTAAGGATGCTTCCAGGGGCCTGGGGGATACATTTTTACAAAGGCCTTTAGCGTAACCAGGAGCATTCAGACCTATCAGAGTCGGCAAGAAGCCGGCATTTTTTAAAAATGTTGCAATGAATCAACGAGCTGATTCATTAACGGCTTCATATCTGCAGCAAAGGTTTGCAAACTTAATCACGCATTGGAATCCTGCAGAGATCTTTAAAGACACTGACGCCCAGGACCTACACTAGATAGTCCACTTCATTGTCCGGGGATGATTACTGGGCGTTGGGACCTCTGAAAGCTCCCCTTGGATGCCGATGTGCACCCAAGTTTGGGGCCCTCTGTTCTGTACGAGGACAGAGCAGACAGACCCACAGACGTCGTGTGTGCATGAGGTGCTAGCAAGTTGGAGCTCCCACGGGGTAAGTGAGAGTAGCAACAGCACAGACATTGGCAAATGCCTCAGGTATAGAATTTGGCGTCCTTCCTGGACTGGGTCCCTCAGGCAATCAGGAGCACGAGTCCCTCCATCCTAGGAAGCAGTCGGAGCAAAGAAGGCCAAGGGGTCACTGTGGGGGGACATGTGAGAGACTCAGGCTGGTTGGGCAACCTAGGGCAGAGGTCAAAGGACAAGGGGCTGTCCTGGTGACCTGAGGCTGACACCAACACCCCACTCACCCAGAGCTCATCTCTAATCTTCTGCTCACTGTGGATCCCAAAGTGATAAAAGTCACTTTCTTAGACGAATGCAGATCAGGGGCTCCTGGGGGGCTCAGTCGGTAAAGCATCTGCCTTCGGCTCAGGTCACAATCTTGGGGTCCTGGAATGGAGCCCCACGTTGGGCTTCCTGCTCAACAGGGAGTCTGCTTCTCCCTCTTCTTCTGCCCTTCCCCCACTCGTGTGTGCACGCGCTCTCTGTCTCTCTCAAATAAATAAATAA
Source organism: Ursus americanus (assembly GCF_024610735.1). Lineage (NCBI taxonomy): Eukaryota > Metazoa > Chordata > Mammalia > Carnivora > Ursidae > Ursus > Ursus americanus. The sequence goes on along the minus strand of NC_142164.1, from coordinate 120,902,538 downwards.
AATTAAAAAAAAAAAAAAGAAGATGCAGAGCGTTGTCAGGATGCTACACTCTTTTCTTGATTTTTACCCGCAAAAGAGAAATGACCCAAGTTTGCTGCTACACCTACATGGGCCTCATTGGTTCTCATTGGTTCTAGACAAAACCCAGAGCCAACGAGAGATTCAGCGCATCTATGTGTGCGTGTACGTACAATGCACACCCGTTTTCTGCGTTGTGTGCACACGTCTGTGTGTGGATATGCTTCTCAGGTCTTTCGTGTTACAAGAAGACGTTGCAGTGAGTGCATATAAAAAAACAAGCAGCCTGTTTCACTTTATCCCACTATTTTTAAACAAAAATTTCCGCCCACAGTTCACATGAAAGCTGCAAGACTGTTCTTGCAGAAATATCTATTCCAATCCCGCGGGGAGGATGGAATGCAGCCAAGTCATTTTATCTCCGTCAAAGAGGGATTTTTTCTTTTTTTTCCACCCAGACATTGACCCGGTAAAATCAACCATGTTAGAATGTGGAGCTTGCTTTTAAGGCAAGACGAGTTCTGATTGTTTGTTTTTGATTTTCCGTGTTGAAAGTAGTGACCTTTTCTTGAAAGCCCCTGCGGGCAAAGCGGAATATTGGTAGATGATGCCAATGAATGAACTACGTGAATTAATACATGAGTTAAAGAAACGTAAGTAAATAAATGAATTCAGGCAGGAAAATCGGTGTTTGCCACTATTCTGTGTCTTATGTGCCCTGGATTGCCTGAGGGTCATGTACTCAATTGGCTTTTCTATACAGATTAAATTATACCCTCCCGTCAACTCATATCGATGGAAAGATTTGGAGTTTAAGGGAAATCAGCTTGTAGAGGTCAACATGCTGGCATCTTCGAGGAATGTCTCCCCAGTACCACGTCTACTCCATGACGGTGACTTGTGCTGGGACCGTGAAAACAAGGAGCTTCTGAAACACATCACGTGCTTACATCAGGGCGTTCTCCAGGATATTTCTACTAAATCAACCAAGACCCATGGGAAAGAATTTCCCCCAGTATCAGGTGATTTTTATTTTCTATGATGGACACCATGGATTTTTTTTTTTAACTGATTGTGATTTCCTTCTAACTTCATAAGGATTTGCAGAGGAGAAGCTGGCTCTTTCCCATAGTAAGAGTACAGGCCTATACACCTGTCAGACCTGCGTGTATAAGGCAGTATTGCCCAATGGTGAGCTGTCTGAGCCACGGACTGAACAAATCTACTCTTAAAGGTGGAATTCTCTTGCCCCAAAGCGAACATGATCCATATTCACTTTAAATCTGTGTGCATGTGTGTGCAATCGTGTTTGTGTATTTCCATCTTCTGAGCCGCTGTGAGTCCGTAAATCACCAGCCTTCCAAGGCCTGCCTTTAATTCTGTGCTCTGGTGGAGTCTCTTTAATGCTTATTCCTCTTTTCATAGAAATTTGGCATGCAAACCTGTACGTGTAAAAATTTGCACCCTGGAGAGCAGTGAATGGAATTTCAAATACACGTCAGGAAAGTCCAGTGAGCCTTTTCTAACAGGAGACTAAATATGGAAAATAGTTTTTTGTAACCACCTTGTATCGTTCCCCTAAATATTGAATTTCCCATGTGCAACGCTGATGGTTTATATTTTCTGATTTATGTTACTTGCATGGCATATAAATTGGAATCCCAACTTTAAAAGTAAGGAATCAATGCACATAAAGGGGACAGTGTTGCAATGTATGCATCAGTTCCTTGAGTTTGTAAATAACCTCGCCAGTTATTTCCTGCCTACACAATTCACATTTCTCTCTCTGTGTCTCTTTTTTTTTTTTCAGTGAAAAGTTATCCCAGGTAAGACAGACTAGATTCTGAGCATTAAATTGGTTTTCGAGCTGTCAGTCCTCCTAAAGAGAACGTCCCAAAGCATAAATGGAGGGCGGTACAAAGGGACCTCTGAGTCATGTTGTTAAACACTCAATGAGTAATCGGCATTTCATGTTGAAAAAAATAGGTTTTTTTCGTCCCTGCGTTCCATGTAAATAATGTAGCAACAGGAACATAACGAAATCGACCAACGTTAACAATGCAATGGAAAGGTACATCTATCCTGTCCTCCTACATCCGTTCTCCTTTTGAAACTATGTTTCCTGTGGAGGGTAGAGTTGAAATGCTAAAGAAAACTTGCTTTTCCTGACCCTGCGTGCCTGTGATGTCGGGAAGCCGAAACAGTAAACATGGACAGTGTTCCTCCTCTGGATTCCTTCATTAATGGCAAGATCCTGACCCTCGTTGACATGGTGGTTTGGTATCCAACAGCTAAGGCTTCCACAAGAAAATACTACAGACCGGGTGGTTAGATAACACACGTTTATTTCTCAAGGTCCTGGAGGCCAGGAGTCTGAGATCCAGGCGGGGCCAAGGCTGGCTCCTCCTGAGGCCTCCCTCCCTGGCGTGTAGACCCCGTGTTCCCCCTGTGTCCTCACGGGGTCATCCCTCTGTGCTGTCTGTGTCCTCAACCCCTCTTCTTATAAGGACCCCAATGGCATGGGTTTAGAATGCATCCTAGTGACCTCATTTTTCCTTAATCCCCTCTTTAAAGGCCCCATTGTCAGATACAGCCCCATTCTGAGGTCCTGGGTGGCGAGGGTTTCAACATACGAATTTGGGAAATGACACAATTGGGTCCATAACAAACATTTTCACCATATATATTACTGTCCCTGCTCCATTTACTTCCTTAGTCTAGATCTCAGATGTACACACCCACCTGCACACACCCACACCCAAACACACACACACACACACACACACACACACACACACACACACAGATGGAATTATCCATAACCTCTCAAGTTGGTGATTTTGGTTTTAGGTCTGGATATCCCACCTGGATTCACCATTGGGAGACACGAAGCCCCCAAGAATATATTGGTTTAAGACGGTCAACAAACTATTACCAGTTGCCAAAAGAGACCTTCTTTACCGATTCCTCTTGTGTGGAAGTCCTTGTCAACTGGTAAAAGCCAGTCCTCTTTTTGACACATATTTTATGATCTTGAGGTGAAAGTCATTTCAGCTCTCCATAAATTCCATGGAAAGTAAGAACAATCATGGGGGAGAGACGCTGATGAAAAAACTTATAATAGTATGTACACCTGTTTCCCAAAAGAATTCTAATTCTGCTTCCTCTACTCTTAGGTAATACTTAGCAGAAGGAGAAACATTTTATAATATTGAAAATGCATATGGACTCTCTCTGAATCTTGGAGTCCCTGTGCAGCAGGTTAAGAAATCTGGAAAACCAATTCTCTGGCTGTTCAACTAATTATTGCGACTCTGAGTCTGTTTTTTACAGACCATTGCTAACCAATTTGATTTTCAGTATGTTAACAAAGATTTAACACCTAAGTGGCTTGCCAGTTTTAAACAGTTTCTCAGGATCCAGCTACATCTTTAATTTAAGATCGGTTATTCTATCAGGGCACTCTCCCCAAGGTTGTTCTGAGTTCCCCATTGGAACTCCCAGATGGCCTGGGCTGAAATGGTTAGCTGTGAGCACCTGTGTCCAGGACAACCCTTATTTCGCATCCATGCTGTCCTGTCGGTGACCTACTAAGAGGTCATTTGCACACTATTGCACTTTTGGGTTTCAAAACTAATAGCATCAAGAAAGATGAGCTGAACTCACACAACTTAGTAGCAAGAAAGTAAATAACCCAAATAAAAAATGGGCAGAAGGCATGAACAGGCATTTCTCCAAAGAACACATCCAGATGGCCAACAGACGCATGGAAAGATGTTCCACGTCACTCAGCATCAAGAAAGTGCCAATCAAAACTACAAGGAGATTCCACCTCACCCTGGTCAGAATGGCTCAAATCAACAACACAAGAAACAACAGGTATTGGTGAGGACGTGGAGAAAAGCGAACCCTCGTGCACTGTTGGTGGGAATGCAAACTCCTGCAGCCACTCTGGAAACCAGCATGGAAGTGCCTAAAAAAGTTTAAAATAGAAATATCGTACAACCCAGTGATTCCACTCCTGGGTATTTCGTCCTTCAGAATTTTATCCAAAGGAAACAGAATCACTATGTCAAAGAGATATCTGTACCCCCATGTTCACTGCAGCATTATTGACAAGACCTAATACATAGAAGCAACCTAAGTGCCCATCAGCGGAGGAATGGATGAAGTAAATGGGGCCCATGTACACAATAGAATATTATTTGGGCACCATAAAGAAGGAAATCCTGCCACTTGTGACAACATGGATGGGCCTGGAAGACATTTTGTGAAATCAGAGAGAAAGACACATTCTGCATGATCTTACTGTCTGTGGGATCTAAATACAAGTGAGACTCATAGACAGAGTAGAAAGGTGGTTACCAGGGATTGGAGGTAGGGCGTGGAGGAAGATTGGATGGTGCCCAACTCCTAGTTCTAAACCTCAAGGAAAGATTTTCCCAGGCTTTCTGTTGGAGGTAAGCCTTTTCTCACTCTCAGAGGAATGATGAGGTTTTTGTTCTCTGTGGTGGAAAAGGAGGTGTTTTCCATTGAGGAGGCTGTCTTAAGTCTTGCTTCCATCAAAAACAGAGCCCCAGCCAGAGACCTGGATGAGTTAGTTTATTTTGGAGGTTGTCCCAAGAAACTGGATGAGGGAGACAGGAAGGGAAGAAAAGTGACAAAGGGACAGCTGGGCTTCAGTGCCACTGGGGACTCTGTCAGCATTCTTGTAGAACGGATATCAGGACTGGTCCCCCAGGCGTGGGACATCCATGCCCCAAACCCATTCCTGTTGGTTGTGGATAAGCCAGAGGGCAGTCGCCATCACCTCCCTGCAAAATCTGAGCTTTGCGCAAACCCTGACATGAACATGTGTGGCAGCAAGCACTATCGGTGGAATGTTGCCTGCGTGCACAGGAAAAGGGACACCAGCTGACCCCGGAGTTGGGTGCCACCAAGGAGATGTGCCACAAACAGTGTGTACCAGCCCTACAGGAGTTTCCAGGGGCTGGAGATGAAGACAGAAACATCAACATTAGTCATCTCAGACTCTTCTTCCATTTGAATTGGAGGCGACAGAGAGAAGGTAGACGCCATTGCAAGGGGAATGGTGCATTTATAAAGGGAAGGACTGGTTGATGCCGGCTGATGGAATTAATGTTTTCTGTTAAGGTTTAAGGTGAGATCATTGGCTCAGACTGCAGCAGGCATATTGGGGTTTTAGGGAAAAGGGGACAAGATGGAAAAGAATGATTTTAGAAAGTGGGATGAGAAGTGTCCTGAGGCAAGGGTGTGAGGAGACCGGTACCACACAGAAATGGGTATGAAGGTGTGGTTTCCCTCCAGTCACACCCAGCTCAGCTGCATTTCCAGATTGGGTTTAGGCAGGGTTACTGTGGAGTTCCACCGTCAGAGTGAGAATCTCTGAGCTAAGAGTGTTTGCAAGGTGGTAATCACAGCTGCCAACCATGCAACTGAACATAAGGGGGGAAAACAAAAGCAGATCAGTCGATGTGTAGACACCCAGATGGCACGCAAAGAGGAGCCTAGAAGGACTGAGCCAGACCCGAGCTTGAAGACCTTTGCTCTGGGAGCCAGTATTTCAGACGTGAGTGGGGATGAGCACTGTCATGTGACTGCAAACAAGGACAGTTGAGCGAGCTGAAGGAGAACATGACTTGGGACGCGCTAGATCGAAGACACGTGACTTTCACAGACTTCACAAGTCTTAGAATTGTAATTATTCAACTGGAATATCACTTGCATTCCGTCATTGTAAGTTGGCTCAAAGAAGCCATAAAAATAACTGAATGCATTTCTAAGTGACCAGAGAGAGGAGAGTCTGTTTTCTTCATTCCTCTGGCTTTTGGGGTGGGTCTCTTTTTTTATCTGACTCTAAGTCTATCTTCCTGTGCCTGTAAGATGATATATTTTTCTTTGCGAAAATACATAAATTTAGGATGACGGCACTGACATCTGAGATCACGAAAATACTTTAGGAAGAGAAAACTCGTTAAATTATTTTCTGTGTGTACGTTTTGGATGTGATTTTGGAACTAAAGGTGGAGGCAGGGAGGTCAACTCAAGCCAAAAGCTAAAAAAATAAAATAAAATAAAATAGGAGAAGGGAATGATGAAAATTTAGCATTTGGACTCCCTTTGTAATAAACGAACATGCAGACCTTTAGACAAATCCAATTCTTGAGAAATACTTTCTCTCTCAGAGTGTTTTTAAAGAGGAAGAGCAAAAGGCAGGAATGTGTGAATCACAGGGCCACTCGTGTTGGCTCTGCGGTTGACGTACCAGCTCAGTACTTTGGGAACCCAATGGCTTCACGTGATATAGTCCGCGTAAGGCGTTATTAAAAATGTAATCGCACTGGGTGTTATACACAACTAATGAATCATCGAACTTTACATCAGAAACCAGGGATGTACATGGTGACTAACATAATATAATTAAAAAACATTTAAAAAAATGTAATCGCAGAAAATATTTCTTCCTGGTACATGGTAGTTGCATTTCAACAGGACCAGAAAGTCTGCTAGCATAGGCATAAATGCCTCTTGAGGTGCTCAGGGGCTCTTAATGGGGAGCCCCGCCCATGCAAGGTGCCGGTAGACCCCACAAGAGGCATCCTCTTTTCTCCTACCCACCTTCCAGCCAGCAATGCATGGGTAGATGCCAACGCAGAAGCAGCCCGGGCCATTGCCCGAACCAGACACTGTCTCTGGAGAGCTGTCCTCACCTTTGGGACTACAAAGTGAGTCCCGTAGGAGCTTGAAGGTGTCTGGTCCTCTTCCGTGTGCGGCCCCCGCTCGGTCTTGCTCTACACAAAGCAAAGGTACAAATCCGTGCTGGACGGGAGATGGTGTCTTGGTTGCCCAGAGCTGCAGCAGGAAAGCTGCCGCCTCCGAATGGGGGTGATGGTAAGAACATTATTTCCTGGGGGGTTGCTTATGGCAAGGGACGCCTGGAGCTTTCGGAACATGATACGTGTTCAGTAAAAGTTTGATGTCCCTTGGTAGAACGGGTGAATATAGTTTTCTCTCTGTAACCCCCAAAATGTCCTGGTCAGATTGCTCCGTTAAATCTGGGAGAAGGGATCTTAAAAACTAAACAGTTCGGTCTGAGGTTTTCTTAATAGGTAAGCTTTGCCATTGCCTGTGGGTGATGTGACCAGGAGCCGGCTCAGGAGTGTCTGGAAAGAAGCAAAAAGAGTCATTGTGTTTGGGGCCTTTTAAGGGTATTTTTCACTGAGTGACTAGAGAGGAGGATAGCATCATGCAGAGATTGCAAACTGACAGTGACTCTTAAGGGGCTCTGTGGCAAGTCCCACGTGGGGAGTTACAAGATACGGGGCTGCCAATTAGTTGCACAACGTGCCAGCAGGGATCTGTGCTAATGAGGACAAATATTTGAAAATATCACAAGTTAAACTCTGTTTGTCAGGGGCTTGCAGGGACATGGCTTGTGGAGCATCTGAATGGAAATGGGATTTTCCTTTGGTTTTGACTAATGTCTTTCAGAGCCCCACAGACACCTAGATGAAGCTACAATGATAATATTTCTTTGGTAAGAAAGAAATTCACTACATTTTTAAATTTTTAAAATTTTATCTCATTTCATTTTTATTTTGTACAAATTTTTTCTTATCGTGGGAAAAATACATAACACAAAGCTGATGATTTTACCCACTTTTAAGAGCACAACTTAGTAGCTAAGCACCTTTACCCCATTGCACAACCATCCCCACCATCCGCCTCCAGAACTTTCCACCTCCCCAAGCTGAAGCTCTGTCCCCATGAAACACTAACTCCCCATCCCTGTCCTCAGCCCCAGCCCCACCATCTACTCTCTGTCTCTATGGATGGGACTCCTCTAGGGAGCCCATATATGTGGAATCACACAAGATTTGTCCTTCTGTGTCTGACTTATGTCACTCTGCATCATGTCCTCAAGGTCCATCCACATCGTAGCAGGTGCAAAACATCCTTCCTTTTCAAGGCTGCATCATAGTCCATTCTATGCATGAACCACAAGTCATTTATCTATCCACCCAACCATCCATCTAGCCATCATCCATCCATCCATCCATCCATCCATCCATCCATCCATCATATCTATCTATCTACTATCTATCTATCTATCCATCCACCCACCATCCGTCTATCGAGCCATCCACCATCCATCCATCCACCCATCCACCATCCATCCATCCATGGACGCTTGGATTGCTTCCACTCCTTGGCTATTATGAATCATGCTGCTATGAACACAGGTGTGCAAATATCTGTCAGTCCCTGCTTTCAATTCTTTTGGATCAACGCCCAGTCGTGGAATTGCTGGATCATATGGTCATCATACGGCACGAAGTATTCTAAATAAACTTGCACCATTACGCTTCTTTATAAAATACGTTTTAATAGCTCAGAGTCTAGGATTACATCATTCTGAATATTTATATCAGGGACCCCAGAATTCTGTTCCTTCATTCACAGCTGAGCAAAAGAAGATGCTAATCCTTTCTTTTCTTCATAGGGAATTTATTGTTTTTCAAAATCTATGGACCCAAGGTCAGAGTCAGGTTTTATTAAGGGTGGTATTAGGTTTACTGAACAGGTGGCCATATAGATGTGAGAGAAACCAGTGTTTAAAGAGGGATATAGTTTAATGTAGAGGCAGTTTTAATTCTTCCACTAATCATTCCTGTGTTCCTCTTCTCCTTCCTTTATTTCCACAGACTTCTACCCATTCTTGTGTATGTCATCTGCCCATTAGAGGTCTGCCATCAATCCCACTTTATGAACAGCCAATCTGCAAAAAATCCCCTGTGGCTGAAATGTTGATGTGGAGTAGCATGTACGATCCAAATATGTTCTATATTCCTTCTGGCTACTTTGTATATATGAAATGGCTATTTTCTCACTTTGCAAAAATAGACCAAGATCCCTTGAAAACCGCCGTGACACAATTTTCATGAGGAGGTCAGTGGAAACCAAGCTCAACGTCATTATCCCATTCGTGGCCATCACCCTCCGTGTCTGATACCGTTTACAGATGATCGGGTAACTTGCGGGTTTGTTTTTAAAGGACGGATATTGTGACCGATGATAATCGAATGCGTGAGTTACGGCACACTTAACCTCAGAGGGAGTACGAATTTATCTACCAAGACGTTCGCCTCCACGTCTGTATTTTCCTACCACCTTTGTGTCAACTCTCTTCTGGTTAAAAAGAAAAGGGTTCAAGAAATCGTGCAATTTAAATAGAATAGAATGTAATGATGTGATGTGGGGAAGAGTTTGTTTTCCTGAAACAGTGGATATGTGTGTTCTAATCCCACGGCCAGACTGCAGTGGGACAAAATCTCAAGTAAGCTTTACCGTCATTACCTCTCATTGCCTTAACTACGCCGTACAATGGCCCTAAAAATAGCAGCTTTTCAAGTTGAGAGGGTTTTGGAGATTTTTAAAGTGCACTAAAATAGGTGGCAGCCGTGTTTATGAGTTGTACCTCTCAGTCTTTAAAACACATCTAACAGCAGAGGCTGTTGTGCCACAAGCAAAACTACCCTGCTTAGAATGAAATCCTACTTTGTAACTTCAATTGAAATATTTTCCAGAGAATATAAATGGATAAAATATTCTCTAGCCAATCCACCCCTGGTTTTTTTAAAAAAATGTCTTTGGGTAGAAACAGAAATAAGATCCCATCTCCTATGCAAAAAATATCAGAATGAGAACAAAGAATCAAAATCAATGTGTATATGGATTATGGTAATAAAATTAGTCATTTCTTGGAGGGAAAACTTAAGACATATGCGTGGAATGTCATGGATTTTATAAACGGTGGAAGTCTGGGGCTGCAATCAGGGATGAAAACTTGCTCTCCAGGATTACCAATGAAATCGCATTCTCTTCCCTTGGCTGATAGCGTAGGTGACTATGGCAGCCCATATTTTCCTGTTTATGTCTTCCCTGTTCTGGCGGGTGTTTGAATTGTGTTTCTCAGCGTATTGTGCTCTGGGTAAAATATATCAGACGGCATTGCAAAGTGGAGAACTTGGAAGTTCAATATTCCATGAGGTTAGGAGACCACAAGCACAGCAATGAACCAAGTGAAAGATAAAGTCCTAGGCACCACTGTATTTTTGGTTGGTTTTCTTTCTTTAGGACAAAGCCCCTAGCAGAGTTTTATGACCTGGACTCCCTCCTTTTCCAAGTACATACCTATAGCACAGCCAATAGTATTTTTCCATTTTTGTACTGAAAACAGAAGAAAAGCAGTTTTGCATGCCATCAACACATCAAATTGTTTGAAACTCCTTCCAAAGTGGAATGGGAATGTCTAAAACTCTCTTTCATCTTGGTGTATCGCAAACCCAAAGTTGTGATGCACCCGTTTACTGACACTCAGTGGGCATCTTACACGGACACTTATCTGAGCATAACACCTGCACGTTGCCGCATGAGGAAAGAGGGAGTCGCGGTCATTTCCCTGGGTGGCTAGAGAAATACATTCATAAGCAAATGAGACTGACAGAGAATGCCGGGTATCTGTATCTTAACATAAGGGTCCACCAAATGGATTCATGGCTTAAAGTGTGCTTATATTTCTTTGTTCATGATTTTTTTAAAGATTTTATTTATTCATTTGAGAGAGAGAGCACAAAGGGGGAGGGGCAGAGGGAAAGGGAGAAGCAGATTCCCTGCTGCACAAGGAGCCCGATGTGGGGCTCAATCCAGGACCCCAGACACAGATGCTTAACTCACTGAGCCACCCAAGTGCCCCATGATTTTTTTTTTTTTTTAATAAACTCTACCCCCAATGTGGGGCTGGAATTCAAGACCCTGAGATCAAGAGTGGCATGTTCTACTGATTGAGCCAGCCAGGCTGATCATCTGTGGTTTAATATACGAATATACTCCTACGGTTAATCTATGCTTATATTTTAAATTTGGGTTTTAAATAAAGCATTAAAATGTAAAGGGTAAAGTGAGTAGAACCTTGAAGAAAAAAAAAAAACCCTACTCTTAGCAGAAGCCAGGAGCAACATAAAATGAGTATTCAGATGCCTTTTTTCTTGGCACCAACATTGGATTCTATAAAAGACATAGCCTGGGAGCAACAACTGCCAGCATCATCGTTTTCGTTGTATATTTCCACCAAAATGTCAGTGCTCATCGCTGATATAATTTGTGTAATGGGATATTATATTTTAAACACACTATCCCGTGGTTCTGAAAACCACAAAGTAGCTCCAGACTCTGTGCAGGGAGAGGAAGGGCGAAGCCAGAGTGCAGGTTGAATGGAGTTAGTGCTGTTTTGTGGCACAGTGTGCTTTAAATCTTCGTTCATGAGCTTCTGTGCTTCAAATGTGAAAGCCCGACCGTGGAATTATTTCCACCCTCCTGGGCTAGTGATGGACGGGAGCCCTGTGATTCCTGGAGGCCACACATTCTCCCCAACTGGCAAGGTGGCTGGGCGCTTGCTGAGGTCTCCAGGAGAGGAAATGGGCTTCCAGCATTCATGGTGACCACCTGTAAGGACTGTGTTGACTGGAAAGACGATGGCCTCTCCAGAGTTCTGCAAAGGGTACACACATGGGCATAAAGAGGACACCAAAATCTCTCTCCAGGACAGAGCGGGAGATGGGAAAAGGCCAAGAATTTTCGGGGGAAAGGAAAAACCCTCAACCCAGGTGGTTCTTGTGTTTCCGCATGAAGGCAGAACAAAGCTAGAGCTCATAGCAGCAGCCCCTCGGGGAGAAAAGCTGGGGGCTTGGGTCATGTTCTTCCCATCTGAGTGAGTCTTCTTTATCTACCCAAATTGGATGAAGTCAAAGGAAGGGCACAGGAAGAAAAGTCAGCTCAACTCAAAGCACCCTGGCTCCAAAAAGAGTATTTCTGGTTGCCTTAAAGACCATGGGCAATCGATAAGCTCAGGATTGGGAAACATCACTAAGATTGTAATGCTGAGTGCCACGGAATTAAAGTGGGTGATATTTTTGTAGTGTATTTTGTTCTCAAGTCACTTTATATGGCCTGAATTAAGGTCACTGTAGTGTCCCTACAGTAGGCTTACCACCATAGGAATTCCCATCTCTGCCCTTCTCCTACTGATTTTTGCCAAGTTCCTGGATCTTCACTGAGGATGTGTGAGCCTGTGTGTGTGTGTGTGTGTGTGTGTGTGTGTGTGTGTGAAACAAATATTAAATTGGCTTCACAGAGCTTTGTTGACAGCCTTGTTTGAGGTAATGCAAAAGGCAACTCCTAAAATCCCAGTGTATGGTGGGTCCTAAATGAAAGCTAGCTCTCACTCTTTTCTTATAGAACCACTGAAATGGGCATCTATGGTAGGAACGGAGGAAGAGATGAGACTCGGGAGCAAGAATATGTACAATAACATGAGTTTTTCAGATCAGCTGTAGTGCCTTTGGAATTGGTTGCTTCATGCAGAGGATGAAAGGGCAAGGGGCTCCCCTCTGCATCACAGGACAGGAATTGGGCACCTCAAGGATGCTGCAGGCAAAGGGAAGACCAGTTTAACTGGGGGGTGGCTTTAGAGAAGGAAAAGTGGGTGCTATGGGGTCCTGAAGGGAAAAGGGGATGCAGATATGGAGGGAGTTAGAAGGACCCTGTTCAATTTGTTAAGAACTTAACAACAGGAGAGAGAAATCTAGTGAATTGGAATGCCTGGGTCCAGGCATGTAAGGAAACATGTAATTCCAAAGGGTTGGTACATAACCCTTGCCCCAGGCTCTGCTTTTAGGGAATCCAGAGGGAGTCTGTCAATGGTGGCCAACAAGATCCATCATTCTTAGGATTACTTGAGATAATATACACATACTGCTTCTCACCTGTCTGACCCGTTATGGGTCCTCAGTATAAGTTGGGTCACCAGAAGAATCTAGAATCTGTGTATCAGAATTCGTTTGACTTTTATGAGTGTTTTTTGGGATTTTTCAACAGTTATTATGTTGTGACCATAGCAAATGGTTGAGAAAGTTCTTTGTCAAGGAAGGGTCTTTTGAAGGTGGCTACCCTGAGCCAACAAGGATGATGTTCTGAGGATTCTAGTTATGTTGACAGGAGTTCTTGCAGGTAGGAAAAGGGAGAAAAAGGATGTCAAAGTAACTCCATATCCAACTTGACTTGCTTTGCCATGTTAGTTTCAACCCTACTTGGGGTTCCTGGAAAGAATTCTAAAAACAGAGGGACTGTGACTAGCGTATTTGTCTAAGCTATTTGAAAGAGGTGACATTAAACCACAGAGGTCCTGGGTGGGTGATATCTTATAGACAACGGAGAAGGCTGAGCACAGGGCATCATGAGTCACTGCAGGAGAGAAATCGGGGTGTTCTGGAATAATCCATTTTTGGTGGCTGTGGAGGTCCCAACCACAGCGTGGGGAATGTTGTGGGCTTTACTCCAGTCGGTGCCAGGAATGTCTGCACTCCAGGGACATGGAGAAGAATAAAGCCAGAGAAGAAACACCACTTTAGGAATTCCACAACCTGAAATTTTTCAGCCCTGTGAACGTTAATACATGAAGTAAAACAAAACAAGACAAAAGAAGACTCTAGTGTATGTGTATATATATTTTTTATTTGCCCATAACCATTGAGTAAATGCTTTTGATCAAAATTAAAATGATTTTGTCAACAGGTGATAAATACATTGCTCTTGAAAAGCTTTCATGATCCAGAAAGCAATAGTACTTGAAAGAATTCAGACTCTATCCTGATCAATATATTTTTTAAAAATATTTGTAATGAAAATGACTTGACAAGAGATGGAAAGAGAGTTGATATTTGTGTATTCATCTTGAAACTGGTACATTTATAAACAGAGTTTTCAGATCGGACTGAAAAGTACACAGTCACTAAAAAATGCAATTCAACAGTTGTTCCCAATTCAAATCACTTTAAAAAATATCACCGAGCCATAGACATATGACCACATTTGCTGTAAGAAAATTAATTCTGCATTATTTATTTCATTCTTTGTGAGACTGACCCCAAAATGAAATCCTTCAAAAAAAAATATTTTTAAAGAACCAAAGCTTTTCACGTACTTAATTCTGAGGACTAAATCAGAAAAAGAATTTATTCCATGTTTCCACAAAGTGTGTTCACTTTAAATATCTCGCCACTTTATTCGTCAATTATACATCTAGAAAGGCACATTGAGGGCATGGGAGGCCAAGATTTAAATATCTTTTTTTTTAAGTTTTATGTGAGGAGTTCAGTTAGCAGGAAAATGACTCATAGTGCATGCAGAGAACATTAAGATGTGAGCTACATAAAGACAATGAGGGGGTCCTGGGACATCTGAGGACACTTCAAGGTCAACAGACTCACCTGTGGGCATCTTCCTAGGAGAAGACAGAGGCACCCAGACAAGACGTGTGGCAGAGGTCCACGTTCTCCTCTGCGCCTGGCCAGAAGGGCAGTAAGAACTCCAGGTGAGCCCCGGGAGGGTAGCAGGTGGGGGCTCACTGTTTCACAGCACAGAATGCTGAGTCTCACTGCCGTTGACAAGGTGGGCATTGAGTTTCCATCTTGCCATTGATAAAAGTTCGCCATAGGGGCACCTGGCTGGCTCAGTCGGTAGAGCATGCCATTCTTGATCTTGAGGTTTTAAGTTTGAGCCCCACGTTGGGTACAGAATTTACTTAAAAATAAAATCTTTTAAAAAAAAAGTTCACCATAAATGAGATGAGGAGTGTCCCAGACGTAGGAGCAGGTCAGGGATGCAAACCCAGCTCTGATGGATTTCCGCCCCCAGCTCTGCGGATTGCCATTTTCCTACCAGGCCTGCCTCCCTCAGCGGAAGGAATGACCAAGTCCTCCTGGAATGTGCAAGTGTAGGTCCAGGTCTCCCTGACCCACGCCAGAGTCAGTGTTTTTGATGTTTTTGTCTTAAGGATTCAAGGGCAGACTGCATCTGCCTACACTTTGTGTTGCTAACTACTTACCAGTGTGAGGTAAGGCATGTCCCCCAGTCCCTGCCCTGCTTAGCAAAGTCACTCAGTGGACAATAACAATGTAGGGAGATTTATCTCTGGTCTCCCTCCTGACTTTTGCCTCTGTTCCTCCCTTTACTGGTACTGCCCGATTGAATGACAGTCTTGGAAGAGCTACCAAAGAAAAATGCAAGCATGTTTTTGGTTTCCTTTGGCATGCATCAAATAATTTTTCTACTCCCCCGTAATGATTACAAGAGAGGGAAGGGTTGCATTCTTCGACGAAGACAAAAATAAGGAGTGCTTCTTTCAGTGTGTCTGTGCAAACTGGAATTCTGGATGCAGATGGTAGCTTTGCTGAAGGAGAAATATGTCCCATACCCTCATCTCCAAGCAGGGGCTGACTGGCAGCCCCCCCCCCAAATCCATATGTTGAAGTCTTCACCCTTGTTAGCTCTGAACTGGACTGTATTTGGAGGTGGGGTCTTTATAAAGAGGTAATTGAATCAAAATGGGGTTATGATCCCATAAGAGTGGGATCCTATAAGAAGAGGGGCTGGGGACACAGACACACACAGAGGCACACCACGTGAGGACACAGGGAGAGCACAGGAGAGAGGAGAGAGGACTCAGGAGGAACCAGCCTCAGCCCTGCCTGGATCTCAGACTCTCAGCCTCACCCCCGCCTGGATCTCAGACTCCCAGGCTCCAGGACCAGGAGAGAATACATGTGTGTTTTGACACTGGCCAGAATGCAGTGGTTGTTACAGCAGCCCTAGCGAACTCATACATCCCCCTGATAAATAGGGAGATTCTGCACTTCTGGCTCATGTTCACATCAGCCGAGCACGCAGCAGCACGCACACACCTAGTGGAAAGGGTTGTTGAGGATGCCTGGGTTCCATAGTCTTCTCTCAGCCCACGCATATTTGCTGAACCCTGATACCATCTGGGCCTCCTCACTCTGGGTGGAACCAGTTCCCATGGTTCTCACCTTGCCAAGACTCTCCAGGCCCCGATGTTTCTTCCCTGTCCCCTCCCCATTTTCCAGTGCACGTTGTCATTGAAGTTCCCAGAGTATCCAGGACTTGCTGGTTTATATTGTCACTTCCATAATGAAGAAGGGTGTGGAGCCTCTTTTCGTGTGCTTGTCGGTCATTGGTAGGTCTCCTTTGGAGAAATGTCTATTCAAGACCTCTGCCCATTTTGTAATTGTGCTGTTAGTTTGGTTGGTTGCTGTTGAGTGATAGGACTGGTTATATAATCTCAATGCTAATCCCTTCTCAGATGTCTGATGGACAAATACTGTCTCCCATTCAGGGGGCCGCCGTTCGTGCTCTTGATAGGGCCCTTTGATGCACCAACGTTTTTAGTTTTGATGAAGTACAACTTATTTATTTTTTCTTTGGTTGCCTGAGGTTTGATGTCATAGCCAAGACATTACTGTAGCTTTTCAAAACCTTTTTTTTTGAAGTCAGGCTGATATGCATTCAGGGAGGAAAATACGAGAGTCAGTGGGTCTCTCTGTCCCCAGGAATTCCCAGGTGCAGTCAGGAGCCCTGGCATCTGAGTCTACTGGCATTTTTTGCCACGTGTTCACTCTGCTGCTTATCTCTGCCCAGAGGACAGCATTCCCCACGAGACAGCAAGGCCAGCCAGTTTTGTCAAAGGCACAAAAGCACTGGTCACCACTGGCTCTCCCTTCACCTCCAGAAGTGAGTCAACTACAGATGTCCTAACCACAGCCCCTGCCTGCAGCACCATTGGTCAGCCACACCAAATTCTCCAAGGGTCACTGGGAAAGTTCCCCACATTTTTGTCTTATGTTCGCCCAGTGTTCTTTTTTTTTTTTTTTTTCCTGGCGAAGTGTATAAATCTGCACCCCCGGTGAGACCCTCTTTTTGTCTCTTAGACAAGCATGTGTTTGCAAAACCTAGGTTTTCAAGGGGCCACGTTTTTCCCCACCCCTGTGGGCGGTGACATTTGGAGACTTTGCATGAACGATGCGAATGCCCCTGGGGAGGGCTTTTGGAAAGGAAGGTGATAGATAATGCCGGTGAAGGATCTCATACCTCCTGCCAAGTTGCGCAGACAGGGCAGGTTTTCATCCTGATGGCGCTCAGCGTTTGCCGGCACTTTCCAGACTGGTTACGTCACCCCCCTGGAAGGACTGAGGCACAGCTGTCTGCCCAGAGGCATGGAGCAGAGCACCACGCGACTCCAAGATGATAAATCTTGCAGCGATAGTGCCTGATACCTGAGCCGTCGGGCCCCACCATTCCAGGCAAGGCCTTAATTCTGTAGGTGATTTTTTTTAGGGATCTTTTCCCTAGTGAGACAGGAGTGTCTCATGCAGCCATCCTTGTGAGTGGCCTCACTAAAGAGGTGACCATGATGCTTTTCCTCTCTTCCTCCTACAGCGCTGACTTGCATTACCCTGAAATCTGTCTCTACAAGAAGAGCGTGGTTTAAAGTTATACTATTCTGTGGGAGCAAAACATCCATTAAGCCCTGGCTCTGAGTTTAACCATATGTAAAACTTGGAAGCGCACAGGATCTGCTTCTTATCTTTCTCAGAGGTCACAGTGAAGTTTGCAAAGGTCATGCATGCAGGTGATAAATAATGGGGTCCAAGACACTGTGTGTTGTGTGTGTGTGTGTGTGTGTGTGTGTGTGTGTTTACGAGACAGTATACACTCTTAGACCACATTCATTGGGGTATACATGAAGATATCCCACAGAATTTTAATGCTCTGGGGAGAAAGCCTTTGCCAACACCCATCATGTAATATTTATAGACGAAACATATTATTGGGAAATGTTTGTTGTGTGCATTTTGAGACAAGATCTCTGGGCATTTAAGCAACTTCACATTTACCTGTTGGACTTTTAGACCAGTAAACACTTGTTTTTCCCCTCTTGGAAACATGTTTGAAGGTGTGGTGTTGCTCAGGATTTATTCTCACATAAACTTCAAACTGTCATATGGGACCGATTCAAAAGTCTCTGTTCCCAACCTAAAAACAAATGCCATTGATATGTGTGGTTAACTGCACACTCGAGGCATTTCAGTGAGCTGGAGCTCTTCATTGTTATTTGAAACTGCAGTTTAGGGAGTGAGGAATAAATGAAAAAAAGATGATAGTCAAAGGAGAGACTTTCAATGATGCACACAGAAACACGTCAATACACAGACACACACATGCATGCACATACAGAGATACTCATGCACAGGCAGAGGCATGCATAGACATGCACACAAACACGTGCACACATGGGTGCATGAGAAGCTCATACAGCAACGCACATGCATACACACCAACACATACGGACACCAACACATATGCAAGTACAAATACACATGCATAGTAAACTCATACGGAAACACACACATGCATACACACCAACACATACATACACAGATCATGCGCATGACAGACACACATACAGAAGCTCATGCAGAAACACACACACTCATACACCCACACATGTAAAAGCCAAAGGTAGCCATCCCAGGCCAGGACCAGATGGAGGACCTAGGCAACACTCAAAAGGACCCCTATGACAGCAATAGGGCCCTGGCCAGGACCAATGACCGAGAGCCATGCAGGCTGCAAGCTATGGTCCCTGGTGCTGCCCACGTGTACACGGACAAGGCTGGCCTCAACTCCAAGAGCAGCCCAGACTAGCCACTCCCCTGCTGACACCTCCTGGATATGAAGCCTAACTCCTGTGGTCAGAAGGGCAAGTTTGGTCCCCCCATCCTGCACCCACAAATCAGCTTGGAGAAACTCTTAGAGATGGTGGTCAAGGGGTAGCTATGAAGGCCCCACGATGCATTTATCCAAATGGCACCATGTCCTATGGACACCACAAGGCAATTACACATTTGCACAAACTTTAGGTGCCCGCCACTCTCCCTGCTTGGTGGGGGCTCGGGGAATCCACCAGATTAGCTGGCAGATTTTTTAAATGGCACCTGTTCCACTGTGCACGCCTACAAGAGAGTCTTGTAAGCTTTGGCACCCAACCCCACCATAAGAAGAAAATTTCCACCATGGTGCAGGAGGGTGGGCTC